>NC_138194.1:73035511-73395511 GCF_964194105.1 Spermophilus citellus
AAACGCTGCAGATGTTTTTGAAACCCAGTCTAATTCAGCACCTGCCACTGTGTAAAATATCAGCTCATTCTCTACCAAATGAATAGCAGCAAAGTCCGTTACTTCAGTAGCCAGAGAATGTGTTTCCACCATAGATAAAGGGGTAAGTACGTATCACTCAATAAGGTTACATGTTTAAAAGCTGAAATGCAATTAAATTAATAAACTCCGATATGGCAATATTTGGCATTCTGGAAAGAACTATCTCTTTAAAGGTATTAGCATAAAGATAGCACATTTGTTTATTATGCTTCCAAATCAGCTCCTAGTATCTCTGCCACAGGTAACAATTGACTTTTCAGGCTTCAAGTTAATAGCCTTGTCTCTTGCTTGTAGGGATCAATATTAGTATTAATTAATCACCATTATCATCACTAAGATCTGGTTCTATTTGTTGTTACATCAGCAAAATATCAATATAGAAAGTGGACTCTCTGATCGTCATGGCAACTTCATCTCTTGGGTCAAAGAAAGTTTATCTTATCTGTGCATAGAGAGTGGCAAACTGTTTAGGGATCTAGTTTGAACTCTAAGAACATTGATTTAGTTTTTGTTTGCGAATAGAGGCTGAATTCCAATCACAAGGGATAGGTAAGATTTAAATATTAATGCCGAGAGGCTTGCCTGAGAGGGTGTCATACCATTACTGTCAGGCTGTCTTTTTGAGATGACAAAAAGGTAGAGAAGAATTGTCTAGTCAGGATTATTTAAAGCTTTAGTAATTTGTACCTTTGACAAATACTTCTGAAAATGAATATATGATAATTACTAGATAGAATTGGTTTTGGTCAAGATTTCAAGTGTTAAAATAAAAGGCTTGTTTTTTTCTTTCATCTTTTCTGGTATTTTATTATAATACCCACTACACAAAAAAAGTACCTTTGAGGACCAGTTTTGCCTAAGGATGGGTATGAGACAACTTGTCCCATGTCTAAGGCAAGAGAGTTTTTTTTTTCAATGGATTTTCAAGTCCATGGAAGAAATTTATAGCAGAATATTTGAATATTAACAAATGTTCTTCTTAATAAGTGAGATACCAAACAATGAGCTGAAGGGATAAATGTATTTGAATAAGGTTTGCAAGGATAATAAAGGATCATAAGTTTCTAAATCCAGAAAATAAAATACAGGGTATTTTGCTGATATTTCTAAGATATACTGACACTTAAATAAGCATTTTTAAAGATATGATCATTCAAAATTCATCATTTTCTTTTTTAAAAAGTTATTCTAAAGAGTAAACACTAGATTTAGAAATGGTACTGCAATATTCCACTTTTAAAATTGCAGGCTTTATTTGAATTTAAATGTTTTTGCATTAAGAAAACCTGTATATACACCTCATGATTATAGAGACTTTAAAATGAATGTCTAGTGCCTGGTAGCTATAAGCAATATCACATAATAACTCATTCCACAAAGCTTAAAGTCAACTCTTCTTATGTCTAAAACGTGATGCTGTTTATTATTTAATATTCAGGTAATCCTCCATGTATATGAGGCAAGAAATATGCCTATAAGAGACATTAGTATAATACTTAATATATTCTCTTTTCATCTGGGAATTTGCCACTGACTGCTTCATTTATTTGTGAAAGTGTTCCCTTTTGAATTGTTGGAAGGTGTTGAGTGTTGTTAACCTGATGTTTTCATGTACTTGGTTTGGCTTTTGGTAATGTCTTATTTATAATAGAAAACTTACAAATAGTTATAATAGTGTATAGATAGGACATCACAAAATAATAATTTTAATAGTCTGCACAAAAGCTTCACCGTCTACCTTTTGTGTAGGCCAGTAAAAAGCTATATTTTAATTTTTGTTTAAAATATAAACAAATGGATCTGAAATTTTTCTTTAAATGGGCATCTATTGGAAGATAGTTTTCATTCAGTTTCTTCTTAGAAAGATAAATTCTTTTGAAGATATAAATTACTTTAATCTACATTTGGAAAACTTGTGGGCATCTCTCATTGAGAGAATAAAAGATAATATTTAGCTAGTTGACATTTATTATACTAGATACTATTGCATATGGAAAATTTCTTATAAATGTAAACAAATGACAGGTTTTTCAGGCACAATCTCTAAAATTCTTTTATTTTCACAAAATTAAAAATGTCTTTAAAGTTAACTAGGGTGAAGAACTAATTACAAAATTTGGAGTGAGAGACAAATATTCGTTTTTAATTTCCTGCTAATCCGGAACTTTTAACTTGTAATTGTCTTATTATATGTTCTTTAGGAATATTGAACAAAAGTATACTCTTGAATAAACACTGAGTTCACTTCACTGTGTTATATGATAGAATTATTGGAACCTGCAAGGAACTGGGTTAGCAGATTAAAAATAAGGAATTTGCAAGTCTTTGAGTACAATTGAAAGGCCAAATCTTCTAAATTTATGCACAAAATAGCAAAAAAACCCTTTTAAAATATTAATAAAATAATAATTATGCTTCACAATTAAATGCACTTACTTGATGTTGTCGATTTATCCCTTGTTTACTACATTTTGATTACCTAATTTGGAAGAGATTAAAAGATCTGATTATATATAATTACCTGATCAAACTTGTGTCATAGATTTATTTAAATTTTTTATTTGTGAAGATGTTAGGAAGCCAACCCAGGACCTCCCACATAGTAGGCAAGTGCTTTTCCAATGAGCGCCACACCTGGCTGCGTGTCACAGATTGATTTTATCATATTTGGCATTTAAGAAAAATTTTAGATTTTGATCCTTTCAATAGTGTAAACATTTTTTTTTTCATATTACCACTGGAAGGTCCTTTAGTTTCCCCTATAGTGACTCCAATATAAAATGCTATGTACTAATAAGTTTTCTTGCTTACTGTGTGTGCAAAGAAGTTCAGAGGCATTTGTTTTTAAATATAACCCTTTTTTTAACTATGAAAAAACAAAACAAAACCCTGTGAATTCAGTGGGAATCTTTTGGAATGATGTGTTTCTTACCGTATTCAAATTGCCTTCATGAATGTGCATTTTCATCCATGTCAAACTATATCACTGTCTTACTTTGTGGTGCTGAATAGTCCATACTTTCATGATGTGTGGTGTGCATTTATGTATCTAGATTCTGTGGATAAATGTTATGCTAATTTAAAAATCCTCTTAAACTAGTTTATACTTCAGTGAATATATACTTGAACAATGCATGATATATTGACAACACTGCCTGTCAATGGAAATCTTATACTTATCATGAAGTTTGTTGTTTTGATTTTAAGAAAATTCAAAAAGTTTAAGTGATTGCTTTTTAGAAAAGAAGACAAAGTTAAGCAAGTAGTCACATTTGCTAATGTAGAATATTATCTCTGTGAAGTACATTTTACTCTTTTCACTTTTGTGTAGAAATTATGGAACAAATGTGTATTTTGAATCAAACACTTCAAATTCATAACTTGTCATATTTGCTTCCTTACCTATTTCATGTAGAGGAATATATTCTGTGGTATGCCAGGAAGCAGTGGCTCAGCTAACATAGATTTGGCAACAGTATTTGAAGGCTTAAGCATGTTTTTCTCCAAAACCACAATCTATATAATTAGATAAAAAGGTTTTTAATTTTCTGAGTTATTTTTATTTATTTGGAATAATGTTGTCTGCATTTATATTGTACACATTTATCAATCAGATATTCTTTCTCTTCTTGGAATGATATTCTCCAGTTTTCATTTTGAAAGGCTTTCTGCCTACTTGACATAAAAATAACCACATTTTTCTATGACATTTCCCTTGCTTGCAAGTACTCTTGCATATTTTGGAAATATTGGGCCTCCCACTGGCAAGTGCAGATTCAGTGCACAGGGAGGAATGACCAACGTGGGACTTGTATAAATTTGAAATATGCAAGAGTTCATTTGCAAATATATTAGGTGACTGCTAAAAATATCACCCACTTCTTAACAATGTGCATCTTGGACAAACAGGCGCATATTTTGTCATCAAGTTGCTTAAGCTTCTGAAGTCAGGGCTACAACTGGGTCAGATGATAAGATGAGCACAACAGAGAAACGAAGAGAGCGTCTGATAAAACCTGATTGATTGATGTCTGGCTTCCCCACCATCACAGGCAGTTGACAGTTAGTTTGGGATCAGATGATTTGGCTTTTTCGATAGAAGATGGGGCCTGGTAGGCAAGCCTGAAGGACAAAAAGGTCGGTTTCTGTGTAGTGTCAAGTAATGTCGAGCTCCCACAAGGTGGGACATTATTAATATTTCGTTCTTTCTTTTTTAGGTCCAGGTCCTAACATTTGATAGTCATTTTAAAGGTATGAAGATTCAGTCTACAAGCAGAAATGTGTGACTGCCTCCCTGTTGTATTTAATTTAATATTTTTACATTTTTTAATGTCATAAAGGTGAAGGGCATGTTTACTTGATAATTAAGTCATATTTTACATGCTACTTTGCAATATACAGAGACTTACTGTATATTAATTTTTAATTATAATTTTATAAGTTAAAGTGTTATAAAGTATAGCATTTAAACTGGCCAAATTTAATATTTAAAAAAAATATTTTTTAAAAAAGAAATACAGGTTTCTTGGGAAGAAAAAATTTCTATATAAATTAATGGAGTTGCCAGCTCTCGGTGTTTCGGTATTTTAGATTCTGAGAAACTTGGGTGAAAATTATTCTGGTAAAGAACACAGACATGTCAACATTGTAGAAACCTTGGATGTCACAGTAGGAGAACTTTATATACAAGTTCATGGTCAATGAATGATTCCACTTGAAATTTGCTGAACTTTAATCTTGCTGCTGATCAGATTATTAGTATTTGTATTTCAGTCGTAGAAATCCATATATTCTTGACATGTAAAAATCACCCTAAAATATCATGAGTTAGCTACTTTGCATGTTTCTACAGAAATACATGGTAGAGCATTTCTGAGTTTGAATAAAATTATAGATGGATAAATATTCTTGGTATGAAGGAAGGGAGGGAGAAAAGGAAGGGAGGAAGGAAGGGAGGCAGATGTAAACTATAAAAGATTTAGGATAAAATGTTTTCCAGTGTTAGCTATGAGTATTAGTATAATTGTTAGAGAGTTGGAATTCTGACAACTTGGATTTGAATTTAGATTTAGGACAGTTGGATTTCTCTAGAAATCCTCTGTGATCTACCATTTTTCTCTGAGTTTTAAGGGTCAGATCTCCAAAGAACAATTGAGTCTCAGTTAACACAACAGGCTTAATATCAGTAAGGTAAATTCTGTAAGGTGCTGTGTATGGTTGATAGGACAAGTGGAATAGTATGTGGAAGTGGCTGTGCCCAAACCTTAGAGGGTCCTTACAATTAATGATCAGGGAAGGTGGGCTGATGGTCATTCAGCAGTGAGTAGGAATATTTACAAGGAAGGTTCCATGAGATTATGACCTGGTTTCTTCTACATACATTTATATGAAACAAACAAACAAATCTATCTATCTATGCATACACATATATCACAAATATGTATATATTCAGAAATGTCAAGGAATCATTTTAGGTATGATAAAAAATAAATAAATAAAAAACTTTGCAGAACAGATGGTTCAGGCAAAGAAGCTCACCTTTAGTGATCTTATTCTGATGTTCATGTTACTGATGGGAGTGCTGTAGTTATAGCTGCTGGTGGTAGCTAAAGATGGTCAATGCTTTTGTTATATGAGGGAAAGGAGAACAAAGTGGATTTTCCTTGTATGATCTCCACATAAGTCTGTGATACTTTCTCAATTACACAGTTAAAATAATGTTTCATTTTCAGGAAGTGTGGCTTTTGTTAAAGGCAAATTGCTTTGATGGAGTTTTTTTTTTTTTTTTTGTTTATTTTGAGTATCTATTAGCAATTCTCTAAAATTTATTGACCTACTTTTCTGGGTACACATATATGCTTGATGTCATACATTACCTAACACTTCCTTTGCCATCCTTTTCTTCCTTAATTCTTTTTGTTTTTTTTTTCTTTTTATTCTATCTGATTTTGAAGTGCATACTTTCTTATATATGTGGATCAACATATTTGAAAAATAACTAATTATACATTAAGGAATGTACATTGAGTAAAACTAAACTTGTCAAATGAAAAAAATCACACCATAAAAATATTATATCGACCATTCTCATATGGAGAGTAACAAGGAGCCCATTGGTTAGCTAGACTGCAGTTTCAGGATTAGAAACTTCATTTAAGGAAGAGTATTCATTTAAAATTCAGTGGCCAAACTAATGGTCCAACATTCACTTTGCTCTTCTTTGAGTCTTGATTTAAAAGTTCTCATTTAGAAGAAAGTACAATGAGGTTTAGTTACAGGTTGTTGCTATGGCAGATCTTATGGGATCTATTTTCAAAACTCTGGTTAGTATTGGTGTTCTATATATTCAAAAATAATTGCTCAAAATTTATAGGAGGTGAAGCAGATGTTGACTGAACATTGTTATTATTAGCTTGGAATCCATAAATTTTGAAGAGTGTGAAGATTCACACATTTTTATGCAAAATTTTGTGCATTCAAGAACTTTTCTCGGAAGCAGTTTTCACTTCAATGTGACTCAATGGGCTTTACAGTCCCATCAAAACCTTAAAATCACTCTGAAGAATTCCATGTAGGCATCGATATGGTCACTTACTAAATTTTTTAAAGTAATTATATAACCTGGTTGCAGTTTCACTTTTATTTGCCCAAACGATTTATTCCAGAAACATCAAATTATGTCACTCTGCTGCTTTAAATTCTCCAGTTGATATCCTTTGCAATGAATATCCAAACTTTTTACCATGGCCTACCATGTTCTCCACAGCCTATTCCTTGCATCCATCTGATCAGCAGGTGTAATCCCAATCCCTACCCTGACCCTGATAAAACACCTGCTTTACTTTTCATCCTATGGATTTTCTTTCTTCCTTGAACATGTTCAGTTAGTCCTCTACCTGGTGTGTCTCCTCCGCTAGATTTCTATATGGCTGGCTTCTTATCATACTCTCCTTATGTCCTAGGTCAATACTAGAAAGAACTTTTCTGGCCTCTTTTTAAAATTTTCTATCCCCCTAAAAGCTTCAGTTTTCTATCTTGCCTGTTACCTATCTCATTTGTTTGTTAGTTTATTTACATGTTTATTGAATGATTTTTTTGATTGGATCCAAATTCAGTGGGTGTGGGAACTAGTCTTGTTTTTACTTCAGTACTTCTAGTTACCAAAAGAGTACCTGGCACATAGCAAACACTCAAAGAATATTAGCTGAAGAAATGAATAAATAAGCAACTGTTTTAAAACCAATTTAAATTGTTTTAAATTTCCAGGAATATATCACAAAACGAAAGTGATTTTTCAGTTCTGCCTCCAAGAAAAATTTTATCTATATGCTGTAAATTCAACTTAAATAAAAATTTCCACTTGTTCATTCATTGTTCATTAAACAGACATATAACAAGTACAAATATTGTCTAATGTGTTACTCTATGAGGAGGGGAGAATATGAATATTGATAAACCATGGTCTCTTCCTTCCAGTACCACATTAAGTAGTGAGGGAGAAAGGCATCACACTATGACACATCTATGATCATTGGAGGTATAATGTGATGTGGGCCTTGAAACGTCTAGGTGAGTCAGGATAAGCCTCTAGCATGAAGTCTTATTTCGGCTTGGTTTTGAAGGATAAATAGGGGATCTGGTCATAAGTAGAAGGGATTGCCTCTCAGCATAATCAATAGTTTGGCAAAGAGCAGAAAAGCATCAAAGAGCATGACACTTTCAAGATCCATTGACTAATGGTGGCCAGAGATTAAACTTCATGGGAAAGTGTCACAAAAAAACAGCTTGAGAGGTGATTTGGGTGAGTTTAAAAGTGCCCCAGTAAAGAACTTGGATTCATCCAAGTAATTGATGTTCATTGCAGATTTTGAAAGTAGAGCCTGATTAGTGTGACTTAACTCTGTTTGATAATTACTCAGCCTTACCAAATTACAGTTTGGAAATGGTAGAGGACAAGAAATCTGTGAGCTGACAATGGGCTTCAGTTAACTTTTTTTTGTTAAAAATTATTATCTCAAATTCAACCTTAGACCTTCTGTGCTACCTTCGGAACTCCTACATAGAGATTTAATAGCAGCATTGTAGCTGATGGCTAAAACAGTCACTCAGTGCTTTCAGTAGTTTAGTATGAATATTTTAATGAGGCTAGACAACATGGAAAAGTAAATGAATAGAGCAGTATCTTTTTAATTGACTCTGTTTGTGCTTAACTCATGAGATTGTCTTTGGTAGTAGCTTTCCATTCAATCATATGCATTAGCCTAGTTTTATAGCTGAGTATCAAGAAGGATAAATGTTCAATAACAAATGGGCAGAGTAATTGTTACTGGGATTGCCAATTGTTGCAACCCCTTTGAAAGATAATTTGGCAGTTTTTAGCAATTAAAATTGCACATATACTCTTTGACCCAGTAACTCCACATATCCCATAGAAACCCACATGTGTGCTCATTACAGCATGGTTTATAATAGCAAAAAATTAGAAATCACCTAAACGTCCATTAATAGGGGATGGGTTAAATAAAATTATAGTAAAATTCTCTCATGTATTATAAAGGATCAAATAGATGTTTCCATGCTGATATGGAAATCTCTTCAAAGACACATAAAATGAGGAGAAAAAATCAGCATGACATACTCTGCTTGTACTTTTTTTTTTTTAAAGTGAAGCATGGATAGATAAGTAGATACAGGAATATTTTTTCATGAGAAATTCCTATAAAATGTGCAAGACATTTTTGATGATTCTTGTCTCTGGGAATTATACCTGGGAGTTTGAAGTATCCCATAATCTTTCTTTCCACTGAATGCCTGTTCATATTATTTTGATTTTAAACTAGTTATAATTATCAGTTATTAATTGATACCAATAAGAAAAATCAAAAGAAAACTAGAATGCTTACATTGGAAAGTATATTATTTTCATACCACCACCCAGCACTACTACTAATATATCCTGTTGTGGGGACAGGGATTTGGGGGCAAGAAAATAGTCAAATAAATATTGCCAATATAATGAAAATTTAAATTACTCATCTTCCCCTTAGTTGCATAGTTGAGTGAATAGCAATGCTGCTAGGAGTTAGGAAGAAAAAGTAGAAGGAAAAATATTTGATAAATGATTTCAATATCTGTCTAATTCAGACACTGATATAGGGAAGAATAGCTATAGTGACAAATTTTGCTATAGTCCTTATTACGCTTATATAAGAATATACCCAAAGTGGGCTCTCCAGTGGAGATTAAGCTCTGTTTTACTTTGGAAATATCACAGGGGAAAAGATTTTAAAAATATTGCCTTTTAAAGTATAGTATTTCTCTGTTTTTAGCATAGGTCAGGGCTATGTTGTTAACCTCAAATTAATAGTGTATGATTGTTTGGTTTTAGATAAAAGATCTATTTTTTAAAATTCAATGTACAGTTCTGGGTCCTATTATACAAAAAGAAGTTCATCTCTGTGATTTCCCTTTCCTGAGTTCAGAAATTTTGCTATGGTTTACCTCAAATGGTTCCTCCTTCACCCATATCAAATGTTTTACCTTTCAAGTGATTTTAAGATGGCTTTCATTTTTATTCACATGATTATATGCAGGCGTATTTTAAAAGCGGTTCAAGGTGAAATCTGTTTGTTTGTTTGCTTTTGCACCTTATTAGGGATTTTGTATCCTCAAAAATATTCCAAGCTACCTCCTGAGTTCTTTTGGGAAGTAGTCACAGCAACAGCAGAAGCAGGAAGGGAATGAGTGCATGGCCTAGCATTAAGCCTGAAGAGTCATGGGGACTTCAGAAGGATGCCCCTGCAGAAAACAGGAAGGTCTTAATTCACAAATGCCACCATATGTATCCTTTAATAATTAGGACAAGGGGCAAAGAAAATAAAATATGTTGACTTTTTGTCAAATGATTTTGAAGACATGGACACAAAGTTAGTAGGAAGTAACATACAGAGGTGAGGGAAATTAGAACCTATAAACAAATACAGTGTTTGCTTCTATCATTTGAAAGAATCTAGAGCCTAGAAAATTAATGCATCGTGCTTGTTTGTTGTTACCTGTTAGATTCTTCTAGCATTTTGAGTCGTATTCTTTCTTTCTTTCTCTCTCTCTCTTTCTTTCTTTCTTTCTTTCTTTCTTTCTTTCTTTCTTTCTTTCTAATCACATATGACCAAAATGTAAGTTTTATTAAATCTATTCTTATGTATTCTGAACAACCCAGATAGATTTGAAGATTGTATTTTGAATTTTATTGCATTTAAAAATTTTACATTCTGAGTTTAAACTGAGAATCTATCAAGATGCATGATCTAATTTATCTAATCAGTAGCATTCAGTGATGACTTTATGTTAATAGGGAAGTAATTACTTGGAAAAAATAATCACGTTGATCTCTTGAGGTATGTTTTGCCATCAAGAATTTTGGCTTCTATGTAGTCTGCTGATGTACCAGCCATCAACTGTTGAAAAGTTACAAGTGGTTTTCTTGATGATAAAGTTAGTGGTTGGTACTAAAAATAGACTCACAGGAAAACCTAGTAGAATAAGTTATTGAAGATGATCCAGTTTGAACTACAAATCCCAGAGGAATAAGCAAAATTTCTGGGGTAAAAAGACCTCTGGATTACTGATGTCACTAGAATTCGTTTTCAGAATTGGATAACCTGCTATGCTACATGTAGTGTATTCTGATCAAATGGTACACTGTTCCTCCTTAGCCACCCTGAAGAAATTTGTTACCCTCATGGTCTAAGTATTGTAAAATAAATTTGCAAGGTACTTACTTGAAAATGAGGGTGCAGGTGAACTTACATATTAGCTTTAATGGCTGCCTGTAAGATAGTACTTGAATGGAGGTCCTGGGCAAAGTCATGTATTTATGTTTTTATTTAGAAAGGGGTTGATTTATGCAGTCATTCTTTAAAGAGAAATTATGTTAAAATGTTTCAGAACTCTGGAGCCTTGCATCAGGTTTTACATCCCAGTTACTTCCTTGTGTATTCTTGAGCAGTTTCCTTCATTTGTAAAGAAGAGGTTATTAAAGAATCAATCCAAGAGCTGATGAGAGTACTAAATGGATTCATATATGCAAAGAGTTAAGAGCAGTCCCAGGAATACACTAATAAAACTTTACTTTTGAGATCAAGTCCATGGAAGGAAACTGTTCTCTTGTTGTGGTGAACATCTTCAGGTATCTAAAATATAATATTAAATATCTTTATACTTAACTAAACAAATATTTAAATGAAGCATTTTGTTTTTATAAATATTTTTCTAATTGCAGTAAGTTTTATAAAAATGTAGACCTTCAAATCAAACAATTTAATATTTTTTCCCAAACAACTCAAAATTTTTTTTTTAAATATTAAATGTTTTATTGTCAAGAGGTGTGTATTTTGAGCTCCACTGGAAAATGTTTGATGAAGTAGATTGATAGTAGATTGTATATGTGACATACAAGGAGCTATAAACAAGTAAGAGCTTTTTACTTTATTTAAAAATTTTTTTTTTGGTTTTTATAATTTATTTATTTATTTGTCCTAATTTGTCACACATGACAGCAGAATGCATTTGAATAGTACACAAATGGAGCATATTTTTCTTTTCTCTAGTTGTACATAGAGTCACACCATTCATGTCTTCATACATGTATCTAGGGTAATGATGTCTATCTCATTCCATCATCTTTCCTATTCCCATACCCTCTCTCTTCCCTCCCTCCCCTTTGACTTTAGGAACTATGAAATGTTATAGATCACTTTGCCTATTTTTTTAAATATTAAATAGCACTTTTTTGGTATTAATACAAACAGTACAGAGGTATTTTAGGTATAATAATCATTACCAGAAAAAGTAAGTAGTGAAAAAACTTATTTGGTTTATTTTGTTTTTCCAGACAGTTCTGGGGTTAATATACAAAATTTATTTAGAAAGATCCTGAATGGTATCTGAAAAGGTCATCAAAGGAACCAATTAGTTAAAATGCATTTGGATGACCTGAACACATAGTTGTTGTGTCTCTAAAATCCCAGACATACTTTATTAGGACAATCCAGCTGGTTTGCTATTTCTATCTCCTCATTATCAACACGTTATGGTATGGCCTCTTCCCCCTCACTTCCAGTGCCAGGAATTTGGCAGGGACACCATGTTAGCAAGTCAGAGACTGGGGGTGGGGCAGGACAGCAAGGATTTCACCCTGCCTCAGGGTGAGGAAGAAGTGCTTTCTAAACATTTTGCCACTGTGTTAAGATAATGGACATTTTTAGTCTCATGGTAAATTTGAAGAAATAATAAAATCTATCAGGTTTCTAGAAACAATCTTAAGGAAAATTTTATTCATACTAGTCCACTCTTCCATATATATGGAAGTTGTTTGTAAATCTCACAATTCCAAAATTCTTCCCATTTCACCCGTCTCAATATTACAGAAACTCAAACAAGTCAGTAAAATATTGTCCCTAGATCTTATTTCATAGTTTGTATGATCAAAAACAAGTCATTAACAGAATATCATGTGACATTTTATGGTAGTATGACTGATCTTATTCAGTGGAGTAAGAAAATCCTCTTATATCAGAGCATAAAGACAACAGATGTGAAAATCTGTATTTGGTCACTGTTCACACTTTTTAAAAAAGTGGTGAATGAAAAGCAAAGAGACTGAGGACTCGTTTGACAGTTTCATAGAATTTCAAATTTTGTGAGTAAGTTAAGCTCTTTGAACAATACTACTTTCAAAGAAAGATTCTTGAAATGATAATGATTGTACAAATGATTTCTCATTTTTGTACATATGTAATAGTGTGTACTGCAAATTCATTTATCTTGGATCTTTTTCATAAAGAATTTTCTTTGTATTGTCTGATTGATACTCCATGAAATAAAAATATTTCTGTACCTTAAAAACTTTGAGAATCATCTCACATTGAATTTATTTATAGTATGTACTTTTCAAAACCCATAAATTATGCTTTTAGAGCATCTCAAGAGATAGTCCATATTATCATAAAATGTTAGGTTTTAAAAAATAAAGGATCATCTTTCTTTATTACTGCACATAGTGATAGTTATAATACAAGCTCATTATGACCCCTTTCTTCCACACTGGGAGAAACCACTTGAGGATGTATTTTGTTACCATCTATAATTGTGTACACTAAAATCCTTTTACTCTTTTTGACTATTAGATATAGCTCCTACATAATTCATACATCACAAAGATGAATTTATCAATATCAATAGAAACTCAGTAATTTAGAAATTTATAACTAGAGACCATTTTTATAATGTTCTTTCCCTGTCAGAAAAACATGTCTATATCTTTATTGGCTTATTTAAAATACATTAATGAATTTTCATTTTATAGATTTAAGTTAAATATTAAGGTGGAATTTTAGTAATCTGAGACAAGAATCAAGCTAAGAATGAAAGAATATCTGTTTATAGCTTTTGTTAAAAAGAAAAATATGCTACCGCTTATGCCATTCATTGGTCTAGATTTGTGCCATCAGCGTCAGTGTTAGAAGCAGGTAGAAAACTCAACTTTTTCTTAAAACCTTGATTTCTCAAAGTTTTCATCACCCCAAGAAAAATGGAAGTGTTGCCTCTCAATTTACATGCATCTTCTTTTAAGGTTGTAGTAATGCATACTGAATATATGGGTATGACACTGAGATTTTACTGTGGGTGGAAAAGGAAGAATGCAAATTAAAATAGAAATGGTTTATTCACAAATTAAAGAAACAAATTGTTCCCTTGGGTGCCTCCTTAATTGATGAAGAGCAAATAAGTAGGATGCAGTTAACTAGACCCGCAGAGAGGGGCAGGCGCATCTCTTGGGGCTCAGGTTACAACCTCAGGCTTTCTAAGTGTGAGGGATTTGTAAATGAAGCTACTTTGTTACTGTCAGAATTAATATGTGGATAAAAATCTATGTTTTCAAAGCTCTTACAGCATTTTTGTTGTATCCCTTCTTTATTTTTAAAAGTAGTTTTATGTTATTTTTGTACTATTAACATTCTACACTTCTGACATTTCTGCCCCTCACTACCAACACCGAACAATAGAACTGCTTCAATTAAGAAACAGAACATCAGCCCCTGGCATCTTACTCTGTTGTTCCATCTTTTTTGCTAGGGAGAATTCATTTGTTTCTTAATTAAGAAAAACACCAATAGCATGAAAAATCTGCTTATGGTACCTGAATGGTAATTAGGCTAAAGGTAGAAAAGAAACATGCACATACATTCCAGTAGCAGCCAGAATGAACTTGAGCTGATAAAAATGAACTACACTACCCTTGCATAAATGGAGCCGAGAGAAGTGTACAGTCATTATGGCTAAGACAATATGCAAACTATCTTCAAAGAAATCAAATTGCTAGAGTGTTTTCATTTGCATGTATTAACTATTAACATAATGAGGAGAAGTGACATTGGACCCGGATTGTGTGTCTGTTCGGATTGATAATTCTACTGCATCTGCAAACAGACGCCCAAAAATCATGCTAGTAGTTAGATCAGAGTTGAACTCTGCAGTGTGGGCTCAAACAAAATCCAGAGCTTTTGGAACCTGCTGGGCTGCTGAGTGTTGACATCTCTCTCATTCCCATCTGTCTCATTCTCACTCTCCCCTCCTCTCTGTCTTCCCACCCAGCCGTCTCCTTTATGTTTTTAAAAACAATGATCTGTCATTGCAAAAACTTACTTTGAGCTTTAGAGGAGCAAAATTGTCATGTGAAACTTCTTGATTTTCCTTTGTGCAACTTTTCCTGGCATAAGAATGAGTGCCAAAAAGGAGATCTTAAAGAACCATCGGGCTAACTTGCGATCTGTTATAGAATTTGAAGATTTAGTTTTTTGTTTATTTATTCCCAGCAACTATAAATTTATGAATAAAAGAAACTGACATCAATTGAGCTCCTATTATATGCCATGCACTGTATAAAATGGTTTTTCCTTGGGGAAAATGAAATTGGGTTTATCACAGGGTCAGAAGATATTTACTATTCCATGCTGACGAGAAATTCTGGCAACTACTTAAATCTTTGACTAATTTTAAAAAGATAAAATCCAAACATTTTTCTTGATTTTAGAATTCCTATATTAATGCTCCTAAAAATCAGAATGTAGCTTACCTCAAAATCAATAACTCCATTTAATTTTGTAGTAATTTTTTGAAACTTATTGATGTATCTTACTAACAATGGATATAACATTATGTCTTTGTTTCCCATAATTTTATTCATCCTGTTAACAAATATGTGTTGTAATCTTTTCCTGAATCTGCCTGTTGCTGATGTATCTGGAGGTGAACACTGTGCTAGGAAGGTAAGGACTCTGCTCTTGTAGAACTTAACATTCTAGAAGTAGGAAAACAGGCAATAGAAAAAAAGTAACTCAGTGTGATTTCATATTGGGATGAGTGCTATGAAGAAAATCAAACAGAGTAGATCACATTAGAGCTCTCTGTGTAAAATTACACAAAGTCTGTGTAGAATTACACAAAAATTTACTAAACTGCTATGGTTAATGAGGAACACCAAAACGAGTATCTTTCCTTGAAAATTGTTGGAAACCACTGTCAGAGGTAAAAGGACCAATGTTTCTCAGAGGTACTGATCCAAACTGTCCTCCAACTTCCAGCTGAAGAATATTAGCTTTGGGGTGGTGTGGAGGCCAGTAAAGAATATGGAGGACATTGGACTCCATTGAGCAAAATATTTGAGTAAGTGTCAGAAATGGAGTTAGGTTCTTGGGACAATGTATTTACTAAGGTGGGCATAAAGCACACCCTAGAATGGGACTTCTGTTCTGGAAGAAATACATGATTCTATTTAAAACAATGATGGTGGCTCTCTGGAAACTCACCCCAGTGGTCTTTAAATTTTTAGGCCTGCTGTTTACTTTCATAATGTTTACATGAATATAAGTTTATGGGATATTACATGACAATCAACAAATGGATAATCATGTAATCAGAGTGATAATTACATTATTCTGTCCATATTATGGGAGAGAGCTTCTAGGACAAAATATGGCATTCTTGTATTATATATATAATGTTATAAACTTACTAAAATTAATAATAAAATATGTATTGTTATGTAACAAAGCAATGTGTATGTTGAGTATGTGGAATGTGAATTTAAAGAATGTGCATGCTGCTTGATGTTGTGGATCTTTTTTGGCGGGGGGTTCTGGGGGTTTTATAAGTATGGAGGTTATAAAGAAAATAGTTTTATATTTAAGTGATGAGTTAACCTCTTGGCCACACATGTTGGCTATAATGTCACAATTTCCTTTGAAAAAGTCAGGTTGATGGTCTGTACTAGATCACTCATTTACATTCAGTCCATAAGAGTTAAGAGGTAAGAGCAGGTGTTGTCATACTCTCTTAGAAAACACCTAAGAGTTTTTAGGAAGCACAGTTGCCCCAGAACTCTGGAAGATTTTTTTTTTTCTTCAGAGGGAAGGATACAACTAAGCCTACACCAAGTAATTTGACAAAGAAAAAGATTCAGAGTATGTGAATTCAAGAGAAATGCTTGAGACATTTGGATACTACTAATATTGGGGCACTTGGGTGTCCACTTAAAGAAAATGCAAGATGAATAAGAAAGCCATTGGGAAAGGCTGAGGAACCCCATAGAGAGGAATGGAAATGTATAACTTGCCTTACTTCATACCAAAACAAATGAATTGGGGGTGGGGATATAGCTCAGTTGGTAGAGTGCTTGCCTCACATGTACAGGGCCCTGGGTTCAATTCCCAGCAGCACAAACAACAACAAATACATACATACATACATACATACGTACATACATACATACATACAAGACTTTCTTTCTGTTTCAATTGCTATTGTGTTGATTGCATTTGAAAGACAAACATCCAATTTTATAATCATTTTTCTAACCTATTATTTATTTTTAAGGATATGAAATTAGCAACATGTGGATAAATAGTTCTCTGGCTTTCTTGGTAAACTCTGCCCAATACCTGCCATGCTTAAGTTTCTTGGTTTAGTACCAATAAAAAGGTATTGCCTATCTTCTGGAGATTTTATAAGTGCTGAAGACTGAGAGTCATCATACTTAACACATACCAGAAAATTTTCATTTGTTTAAATGGGTTTAAACACACTAGCAGTGTGTTTAGCTGGTTTTTATTTTATAAAATGTTGCAAAATTAAGATATTTCTACTACAGGTGAAGAAAACTAATAATTTTTCCCTCCTCAACTTTCCCTCTGCCATACTTCCTAATGTATACAGGCATTATCAGGATTTTCATGAGGGGAGGTTAAGCTAGGACTATGATTAAATTTTTAACACTTGTAGTTTTCTGAGATTTCTCTGAGAAAAAAATTTTCTTTCATACATACTTCATAGTTTTGTATTTTCTGCTTACAGAGGATCCCCATAAGCTTCAGATACACAATACCTGTGATCTATTTATGTGTGTCTGCCTTATGTTTTGTATTCATATAGTATGATTCCAAGTGTCACAGATAGAGAGATGTGTAGCCATTATTCTGTATGTTAAGTTTTGTCATATGTAGTGGGAGAATCTGAGAAGTTTTATTATCAGTTCAACTCTCTACTTGAATACTGATAGAGAACAACATGTTTACAACTTAACATGCATAGATGTTTTAATTATTCAATATGAAATGATTAATATGAACAACAATAAGGAAGATCACAGTAACTATAATCCCTCAAATCTAAGAACATATTGTTGTATTGTAACCTAATAGATGTGTACATTATTCCCATGCTAAAGGTAAAAGGGCTGTATTATCGTGTATATCTTATTGATTAGGAAACTAATAGCAGACCAAATCTAGTTCCCTTCATGTATCTTTGATATTGGTGCAATAGAGGAAATGAAAAGGTAAATGTTCTGCAATAACCTTGCTATAATCCCAGAATGAATTGTACAGCTAAACACACAAACTTGTTTCTCTCAAGTGGGATTTGGTGATTCCAGCATTTCATGGAATATAGAATATACTATTATCTTTTAAATATATCTTTTAAATTCAGTTTTATTATTATGCTTATGCATAATACTTCTCAATGTTCTTTTTTTCTCTTATTTTTAACGTTTGATTTTTTTCAAAAACTTTTGAAGTGCAATTACAATGTACCTGAAATTGACAAGTACTGATTTCTCTTGAACTTAAAAAGAAAAACAAATAGTAAGTATTGTTATGGCAGAGCTATTTGAGTAGATAAGTGGATAAATTTATCCACTTGACATACTTGCTTTAAGTGTTACATATGGAATTAATAGGAGAATACAGCAAACATTCGATTCATTCAACATATCCCCTGGGAATCTATGATAAGCATTTTGGATAAATATGTGTGTATTTACATATTCTGGATAATGTAATGAAACTTTTGTTGCAAGCATCTCCAGTGACAGAGGCTCTCTTAGACACTTTATGTGCATTTAATTTGTTTACATTATATATCAGCATAATCTTGTTTTATAGAGGATAGGTATGATTAACCCCATTTTAAGAGACATTTTGGGTCACATTGCAATTGACAGACTTAATATTTGGATTAGGCTTGGGAAGCCCTTGTCATAATACCATTTTATCAGTGAAATTGTTTCTCATGCAAAATGGAGGGATCCAACAGTGAATAACATGGGATAATGTAGGTAGAAATGACTGTTTTTTAATCTGGCACACACACACCCCATAAGTGCTAGTCAGGTTTGAACCACTGTCCCTGTCCTCACAAGACTTAACAGTCCAAGGATACCAGGTGAACCCTATGTATAGTACAGAATGAAATGTCAGGAGAGTAGTGTCATTTGGTTTCAAATATGGAACTACAGGGATCAATTTGGGGCCTTTACTTAGCTTACTTGAGAAAGTATGGTATTGGAAACTTTAGATAATTTTAGGTAATATTAACTCCCCTAAAAACCCTTAGGCATCAGATAGAGCTTATTGAAAACACTTTAGAACTTATTGAAAACACTATATATATATACTTTACAGAAAGAATCCAATCTAAGTGTCATTATTATTCTAACATTAAGAATCCAATTTACTGATTATGAATTAAAACCCTATAATGAAACATAAAGCTTCCAGTCATTGATGTCAATAAAAAGCTTGTTTTTTTCATAGCTTGTGGGATTCAGCTTAGAGTTGATGTTGTCTCACAGACTTACTTCAGTTTTATTATATAGAATTAATAAGATACATCCATAAAATTTAATGGGAAAAATAAATGCATATTCAATATGAAATGTGTGGAAACTCAGTCAAGGTCTCAGTTCAGGGACTCTGTTTATCCTGTCACCAAGGGGTTTTATTTTAGATTTGATGACTAGAGTTGTAACATGTAGGATGAAGCTGGTATGGGAGAGAGGGGAGAGCATGCTGAACATGCATTGACACATGCAGCCCCGAAAGGGGAATGTGACATACTTCTGCTTCATTCAGAGACATGGCACATGTCAGAATTCTTTGTCCTGTTGCACAGTTAGTTTGAGCAATTTCCATTCCATTATATTTTCTTATAGGTTCACTTTTATCCCCCTTCCAGCTTATTCACATGTTTAAATTTCAAATTAGTAGTTGGCCTTTATCACTCATTTTTTGGATTGAGGAAAAGCATAATGCAGCCATTGGACATATTTACCATATTAAAAATAATGACAAAGTAAACAAAAGGGATGAAAAAGAGCAATATTCTAAGGGTGTGTTTAAGTCACAGGTTATTCCATTCAGTGCCTTAAACAATAGTACTGAACAACTTTTCCAAAACATCCAGTTTTTGAGGATCTTGAGAAGAAGTGCGTGGTTGTTTCTGTGTATAATATTTAAAATATAGGGATCAACTTATAAAATCAAGTTCCATCAGTTTTTTCTTGTGCATTTTATTAGTTCTTTGAGACTGTCGCAGGTCACACTGTAGTGTGTTACACAGATAAATAATCACGTAGTAAGGACCAAAGAAACAGTAACATACCAAAGGTGGTATTATTTATATTTACATTTCGCTGAATATTCCATGCTTTGTGTTTTAATATACAATTTACTTTAATAAAGTTATTTGCTTAGGAAGCCAAGACTTATGATCTACAATTTTAGGATGTGAACTGCTTTTCCAGTAACTAAGAGGGGGCTCCATGTTTCTGCAGTGTCTCATCAGGTGGCAGATGTCAGATTTTCATCATTGCTAGCTCTGATCACAATGCTGGCTTGTTCCCCTATAGCTTTTTCTGTATAATCAAAGTGAAATGAAAACCCTAGGCTACTGTTTATACTACTCCGTTTTCCAAATGCTTTATTGTTTTATTTAGAAGGAATGTTTCTTATTCTAGTGAGGAAGATAAATATATTAACCATGTGAAACTCAGGGAGTAGACTTTACTTTTGATCGTTTTTGTGTTTTACCTCCTGTCCATTTCTCTTCTATGACAGGGTGGGTAAGGAAGAAGAGTAAGCCAGTAAAGGTATTAGACAATCCATATATTAGGTAATCAGTTTTAAAATAGGAAGTTAGCTTCCCTTTGTAATTAGTTAAAAAAAAAGTTGACTGGGATTTGGAATTTCATTTGTAAATGTGAAATCTCAAATTATTTGATTTGATTTGTAAATGAATATGAGGTTGAACAGCACACTTTCTACTTGACCCTGGGTTGTGAATTTTTATGTGATCAGCCTAGATAATGGAATATTTCCTATTCTACTTAAAAGCATTTTCAGAATGTTTGTAAATATTTGTTTCTCAGGGATCCATTTATCTTCTTTCTTATTTCCAAAGAACTGTTATAGGATTACAGAAAAAGATGATTAATGAGCCCAAGGAACTTGGGTTTAAATTGTCTAATTATTAGATTGTACTATTATTTGGTAGACATGCAGAATCTTTGAATGCATTAATGTTAACTGATTAGTATTAGATTTTTTTTAATGCCAGAATTCTAAAATGAGAATCAGTCATGGAGCTATTCTGGCTTTTACTTATCCATAGTGAGATCCATATGAAAATTCAATATAAAAAGAAAGAAAAATAGCTGGAAGACATTCCTTTTCAAAGGAATGACCTGGACTTCAGCTGCTCATTCCCATTCAGTTCTGAGGGCTTGAGTAATGTGGCCTGTAATTGTATACAAACCTTGCAACAAAGAAAGTGACAACAAAACCCATCTGCTCTTAGGTTTTCTTGCACATAATACAAGGTAGAACCTGGATTGCTCCATGGAGTGTTTTGATTAATTGAACTTATCTGATGGGTATCCAGAAACTGTTTCATTACAACCTTTGCTGAAATTCTCAGTGAACAGGAGTTTTTGTTCACTTTTAGGTGAACAAAATGAACTTAGGATAATTTAAGACCCTCTAGAAACTCACACCATTATTCTAAATCATAAAGCTCATGGCATGCACTATGTAACTCTAGCAATGAGGAAATCAAAGGTGCAGAGTCTGTACTTGATGTATACGAACCCCAATGTCTTCAAAAGACAGTACAAAAATACAGACTACCATTATACATTGTTTTCACATTTTTGTACTAACATGCATGTAAATAGTAGTGACATAATTTTACTATACTTATAAGAACCATTTTTCATATTTATATGTAGCCTCCTTAATTTTCATATTGTAGTTCTGCCCTGCAGTGTGTCAGCTAATCTGTTACCACTTATTTCAACCTTTCTATTATAAGGCATTTGGAATATTGTTCGATTTTTGTAACTAACACTGCAGTGACTAAATTGATACAGTCATTTATTTCTTTTAGGTTTTTCTTGAAGGATACATGTCAAGCAGAAAATTTAGTGGACTAAAGGGTCTATACTTTTTAGAAGGTAAGGTACAGAAGGAGAGGTGAAGAAAAAGTTATAACTTTAACATCAGACTTCAAGAGTTGCTGTCTCCTTAGAAATTCTAGAATCTATCAACTCTATAACAGTATTTGAGTCAGGGGTGATATTGCCAAATAATAACTTGTCCAGAGGCTGAAGCAGACACCATCTGGGAGTCTGTTAAAGCAGTTCTGATGTTGCAGTAATGGTTTCCTGGGCCAGGGATGGAATTTGGAGATGGAAAGACACCTGGCAAACTGCTCCTCTTTGAGCATTTGACCTTGTGTTCTCTGAGGTCTGAAAGGAGATAGAAGAATCCACTCTAACCTGTATGAAATGCTCAAGTAGTGAGAATAGTCATAGAAGAAATAGTCCTATAAATAAACGGATAGAGTACTGTAGATCGAAGTAAGATAGAAAAGCTTTGTATTGACAAAAAAATTGAGCTGAAAATTGAAGAAAGTAGAAAGTGTTTGGTAGGAGAAAAGAAAAGATGGCTTTCTCAGGGTGGTGACAGGGGATGAAGAGCAAACTTAGTAGACAATTCTAATTTCTTTGGGGTCAGTAAATAAATGAGTAAGTTGTTACCTTAGTAGCTGTTTTAGCACATTAATGTCGTCTACATCTTTTCATTCTTCCATCCATTCATCCATCTTTTTATTGGGGGCTTTTGGAGAATACCAAGTTGAGTCGTATTTTCCAGAATAGAAAGATCACTGTATTATGCCTTACTTCAAGGTTGTAAAATATACACCAAATTTAACTAGTCTGTTTAGGTATAATTTCAGATTTCTTCTTAAATAAAAACTCCTGAGGTGGAATCCTTTCCTGGGAATCATGATTGCTATGAGATTGTGTCCACTTTCATGATTCAGTTTGGCTTACAGAAAACATTGCTGATCTAAAGGGTCAATACTGAAATGTGGGATATTTAATAGAAACAAATACCATTTTCCCCCAAACCACAATTTTGTCTTCTTTATCATGTACATTCTAAATTATTACAGTGAAAAAGATGTGGGACTCTTTCTTTCTTTGGATAGAAAGGTTTGATTTTACATTAAAAGCAAAATTTTTACTATGTAATTAATTTTTTAACTAAAATGAATGGCATTTTCCTAGGACCACCACCATTCCTTGGAGGCATATTAGAAATGCAGATTCCTAAACCACACTCCAGACTTACAGGTTCAGAATCTTGAGGGGTCGGGCTCAGGAGGTTGTATTTTAACACAGCTTTCATGTGTCTACTGAGGTGGGAAAGCCACCAATTCAGGATGATTTTTTTTTTTAAATTTTAACTGAGCTTAATTATGGCCAACTGGTGCTGCATCTCCTAAATATTATGCATCTCAAGTTTGGGACTAAGCTTTGGATTCATAATAGATATTTTGTGCATTGCTAAATGGCTTAAATATTTCTTCTTAAAAATGACATTGTAACTTTGAGTCCATAACAGAAGCATACTTTGACAACTTATAACAGAAGCATAGTTTGACAACTTTTAAACATCTAATGAAATTAGGCTTTTTTTTCTTTTATTATATACTTTAAATGGTGACAATCTCAATTATAATTTGTATTATCACTAGGGCCCCCTTCAGTGAGCTTTGTCAAAGGTAATTAATGGTATTTATGATATTGGCAGCACATGAGCCAACATCATTTCATCACTAGGGAAGAGCATGGTTTTAAATGGAAAGCAAGTCCAGGCATACTCCCCTTTCTGTGTGTTTGTTTTTCAATTCTTTTGATGTGACTTAAAAAAAATCCCAGAGTTTCCATTTTTCTCATCCTTGCTTTACCTTTATATTACTTTCATTAACTGGATATGCTGATATACTTGAATTGATGAGCATAAGTCTCAGAATCTTATTTTTTGGATCTCCCTTTTCATTAGGTCTCCATGGATATTGCCATTAAAAGCAGAATGCAAATTGTGGTTAAAATCCAGTCCTGCTCTGTTATGGAATGCCTTTTTGCTATTTTTTTTTAATACTTCAACCTTAACAAACTTCATCTGTGTGCCTGCCTGCCTGCCTACCTACCTACCTACCTGTTTATTTACACTAGTCAGTTACACTCAGAGCAACTC
Organism: Spermophilus citellus; assembly: GCF_964194105.1. NCBI lineage: Eukaryota > Metazoa > Chordata > Mammalia > Rodentia > Sciuridae > Spermophilus > Spermophilus citellus. Next base: position 73,059,532 of record NC_138194.1, read on the forward strand.
ATTCAGATTATTTCATTCTGGAGACCATTACATTATTATTATGTAAAAATATAATGTAAGTGTATTGAATAGGGTCCCAGATAAATACACAGCTTGAGAACATGATTTATTTACCTGGGGAAGGAAAGTAGGTATTCATTGGATTTGTGGCTTGAGTCCTGTTACTGTCTAAGCAAAAATATAAATCATCAAACACCATGGTTAATAATCTTTTACCTTCCTAACTTTTTCCCTTTCTCCAAGTATTTTCTTGAATCAGCAATTTTTTTTTTTTTTTTCCTGGAGCCTTTCCTAAATTCTCTGCAGGAATTTCCTCCTGTACTTGGTCAGGGCACTGTGTCCATGTCGCCTGTCACTTGTTAATTCACGCTGTCTGGGTTTAGATGTCTCCTTAGAGAGACCTTTCCTGACCATCCCATACAGAAGAGTGACTCCTTCCTCTGTCACTGGTTATTGCCACATTCTGATTTATTTTTCATTAAAGCACACTAATTATCAATCTATACAGGTAATAATTTTTTTGTTTCGTTAGATTAAACAACCTGTAAGCAGGAACTCTTAACAGTTCCTAACACGTACATGTAAGTTCCATAGAGCCTGGTGTCTGTCTGTCTCTCTCTTTCTCTCTCTCTCTCTCTCTCTCTCTCTCTCTCTCTCTCTCTCTCTCTCTCTCTTAATTTCCATTGCTGTGTCCCCAGAACTGATAGTGCTAGGCAATAGTAGCAAATCGGTGATAGCCAGTATTATAGACTTAAATAGGTAGAATCAGAATCATATATTAGTGGGTGAATGCAAGTTTGTTCCTTATTTGCTTGTTGTCTATCTACATATTACAGCTTAGCATTAGAAACCCTGTTATCTTCATATTGCTCTTTAATGTTTACTTTAATTTTTTTTTTAAATAACTAAAGTCTTTTTAACTTGTAAGTTCTGAAAAATTGCCCTTTTTCAGTTTCTGGTATGAATTCCATTTAATGCATCTTAAACTATCAATAAATTGTGGCTTAATTATACAGGTATCATAAAGAGGTGGATTGTGAGAGTGGTCTGATGAGTAGAGCCACCCACTTCCTGGACCGCTGTTCTCCAGATGTTCTGGTACTATAAGCAAATGGAAAAAAGAGTAAACCTCAGTGGCGAGCACTCATGAGAGGCTAGTTCAGGATACTGCAAACCACTTAAGGATGTTAACTTTTTTACATGAAGAAATGTGATTAAGATATGTTAAATGGAAATCTATACAAAACCAGTGAAATTGTTAAAATATTCAAAAATGCCATATTGTAACAAGAAAACACTGCAATGCACTGAAATCAGCAATAGAACAGCTGTGTTTTAAAGGACAGTACTTTGAATGTCACTTGACAATTTGCTTTCAATTAGAAGTAATTTACAGGAAGATGCCCACAAGCTAATCTTTACAGGATAATTAAGTTCCATTTTCTTTACTTTTAATTAAAAAGCAGAAAAGATTTAGCTGATCCATAAAAAATGTTCTGTTTAAACATTCATCAGACTTCACACTCTTTTTTTGTTATTTGTTGTAGCAGATGTTATCAAAAGTGCAGTCTGCTCTGTTTTAAACCCTGCGTATTTGGAAAGTGAAACATGAGTTGCAGTAGGCATGTACTGGTGAGGTATGATCATTTAACATCTGTATGTTCAAAGAGGATAAAACAGAGACTGCTGTTTCATTCCTTAATTGTGTTCTGTCTGATGCATTTAATTGTACAAAACCACATGCTATAAAACTAGAAGCAATGCAACTTTAGAATTTTCAACATTGCACATAGGACAATGATACTTAAGGAAAACATTACTTCAAATGTTTTAAAGGGTTTATAGTTTGAAATGTAGCATATTATTTTATTGTAGCTTTCATAATAAAAATGTGTCTATATTTTACCATGAACTTTCAATTTACCCTTAGAAAAGATGGAGGATTTAAAATGATGTTCTAGAGTCATTTAAATTTTTTTCTGCTTTTACCCTGTTTTTAGCATTAACCTATGTTTTATTTGACAAAATAAAATATGTTGCCAAGGACATTTGGATTTTGGGATTTTGAAATCACTGTAGGCCACTGGCATTTTTAAAAAAATGATGATTGCTGAATAGATAATGTCACACCTACTCTTGAGTCATACTATGCTCAAAAGTTTTGCACCAAAAATTCTTCAGTTCAATTTTATAGTATTTGGTTTATTACGATTTCTCTCCTTTGGGCTATGTAACCAATGTGTTCATAGTGGGTGTAATAGTTTTATTGTTTTAGATTCTAGAAGATTTCCATAACTTAAAATGTTGCAACATCATAGAGCAATCTACATAAAATTTTACCATAATCATTCCATTCTCTATGCCTTTTGTCAAACAAATTTGATTTTTATTTTTCTGATCAGTGAGTATCCAAAACTTAAAGGTGCTATTAAAAGTATTTGTTTTTCTGTGCTTTTATTTTCTTATTGAATTTTCCGCTGTTGGAAGGAAAAGTAGAAATGACAAGAGAAGTTGTCTACAGTTTATCCATTTATTTGCTTTTGCCATATAGATTTGCATATGTAGGGAATATGCCCAAAGGCAATTTGACTACTATAGTTTAAGTGACTGCAAAGTAAAAGGAAAAAAAATACAGTTTGTTTCAGCATATATTATAAATTTCAGGTAGGAGCCTAATTATAATAATCACAATGCATTCATTTAAATGGAGTATGTGTTTGAACACGTAAATGGGATTTTGTAATGAACTGGCGAAAATGTATGCTTCTCTTATTGAAAGGATAACACTGGGAAAAGATTAAGCATGCCCTGTCTCTCTCCTTCCCTCTTTTCTCTTCTGTAATCAACACCTGGTTTGATTACATCTTTTTGAACTATAAAAGCTATGGTATGAACTCCTTGGAAGTTTTCACGAAAGAGACTTGTAACAAACAGTGAAACTTCCCTTTCAGGAAAATTTCACCTTTTCTTGTCAACCTGTAATTCAGACTTTCTTTAGTGAAGGATAAAATAGTTTTGTTGTTGTGCATAAGAATGCTATGGTTTCCCTTTAGTACCTGGAATTTTAAGTTTAGGACTGCTTTAGAAAGGCAAGAAGATTCTGATGCATTTGTGGTCCTTGGGGGAGTTATCGGCTGACCTTAGTACTGTTTGCATTATCTGTAGCACCTAGCATTGGCTTGTGCATGGTTGGTCCTCATTAAATATCTATTAAATATTGACTTGCAGTCAATAAAATTAAGACACAGCTCCATTTGATTTATTACATGTATTTGGTGAATTCTTTCTCATTCCTTTTTCTTTTTGTAAGATCAAAAGGATCTATGAGCCAGGAATCTACAAGCAATTGTGTTGCTTTTCATCTTCTTTAGGTATATATAGGAAGCTAGGTGCTATGAATATTGACCTCACAAACTACATGAAGATTGCTATAATAAGCAGAAATAACTTCCTACTTCAAGAGACAGCAAAGAAGAACTTTTGCTGGTTCATATTAGATGTTTTTCTTTTGGTTTTGGTTGTGGTATCTTACCCCTCCCCACACATTTGTTGATTGTGATGTCTTTAACCTTTATTTCTTTACCCAATGCATTTATAATTCTTGTCTGAATTTCCTAGAAACAAGTCTTGAATTTGCCTCTTTCTCCTCTTTACTATTATATGTTGCTTGCAATCTCTCCTCCTTCAAGTATACTAAACTGATCTAAAAGTAATTGACAAATGAATAAATAAATTAATAAATGCAATTGACAACATATTGTTACCATGGCTTGATATCTGTTATGGCTCCCAATTACTTGCTTTATCAAACCCTAATTCTTTTGCTTTCCTTTTAGGACTCTCCATAATTTATAGGACTTTGCTTTCCTATTCCATTGAGACCCTATACTCGCTCTAGATGTCTCCCTAATACACATGTTCACTTTGAATCCCCTGCTCTTTGTTTTTGTTTTGGAGGGGGAGGAGTACTGGGATTTGAACACATGATCTTCCTGCCTCAGCCTCCCAAGCTACTGGGATTACAGCATCGGGCTCTTGCCTTTGTTCATATGATGCACTTTACCATCTGAATGTTTCTCACTGAAAAGGTCCAGTGGAAGTCCAGTTTCTCCAAAAAGCTTTCCAATTTTCTTCTAATCTCCATATTGTATTTCTATTTCAACAATAGTCAGTGTCAGGCAATTTGACATCTATTTTCTCTATTTTTCCATTCACACATTAGCCTTGCCTCCCGTTGAGTTATGTAAACATCTTAAGGACTGAGGGGTAGGTGTTCTTATGTCTTTCTGCTATTATATATGTCTTATGTCTCATAACATTGCAGTAAGTGGGCACTGGGCATTTATTTTAAGTCTTATTCAATTTATAAAACAGACTGTAAATTAAAAATTCATAACTAGCTATGTCAATATATTGAGATAAATTATTGAGTATTTTCTCATGTATTTAAAACAAGCTTTTCTTTCTTTTGTCAAGAATGTTGGAAATTATGTTTGCTTCTAGAAAGATCTTCTGCCACTTAGGAAAAAAAAAATACATGTTCTTTTAAAAAATAATTATGACTAACCTGAAGATAAATGAAGATAACTCATCAGTGTTTAAGAGGTATCATTTTCATGTTCAATAACTCATTTTGGAAGCTAATACTTTACTAAAAGGAAGGACATGTAAGTCATCTATCTGCTTAACCACAGAATGATGATGCCACCCCTGCCACTGCCTGTTCCTGGGTTCATCAGAGCCTCTGAATATTTATAATTACCCTTCCATAAATAGTTTGCAACTTGACCATAGCATTTTGCCACTCTATTAGAATGAGGCAGAAGGTCCAAGTTAAAAGCAAAATCCTTAATGAATTTAACAAAATTAAGCAAAGAGCTTTAGGTTATAGGAGCAGAGTTAATGGATTCAGCTGTTCTTTACTTTCACTTCAACCAACAAAGTCTGCATTCATTTTCCAGATGTGAACCTTGCTAAATTAAAATGGAGTAAAATTAATTTTGTGAGAACTATTATATCACCCCTGGAGATAATTAGAGATAACCTAGCATGTCACAAAACCAGAGCTAGGAAGTCAGTACTTATGGGCTTTGTTTCAGAAAGTATATTACAAATGATTTCAAGATTCATTTTGAATGCATTGTTTTCAATTTATGTTAGAGTATTCATGTGACTTAGCTGTCCCTGCAGCTAATTGTGATGGGGTCCTAAAACACAGAGGTGGTCAATGCCAGAACCAAAGAGAGTGTGTGGCAGTATGACTCAAAGTGTGGTTAATGCATGGACCAAAGCCATCAGCAAAACTGGAAACTGGTTAGCGGAGGAAATCGGTGGGTTCCATCTCAGATTTACTAACAATGTCACAGCCCTGGAAGCTGTGGAGTAATAAGTTCTCCAGGTGAAACTTATACATGTTGACGTTTTCAGCTACTAGTCTGTGGAACCCCAGAGAAAAGCACAGAACATTATAATACAAGCCCACTTTCAGTATTTCAGTCATGTTCTCTATCCAAATATTTCTGGTTTCTCATGCACCATCACACAATGCAGACTGACAGTTTGAGTCAAAATTTTGTTTCTAACATTGGTCATTTCACAGTTTTCATCTGTTTTCTGAAAGAACAGTTCATCTGAACTGATTAAAATATAAACAAAAGATCTAAATCACTATAATGAACAATGGAAAGCCATGGTCTTTTCTAAAAGCAAACATATGCTTTACCCGGTTTTGTTTCCTTCCATCTCTGCAGAGAATGAAAGCAACCGAAGACGTCCTTATTCAGGCCCTATTTTGGCATTTAGGTTTGTTTCATTTTGGCACATGGCTCTGTTCTTCACCCTACGGGAAACTATCTGCAGAATGAGTCAAATCTCAGATTCTTTGAACAACTTGATCAGGCTGATGTTTTACTAAGGCACAGAGGTTATTAATTACCAAAATACTAACTGCTTTTGCATATTTAGTCAGATGCTAAATAACAATTGACATGAAGTTCTATATTATACTATCAATCTTTCATTTTTGTTTTTGTTTTGAATTGGGAATTGAACTCAGGGGCTCTTTAACATTGAGCTATCTCCTCAGTCTTTTGAATTTTTATTTTGAGATAGGGTTTCTTCATGTTGCTCAGTTCATCAACAAGTTGCTGCAGTTGTCCTCAAACTTGCGATCCTCCTGCCTCAGCCTTCTGAGTCAATGTCATTACAGACAAGTGCCACCATGCCCAGCTACTACTGACTTTCAAGAATAAATGGAACATCTCTCAAAATCTTTAATGTTTCACCATTTGTTAACTCTATGTGTTGGTTATGTATTGCTCTCTCCAGCAAAATCACCTAAATAATCCCATTATTTAGTGTAATTTAAAAGTAGATTAACATTTTTATTTATGTAAATTCCTTTTATATGAATAACATTTTATAGAAATTGCAAGATTGACTACAATAGATTATGTGTATGTGATTATGTAATACTCTTAAAAACCCTACATTGTATTGTAGAGCATATTTATATCATCTTTGGTTCTGTTAATTTACTATGACTTATATCTTAGACTCAATTGTAATTTTTAAGACATCTATAAGTAAACTCATATTATCAATGAGCTTCTCAAGCACTGATATTGGTCAAGATAAAATTTGTCCTGCTAAAATATTTTCTCTGTCTCCTGAAGTTGTACAGTACTGTAGTGTGACAATGATTACACTGGATCTGGGGTAACTCATCTTTATTTGATGCTACTAAGCCAGTATTTTACATCTAATACAGATTGTATTGGATTTGTGTTATGTCTGATATCTACTGAAAATTTATAAAGCCCTGGAGGGTTATTACTATTAGTGATTCTGAGATACTGTGATGATAACAGGCTTTTCATTTAGAGGGATCCAGAATTTAGCTTTCTTTGTTTATTGCTGAACTCTATTGATTATATTCATTTACTTTCAATTTCATTGACATTATTTCAGGGTTTATTCATAATCATAATGCTAAACTCTTGGAGATTGAAGGGGAAAAAACAGAAAACTTATCAATAAAGCACAGTTCCTTTTCTCAAAAGAGTCTTCTTCCCTTGAGTAAATGGGAGAGAAGACTGATTGTGCACAAAGGTGGAAATGATGGTCTTCAAAAATCCACTTATCATATTGGCATCATTGTGCCATTCAGTTTAAATTTGACACATTTTATTGATGGATGCAGAGTTTCTTGATTGGCAGTCAGGAGAGAGACCCCTATGCCTGGATTCCCCCTGGTATAAATGTTGATTTTAATACCTAATACTATTTCCAGAGATATCCATCCCTGCTTAGAACTTTGGGGTGCTGAGACAGCTATTTAACAGTATTAAAAGAAATACTGGTCACTGTTTTTCTCTTTGCTCTGTGTATCAAGGGATGTGTGAAAGTACCGAGAATGAATGTACCGAGAATGAGTGAAGCTGCACTCACCTTTTAAAGTCAAGGGCTTTAAAAATATAAGGCTTTTTGAATATTACATTTCCTAAAATATCACATTTCCTTAGTATCTCTCTCAGCATTTTAGGTCAATTATAAAATTTTAAATGATAGTATTTTCTGTGACAAAAGTGGTATCACATATTTTCCCTTTTTCTGTTTGGTTTGCTAAATTACACACACACACACATATACATACATATAGCATTTTTATGAAATATATAACATTTATTTATAAAACATTTATATATATTTATTTATATTTAACATTTTCTTTGCTCTACAGGGGGTAGTCATACCATCAGATGTACATTCTAATTGACCATTTGCTAGGTGGCTCTAAGGTGGAGGCATTGCCACATTATTTTGTTTGGAGATATTTGTGTAATGTCCCCCCCCCCCTTCTTTCTTTGAGCTTTATTTATTTATTTATTTATTTTTTATTTCAATGAAGGAAGGAATGAAGAAAACTAACACTCGTGGGGTGCCCACAATGTATCAGGTATTGTGCTACATGCTTCAATTTAGATGATCTTACTTGGCTGTACACTGACATTTCAGATTCAGCCCAAGGAAGAAGAGGTATGAGACTCAATTCCAGCTCTGCTGATCTCCCAAGGTCACCATTTCTACCATGACAAGCTCCTCTTGCTATGATGCCATGTGCTCACATTTTGTAGAAGATGGAGTAATGAACAAAATCTTCCGCTTTTGAGTAATTTAGGAATGGAGCAGGCAGAAAACATTAATGAGGGCTGAGGAGGTGGCTCAAGCGGTAACATGCTCGACTGGCATGCGCTGGGCGCTGGGTTCCATCCTCAGCACCACATACAAATTAAATAAAGATGTTATGTCCACGGAAAACTAAAAAATAAATATTAAAAAAATTTCTCTCTCAAAAAAAAAAAGCAAAAGAAAGAAAAACATTAATGAAAGTAGGACAAAGAGAATATTGTAGAACTGTATGGACCATGTGATTGAGAGTATGAGAAAGAAAATCTATTCTCTAAATTTTTCTCTTCTAATTTTCTAAAATCAATTTTAAATAATTTAAGACTAGTTGTTTAATGTGTGATTTACTATTTGTCTTACCTAATTAAAGAAAAACTGTGCTATGCCTTTTTTGTTTTCCAGATTTAAAATTAACAAAAAGGAGAAGAAAGAGAATGTGTTGTGAACTTCAGATAAGCATAATCAGTGCAAATTTCTTATACTAGTCTTAGTGTCAATATAAAATTCTATGACTAAATGGGGTTTTCATTTGTATGTATTTGGGAATACTTAAAATGCATTTCTTTTCTAACATATATTGTTTACAAAGACAATTTTTTATGATGATATTAGTATGGGAACAGATTTTCCTATATTTCAGATTTCTAGAACTTTCTTATTTGAGGATTGACTACGTGGATGCTAAATATATCTAGCATAAATTAATAAATGAGTATGTTTGGAAAAAAGTAGATTTTCATTTTTGTTTGTAACATACATTTTTAGATTTTTCTAATGTTACAACATGTTGTCTAGAAGTAAGAATTAGTTGATTGGGGGAGGGGAGAACTAATAAATTCAGACTAGTAATAATTACTAGGTCAAGAAATAAGGCCATTAAAAATGATTCATGGCATGTAGGAGTCAGATATTTACATTCAGAAATTAATTACAGGGCTTTTTATTTAAATTATTATCAGGAATAAAGTTTCAGCAAAAGGAAATAGTTCAGAGAAATTTTATATATACTCAGCTACAAATTAGTAAAGATCTTACTGTCAAATAATGTATCAGAGGCCATTGAAGAGATGGAAAAAAACCCAATGTCACTGTGACAAAATTGCCAGGAATCTTCACCTCCAAAATGTTATAAAATGTTCAAGATTATGCCTGTCTTGTTGCATCTTCATGTACATTCTGGCCAGGAGCACAAAAGATGAATGATTGATTTCATGGAGTTGGCAAAGATGTGTTCTTTGGGTCAAACCAAGTATGAGAGCTCTTCTAAAATTTTTCAGTCAACAAATTTAAAACAGTACATTTTTAGTGCTCATTTACATAGTAACTTTCTCCAACTGACAGTCCATTTCTTGTAGAGTATATTCTTGGTTTTTTAAAATTTTTTAAAATATTTATTATTTGTTTATATGTGGTGCTGAGGATCAAACCCAGGCCGCACGCGTGCCAGGTGAGCGTGCTACCGCTTGAGCCACATCCCCAGCCCCATCTTGTATAGTATATTCTTTGAAGGTCTGATATCTTAGGTGTTGGTCTTTGGCATTGTAGGGTATTGATGATGACAACTTCGACAGTGCCTCCTGTTTAGTCCTTCCCTTCTTTGGTTTACTTATCCTTCCCTGTCATTGTCATGTCCCCATTACACTTTTGTGTTCTGGTCTCCATAATCTCAACTTGTTCTCAGTTTTCTAAACTTCTATGTTGCTCACTCGAAGCCCTGCCTTGCCCCTATGTGCTGATTTGAGGACCCTGGCTTATATCTTCCTGTTAGGTATCAGGGCAGTCAGGATGTTCCAGGGTGAGCTTTTAGTGATGCCATAATTCATAGGAAGAAGTTAATATTTAGACCCAGTGATAGATGAGTGACAGATCACTGGCCTTTCAATTTGCATGTCTACTTTTCCCACAGCTAACCTTAGAAATCTCACTTGAATTTTAGAATGGTGATATTAAAGGTAAGGTTTTAGATTTGAGGACCAGAATCTCCAGACTTAATTGCTCAGAACCAGATAAATCTCCTTCCAGTGGATGGTAAGCCTCTTTTAGATAGCACATTTAAGGAATGGAGTAAATTTTATCATCAGTCATGCATTTTCAGTATTTAAAATAGGTAATTTAGTATGATGCATAATCTCTGAAGTAGTCTAGCTATAGAAGTGGCTGATTTCAGTAAGAAATTTGGGAATTTAAAAAGGATTCTTTTATCTTTATAAAATATTTTTAAATATTCAGAATGCTGTCTAGATAGCAGGCTGAACAAGGACCAGTTAGCTGCAAGGTTTTTTGTTTGCTTGTTTATTTTACAAAATATAGTCCTGTAAGTCCCCATATCAAAACATATTGCCTAACAGAAGAGAGAAAATGATTTCTCTTTTAGTGTAGTTAGAATGGCCTCCCATGGAGAAAGACTGATGAACTCAGCCAGGGCCACCTTACTTAGCTGCATGGACTTTGGCTTCAGTGTGCATACCACGTCAGGGACTCCTCAGTTTCATTTGGAAACTTGCAAATGTAGGCACTTTTCAAGGAACAACTTAATTTAATTCTTCTTCCCTTCATTTCATTTTCCATGCAGCTCAGAATCCTCAGGGTTTTCCAAAATGATTGATGATTTCCAATACCCTAGCAATAATTTCATCTTCCGTTAAGGCTTGCACATAAAAATGGACTATTTTTATGAATTTATTGGTTAGTTAATTCACTTCTTCTGATGGATTAGGGGTTAAAGTCCAAGTATCATTTTTGATATCAAAATGATACTATAATATCTCAAAATGAATGACTGTGCTAATTCTGAATGTGGAATGACATATTGACATGTAAAAACATTTAATTGAGGTCAGTTGCATTTTGATTGTTCATAGAAGTTAGGGTACTTTACGTAATTCAATCCGTAGTCATTCTCTATGACATTGACTTTTCTCTCTTAGACTTTTTGAGTCTAATCTAGGGTAGTTTTTTGTTACATAATGAAAGATCTCTGAGTAAATATTGCTAGCCACTAACTGATGAGAGGGCACCATCAGAGAAGTATCTTTTAACATTTTTAAATATTTATTTTCATTTCAACTAAAGCAACTAATTCTTATAAGAGATGTTATGAAGAAACATTTAATCTTTATGTGGAAAATAAGGTGGATACCGTATGATAAGCAGAATGGCTATATGAAATCTCTATGAGAAAGTAAAGCTTAAGTATATTTTAGAGAGATACATTTAAAGGAGTTAAGAAGTAATAATTGTAAATAGTAACTCTTAAAGTTAATGCTATCTTAATCAATCTTAATCTCTGTAACTTTTACTTGCTCTTCTATGGATTGTTGTCACCTTCAGCCTGAACAGATTGAGATATGTATCAGTCATTCAAAATTTAAATTGAAATATTGATACCTGACATTCAGTATTAGTTATTTATGGTAAGCAAATTTGAGGAATGAAGTTTCTTCTCCCATTTATTTTATTCCTGACTAATTTCAGTGTGAATCTTCAATTAGGAATATGGCAAGTTTCTCCTTCCCCAAATTCTTTCCTCTGGGCTGCGATGATCCAAATGACTGTCTTTTACCCTAGTCTTCACCTCTATCATCCATAAATGTCAAGGTGGGGCAAAGAAGAGTAGTGCTGTCCATCACAGTGCCTGGCTCATCCTGGTTGCTCTACAAAAATATGTCTCAGCATTGTCTAGAATTGTCACTTTTGTCATCTGTATTTAGCTTGAGGCGATATGCCACTTTGACCTAGGAACTTTTTGAAGTGCTGGGCTGTGGTCTCAGTGGTTCTGTTTCATTTGATTTACAAAGTGCTTTTCAACATTAACTTTGTAATGAAGGAGTTTTATTCCCAGAAGATGTTTTAGCCGGGAGTATACATGTCGTGATTTATGACTAGAGCAAATAATAAAATATAGAAAACCACACATGGTGGGGCCCATTAGGTTATTTCTAGATAACTTTCCTCCCAAGTTAAACTGGCTATGTTTTTCCATGTCTATGTCTGATAAGTACATTTATCTCAACATCAGGTTTTCAAAAGATTAATAATCCCTCTTTCTTAAGAAGGTCTGTTTAAAATTGAAGGCAATTATCCTGACGTGAATTATCTAAATATGTGCTAAATAATATTATGCTTTCATTTTTGTAAAGCATATCTGATGTTATATATATACTTTTGATCCAGTATCTTGCACAAATAGGAGGTGTACTCAGTAAGGGGAAAAAAAGTGATTAGGCTAAAAAGATTTTTTAACTTGAGTAATACTATGGTCTTGAAGCTTTAACCTGAATTATTAGCACACATAAATCCATCTTCTTAATTAAATGGGGCCTTTGGCCATTGAACACCAGCATATGGACAGAGTTAGTTACTAGATGTTATTATGAGACTGGCCTGGCTGCATAATCCATTAGGGGTAGGATTCAGTTATATTGGTAGCTGCAAAGTGATTTTTATGGTTGTAAGAATCTTCTCTTTGTTCTGTCAGTATCAATTATTTCAGTCCTAATAAAAATATAAAAAATGGGGTCAGGGTTATAATCTATGCTTTGGGTGGATAATTTGTAACATTTCTATTCCATAAGTCAGGAATTTCTTCATTCTGGAAAGGACTTATACATAGTTTGTCTAATCTATCTCAATGTGTGGCTATGGGGGCAGTGAGAGTGGTCTCATGGGATTATAATGTTAGGAAGTTCCACTGAAAAACATGAAAAGACATTAAATAATAAGTATGCATGTATAAAAATATGCATACATGTACTTATGATTTTAACAGTGAATATTACAGAGCATATATATCTCAGTGGCAAAGTGTTTGCCTTGTACACATGTGGCCCCTGGATTTGATCCCTGCTACTTAAAAAAAAAAAAAAACAACAACAAAAACAAAACAAAAGCAGTGAGTATTATAAATATTTCCTTTGGGAATTTTATCAGTGTTTGTCAATTATGTTTAAAGTTTTCAAGAAACAATTTACAGTACTTGGTCAAAATATATGCTAATTAATAAGAGGAAATCTAGTTACTGGTCCAACATCTTGTCCATCTTTTACATAAAACACTAGTGAACCACTAAAAAACAACTCCTACAAACACTAGTTCATGGTAGATCAGTTTAAAAAATGGCCTAACATAAATAGGGGGAATAATAGAACCTGCTTCATAACATTATGTATAGGACAACAAGAGACACAGCATGAAAACTGCATGACAGGTAAGTATTCAGTAAATGTTGATAGTTACTCTTTCCAGTGGATAGATGTTGTTATAGAGATTACTATCAGTTTAGAATTATGAAAACTTTTCAATTCTTACCTTTCCAAAGTCATGTCTTGGACTTCCATCCTTGAAGTGTTCAAGCAGGTGTTTAGTTAATCATCCTTCAGATGTTAATCATCTCCTTCAGAGATGTAAATTGGAAAATGTTGAGTGGGAGGTAGGAATACATGATTTTATGAATAATATTTTGGGTAGTGTGCCCAGCTAGAATTAATAAAATTCATTCAGGACAAAGGGTTAATATCTAGAATATAAAATACTCAAAAAACCTTGCCCCAGAATATCAAATAAACCAATAATTACATGGTAGAAACAAATTAAACACATACTTATCAAAAGAAGAAATACAAATATGCAACAAATATATGAAAAAATGCTCAACATCATTGGCAATTAGGGAAATGCAAATGAAAATAATAGAGATTTCATCTCATACCAGTCAGAATGGCAGTCAGCAAAAATACAAATAATAATAAATACTGATGAAGATGTGGAGAAAAAGGGACAGTTTTTCACTGTTGGTGAGATTGCAAATTAGAACTACCACTCTGGAAATCAATTCTTCAAAAGGCTAGACATGGAACCACCATATGACTAAGCTCTACCACTCATTAGTATTTATCCTGAAGAATCAAAGTCATCATACTACAGTGATGCATGAATACCCCTATTTGTGGTAGCACAGTTCACAATAGACAAACTGTGGAAGCAATATAGGTGTCCATTAATGGATGAATGGATAAAGAAAATGTGGTAGATATACACAATGAAGTTTTATTTATCCTCAAAGGAAAATGAAATTATGTCATATGCAGGAAAATGGATAGAATTAGAGACCATTATGTTAAATAAAATAAGTCAAACTCAGAAGATTAAGAGTCCTATGTTTTCTCTTATATGTGAAAGCTAGAGAGAAAAAATAAAAAGAAAGGTGAGGGCAGGTCTTATGGGAATCAAAGGGAGATCAGTAGAGAAAAGGGACCAAGGGGTGGGAGGTGGGGAGGGAAGGGGAAAGAGCCGGAGAGTGATATTGGCCAAATTACATTTATATTGTGTATTGTGTATATGTATGAATATGTAACAACAAATTCCACTAGTATGTGCAATTATATACACCAACAAAAAAAGTGGGAAAAAATTCAGTCAAAAGCAAATGTACCACTCTTTGGATAATAACACGTTGAGGACATGTGTCAGGTGCAGTGTGGTTTTTATGTGAATAATTTTAAGCTATAGAGTATGTACTCTATATTACAGATGAGAAAACTAAGGAAGAAGAAGGTGAAGTATTTTGCTCCAGGTCACATAGCTGATAAGGTCTGTGATTTCAAACCACATTGTCTAAATGCAAAGCTAAAGCTCTTTATTACATATATTGTGCAATATATGTACATAAAACAGCAGTTGCACTGATGTCCTACTAATCTTTTGATGGATTTTAGGGATGCTATATTGCTACACACACACACATACCTTTAATATACTGAGTACTATCAATACTGTAATGCAAATTAGGCATGCTGCCTTGGTATGTACTTTTTAAGCCATGAGGCCTTGATTCAAGATATTAGGTAGAATTCCCTGTAAAGCATTTTAGCTTGTATTTAATATGTTTTTGGTAATACTGTTGTTTCTTTGTGTCTTTGTGAACCAATATCCATCCATTCACAATGATATTGCTAATACTTATACTGAAATGGTAAAACAAAACCACAGGGCATAGAGCAGATAGTAAATACTAATACTCTCATGTTAAGTCCAAAGAAGTGCAAGAATTGATTTCTGATGAGGGATGTTTAGATGGCTAAATGGCATATACCTGTATACTTGGTTTCCTGGGTTCCTCTGGTTTCATTGCTACTAATAATGGAGGATGAAAATTATCACATAGTCAACATCCAATAGCATAAAGGAATTTTAAGAAAAATTTGTAAAATTAAATATATGAACAAATCCTGGTTTCAGGACCACTTGAAGACAAAGATTCTTTAGCGCAATCAGAGGGTCATGAAGAAAAATAGATCAAGATATAGACTACCTCACATAGTTGTCAGAAATCAAATTCAGGAAATTGTAAATGAACCAGGATTGTTAAATTATTGGGTTGTGGCTGGTGGTAGAGGTAGTAAAACATAGGTGATTGGCATATGCCATCAGGAAAAGAAAAGTGGTATTGTCTTATGTAAGAATACACTAAATGTTGGTTTAGATTGATAATTGGAGAATAATTATACAACAAACATTAAGATGATTGGCAAAATTTGAACATGGACTATATACTACATAATAGTTCTATCAAAATTAATTATCCTGAATTGATGGAATGTCTTCTGAATATATAAGGGAATATTCTTTTTCTAAGATGATATATATTGAATAAATTGCCATAATTCTGGCTCCTACTTTTCAAATGGCTAAGCAGAATAATAGTGATATTATTATTATTATTATTATTATTATTATTATTATTATTATTACTGGAGAACAGACATGAAGGAAATGTGGCAAAATATTAGCAATTTTAAATTTTAAAAGAAGGATATATGCATGTTTATTTGTTAATAAAATTATAATTATGATGTGGTCCTAACTCTAAAGGAATCTATACACCATAAATTACTTTGGAGTGAGAATTTTTAATAAAGAAAATGTTAGAATGTGATTTAATTATAAAATTATACATCACAAAGATGTACAATTTGCTAAAGTCCTTAGGGGTCCAGAAATACTTAGCAATAGTTTTAAGCAACCTCAGGGAAGCTTTTTAAAAAATAATTTTTAGACATTGTTGGACCTTTATTTTATTCATATGTGGTACTCAGAATCGAACCCAGTGCCTCACACATACTAGGCAAGTGCTCTACCACTGAGCCACAAGCCCCTACCTCAGGGAAACTTTATCAGATTATTGGGCTAATAGTTCTATGCTGGTGTCTTTTATTTAAATTAGAGAGTAAAAGGTGATGTGCAGGGGACAACAATACTGGTTTGATGAAGTGGACATAGTAGCATAGTAACCTTTAAAGGTTTGAAATGTATCAAGTAAGTCGAAAAGATATAGTATCCTAATAAATAAAAATGACAGTAATTATAATAACAATATATAATATTTACTGATATTTCTAGGAAATGAAAGAGTAATAGGTACAAAAGTATCCAGGTCAGAATAATCAGGTTAATATCCAGGTTAGAGACCCTAGAATAAAATGTTCACTCTTGTGTTTGAGGTTAATTTAAATATATCCATATTGGTTTGTACCTGGTATTGAAGAAAACTTCTCTCAAAAATTTTCTTGAAGGACCTTTCATTTTTAAAAGTCTACCATATTCTCAAGCTATATTACAGGTAGTCTTGTGATGCAGAAAGAAGAGAAAGTAGGGACAAAATGCTTTTCTCAATTTTATCCATCAGGAGTGTGTCCTATCAGGAATTTTAATGGGGAAGAAGAATGAGTTGATAAGATCGATCAGAATGTAGTGAAATTCAATAAATAAAGAGGAACTTGGGCTGGGGATGTGGCTCAAGCGGTAGCGCGCTCGCCTGGCATGCGTGCGGCCCGGGTTCGATCCTCAGCACCACATACCAACAAAGATGTTGTGTCTGCCGAGAACTAAAAAATAAATATTAAAAATTCTCTCTCTCTCTCTCTCTCTCTCTCTCTCTCTCTCTCTCTCTCTCTCTCCTCTCTCACTCTCTCTTAAAAAAAAATAAAGAGGAACTTTAGAAGATGTAAATGGAAGTAGGAGAAAAATGTTCTAGGTAGAAATAATATTCAAAATTCATACATCATCTCCCAGTTTGCATACAGAAGGCCACCAAGTGCTCTCACCAGCACAGTTCTGTATCTTACATTTCTTATCTTTATGCATTTCAGGAACAACCAAAAGTTCATTGCTATTCTTGTTGGCCAGGAGACCTCTTGTTGGCAAATTGCCTTGGTCTTCCATTCTGACTGTACCATTGTTGTGGGACTTTGTCTTATCTGTTTAAGACGAAAGCCATGGATCTGCAGAGGGAAGGAACAACCCATATTTCAATTGTTACTTGCTGAAATCAGCCAGGCAGTCATCAAACCGACTTTCTATTACTACATTATTCTATGTCTTCAAGGACTTCTAGAAATCATTTCGAACCCTTTTTGGCAGGTCTTGCTTTCCAAGTCCCTTTATTATTGTCTTTTTTTTCCAATTTTATTTTCTCTGTTTATTAAACTTCAATTTAAGCCATAAGTTATTTTTCCTACTTCAATTCTCAAGACATCCTTTAAATAGATCTGATGAGAAATACTATGAATTTCACAGAGTAGTGCTTTCTGTAGCCCCATGATCATGATTACATAATATATAAATAGGGTATAAACAGGGTAAAAGACATCTAAGGTGAATAAATAAAATGCTTGAAGAATACAAGTAAAGAATTCTGCAAAAATGGAAAGAGATTATTTGACCAAAAAAAAAAAAAAAAAGTACAGACAAATCAGTGCTTAACTGCATGTTCAAGTCAGGAAAGTAAGAGAAACAATGACAAAACAAAATAAATGAGATAAAGAATAAAGAAAAATGGGAGCTATGTTCTTTACTTTAAATATATTAAACCCAAGAAAATGATAAAGGAAAACATTGCCCCTCTATCAGATAGGAGAGAAAAGCTCTTAACTGATGACATACAAAAAGCAGAGACTTTTAATAAGCATTTTCTTTGCCTCTGTCTTCACACAAAAAGGTCATCTTTGATCTAATCACTGGAATAGCCAACACCTGGGCAGAGAGGAAAAAAAGTCACGAAAAAAGAGGGAATGACCTACAGATTGCACAAAAAGGAAAAAGAAAAGGTTGTTCAAGTACTGCAGTTGGCAAACTTTAATATCTAAATGGATCTCTTAAATATGGGATATCAGTTGTCTTCCTGTTTGGGGACTTTCAGTTCATAGGATACATATACTATCTCTCAATTCAATAATAAATAAGTTTTATATGTGCAGAGCCTGGAAGAAATGAGATATAATTATAATGTGGTCCCAACTCTCAAGGAATCCACACACCATAACTTACTTTGGGGTGAGAACTTTTAATAAAGAAAATGTTAGAATGTGATTTAATTATAAAATTATACATCAAAGATGTACAATTTGCTGAAGTCCTTATGGGTCCATAGATACTTAGCAATAGTTTTAAGCAAGCTCAGGGAAACTTTATCACGATATTGGGCTGATAGTTCTAGGCTGGTGCCTTTGATTTAAGTTAGAGAGTGAAAAGTGATGTGCAGGTTTGATAAAGTGGGTATAGTAGCTTAACAAGACAAGAAGCAATGGATGAATCAGGAAACTACTCAGAGTGGTAACTAGCTAACCACTGGATCATAGTACAAGGTACCATCCTGGATTTGAGTATTTCTAGGGTAGCTGAAGCTTACAAAACTAAACATGAAAACTCTAGCTGGAGCCTTTACCTTTCAAAGGTTGTATCCTGAGACTACTATCTAGGAATCTACCTACCCAAACCCAAGGTACCAGATCCTTTTTAATTTTACTCTCAGTGTATGTAGTTTAATTTAACTTTTTTTTTAGTGAGCATTATGATAATGTAGTCCTTGACTGCTTTATATACAGGAGGCATGGAATTTGGGAGTAATATTTTATCATTATTATTTGATATTTTCCAGCAGACCTAAAACCCTTGAATTTTTTCCCCAACCCATGAAAATCTGGGTAAAAAAAATAATAAACATTTTAGCTTGTAAACCCAAATTTGAATTTTAGGATTTATCACACTTCAGAAAGGAAAAGGATTTTTACAGAGAGAAATTTAGCAAGATTCTCCTTTGAGGGAAAAGTCTTGAGATTTCTGACTGCTGATTACTGATTGCTGATAAGGTAGAAGAAAGAAGGGAAGAAAGTCAAGGAGAAAAATACTGCCTGTAGCCTCCTTCATGTAAGACAGATTTTCCTCCAGAAAGGAAACAAATAGGAAAAGGTAGAAGGAGAAGATGGGGTTTACTTTTAGGTACTCATGCTGTGGCAAAGGAGGAGGAAGCCAAGGAGATATTCACTAACATTTCCATATGATCATTGAAAACCCAGTAGTCAAACCACAGGTAAATGTGGAGTGTAGCCAAGCAGATCAGAGACCCTCTCACAAGAGAAGCAGTGAAGATACAGGTTTTAAAGAAGCAGAGGAGGCTTTGGTCTGTGGAATAGATGTTAGGGCCTTAAGTTTTCTTTTTTCTTCTTTAAAAATCTTATATTAATCTCTTTACTGTGCATGAACCGACAGAGTGTAAGAAAGCTGTTCACAGCGCCGAGATAACTTTTGAGGGCAACCATCCTCTTCCTCTTTGGAGTCTACTCCATCTCCTTGAAGACTTTTCTATAGTTTATCTGTTATTTCTTCTGCAGCATTTCTTTGTAAATACATGGTCATTTCTATATGAATAAAACAAAGGCTTTGTCATCATCTACCACAAAATCCCACGTTGACTATGTGTATTGCCCCACTTTTCTGAACCCTATTCACTGGAAAAGAGGTTTAAATTATTGTCCCTTCTCTTGCTCCTGTTCTTTAATTTCCTCTTGTATGCTCAACTCCACCCCACTCAGACTTCCATTCCTCAGAGCTACATTAACACTGCTGTTGAGGCGATGGCATGACTACTTCCAGGTAGCCAAAGTTAATCTTCACTTTTCTTAACCGTTACCATCCCCTCGACAAATCTGATTGCTCCCTTCTTCTTGAAGATTTTCTTCTCTTGATTACTCTGAATGTTCTTTCTATTTAAATAGATGTACTTTCTGAATTTACTTGATTAAGTTATCCTCTGCTCAGTATCTGAGTATTAGAGCTCTCCAAGACTTGCACCTAGACAAGTTTTCTTGTAAGTTTATTCTCTTCTTTAGGTGATGATCTTTGGATACTACATCTTTAAATGTCAACTCTATATGGAAGGTTTTCAGATTTTTATTTCCAGATCAGTCTTCTTTCTGGAAATTCAAACTCATATTTCTACCCTACTTGAAAGGCTTTTCATGGATCTCTTAACAATCATCTCAAATTGGATATGTCCCAAAAACTAATCTTGATAATTTGTCACCTAAATCTGTTTCTCCAATTGTTCCATCTTAGTCAATTTCATCAACACATCCACAATTGGTTTAAGTATGAAAACCAGGAATTAGATTTTATATTCCTTTTTCTCTAATCTTTTCATATGCAATCCATTATGAATCCTGTCAATGCTGCCTCTAAAATATCTTTTGAATTCATACATTTCTTTCCACTGTAATCCAGATCTTCATCCTCTCTTGCCAGATTATTGATCTTTAGTATCATTTTTTCTGGATTTCTTTTAGCTCCTTAGAATCCATTTTGTGAACAGTGGCTGAAGTAATCTTTGAAGATAAAATTTGTTCTATATCATTAACATACTTAAAACTTGCCAGGTGCTTCACAGTTCAGTTAGAACAGAATCTATATTCCTTGCTGTGTCTGTGGAACTTCCTGCTTACCTTCCTATTGAGAAACACAGAGGCACTCATAGTAGCTCTGTGTAGCCATTCCTTTAGCCTGCAGTCCTCTCCCCCTAGACTGAACTTTCAGAGTGTTGTGTTCCTCATCTTGCACCATGGTCCCCTCTGCACTCCAGCTATTTCTCAAACATGCCACATTCATTCCCATCACAGGGCTGTTCTCTTGCCTTGAACATTCCTCCCCATGGATCATTGTACAGTCACCACTTCTCATTTAGATCCCATCTAATATGGTACCCTTCAAGGAGGGCTCCTCTGACTTCCCAAGTACATATTCCCTTGCATCAGCCCATTGCCTAATTTTGGTTATCTCCATAGCACTTACATTATTGTTGATAACTATTTAATTTATTTGTATATGTAGTTTACAGTCTGTTCACTTTTTGGTTAGCTTATTTTCCCTGCTCATTTTTATGTCCTAATAGACCTTAAGCCCATGAGATCAGGGAATTTGTCAGTCTTAAAAGAGCACCAAAAGTGTACCTGTTATTAATTGGTAGTCTAGAGATATTTGCTGTATAGAAAAATGAATGAATATTTGACTAGATATCTGGATATCTTTTATGTAAATACTTAAGTTTACATTAAACTATGTATGCCCCCCTTACCCAGTTTCGTTTTGTTGAAGTTTGATATCCCATGAATGGATGCATGAAAGATATTGTTACTAGATTTGCAATTGTAGCAAAATGGGGAAGGACAATTGCTATTATGTATGTAAAAAATGTTAGAGTACAAATTATTGCCACAATATATTTTATATATCAAAATAACCCTTTTAAAAATTGGATGATTGAAAAATGAAATTAAGAAAGTTAAATGGAAATAGCTCTGCATTTTTAGTTGAAAGGTGAGCTATAGAAGCCTAGGTCAGTGAAGATTTGATAGTAATGAATGTGAAGAAGAACTGGGATGAACTGATAATTAGGAGGCATGGGTCACACAGTAGATGTCCTTAGAGCTTATCTGCAAAGCTGTGCTGTTGAAGCATAGTTTGGATATCTCCTTCTCCTTCTTCTCCTTCTCCTTCTCCTTCTCCTTCTCCTTCTCCTTCTCCTTCTCCTTCTTCTTCTTCTCCTTCTTCTTCTCCTCTCTGTGGGTGTGAACTCTTATGATTCCTTTAGCCTGCAGTCCTCTCCCATTAAACTGAACTTTCAGAGTGCTGTGTTCCTATCTTCAATGATAACAAATATTTACTGCTTTCTTTTAATATTTGTATAGATGTCTATGCCTATTATTTGTCTATGTCTATGCCATAGAATGTGAATGCCTTAAGATGAGGCACTGTATTTTGTTTTGTTCTAATTTTTCTGTTCCATATAATTTCCTCCAAATAGTTGGAAGACACTTGGTAAGTTTATATTTGGTGAGTGAATGAATAATTAGCAAATTAGTACAGATTATGTGAATATATGTAGATTGTTAATGATGAAAGCATACCTCATCATTATAGAAACAACAGTTGAGGGAAGTTTTAATTTAACATATTTTTCTTTAGGTTCATAGAACATAGTAGACTCTATAAATACTAACAAATTATTAAGAAGAAATATTTCTGAAACATGCTACCATCTACTTGTTTTAAAATTGAGGCAATCTTAAGTTTCATTTAAGAGTTTTAATTTTATGAAGAGTAGATTTATATAGATAAGTAATTAACAATCTAGGACCGATTTGACCATTAAGAATATTATTTTCATGTGAAAATGATAATATGAACTACTTCATGTTTTTAGTCCTTAAATGGAATGTACAAACAATTAAAATTTCAAAAAATACCTTTATTCTTACTGATTTTTGTAACATTAATTTCCTTATTTAGCACTGTTTTTAGTCATGCAATTTATTTGCTATTTATTATTACAGTGTCATTTGTAAAACAATTTTATATATTCATATTATCATATGGATATAAAATAAAAAAACAAATCAAATTCCCACTGACGGCATAAAAGTGAGTTTATATGTAAGATGCTTGTAGATTTAAGAGAGAATATTTAAAATTTCCAGTGAACCAGCAAACCAGTAGTAAAAATTTAATTAAAAATTTACATTGACCATAATGAGGACTCAAATTGGCCATAAACACATGGTGTAGGACAGTATTAATTTTCTCTTTTGACTACACAATACAAGGATGAAATTTTGTTTCACTGTGTAAAATGAGGATTGAAAAATAAAACTATGACCCTGTCATAGGGCATTAACACTCTGAGGATGGGGACTTGACCTTGTCATTATTATTTTCCTAAGCCCTCATAGTGCTTGTATATATAGTAAACACTCATTACAGAGTGCTTGGTTCTGTGGGAATTTGGAATTGGACATAATATGGCTGTAGAACAGTTCTCATTCACCACATTATTCCATCATTCAGTTTATAATCCAGAGATGGGATTTTGGTATATCATTTTCATTTTTCAGTAGGTATTTTCTGTAGTTGAAAGCCAGAAATTACTTTTTAAAAAATATTTATTTCTTAGTTGGACATAATATCTTTAATTTTTTAATATTTATTTTTATGTGGTGCTGAGGATCGAACCCAGGGCCTTGCACGTGGTAGGTGAGTGTTCTGCTGCTGAGCCACATCCCCAGCCCCCAGAAATTACTTGTTGAAGGAAAAAGCTAGTTAGCTAAAACACTTATTGAATGTTAACTATGTTTTTTTTAACACAGTAATGCAAAAAAATATATGAGGTTTAGTTTATAGCTCACAACATAAGTCAAGTCCAGTTGAACACATTTTTGTGACTATTTTAACCTGGGAATGATGACCCCTTTTCTTCTGCTTGCATTCTAAGATTGAGGAAGACAGAGGCATTCATAGTAGTCATAGTAGCTCTGTGTAGCCATGCTGTCCTGTTGATTACAGAATTTCACAGACTATCAACATTAGATAAGGACTTTCTGTGATCATGATGGATCAGGAAAAAACAAGAACACTCTATCCACACTCATACCTGAACTCAAGCAAAGGTGTGAGCATTTTTACAGACTAGAAAATGAAATAATATTTCGTATCTACTGCTTTTCTTTTTGTTAACCAGTCAAGTTGCAACATCCTCATTCTTCGTGCCATTTAGATAAGAAATTTTAAGATACCCAATCATAGAAATGCTGTATTTCCTTATATCATCCAACATAGAGCAAAGACCTGCTTTCTGAACTTTTCCCCAAATCACCTAACAGACATCCAACTTGAATAAATTATATCTAACACATTCTTTCTGAGATGCCCTACAATTCCCTCATTACTGTGAGGTGGGAAACCCACATTTGTTCAATTACAGGTGTGTTCCAGGTGGTCCTCCACCTGAAAGTCATTCAGCAACATTAAAAAGTTTAAATATTATGAACTATGCTGAATTTAAATGTTGTTTTTGATTTTTTTTGTGTGTGTATGCCCCAAAAGTAGTCTGAAAGGCAGTGAAAGTTTTGAGTGAAGAAAAAATTAAAGCTTCAAATGAATACATAGCTGTGGTTCATTTGATCAACCAGTATTGCTGTTTCATGGTGTTTTTCCATTTCATTTCTTTTGAATGACTAAGCTATTAACATGATATAATCTATAAGTTGAAGTCCCAAACATTCTTTCCATTGATTTGTAGTCTTTCTGTGAAGGGGTTTGCCATAAATTCAAACATATCAATCTAAGGGCCTAATAAGCCACCACTGAAAGACCTGTTGTAAAGAATATATTAAAAACTGATTTTTCTGAAACAGCTGCTCCTGTACTTCCAAAAGGTAAGATATTTTCAGGCTCTTGTAAGTTTTATAATATATTGTATTTTGAGTAAGTATTGGCTTAATGATCTGTTGCTTCTATTGTAAAATATTGATAATATAATTATTTTTTTTTTGTTTTCACCCAGTTGATACAATAATTCCCCTATGTCATACTTGAGAGCTTTAAGTATTTTTTATCATTGGGTATTTATTAGATAATTTTACAAAACTATTTGCATTAAGATTGTCAATCACAGATGATCCTGTATGTCTAATAAAACAGTTTATTAAAATTTGTATAATTATTAGAAAATATTAAACTATAAGACAGTTTCTTACTAAATGCTTTTGTAAATGTTTCCTTATTCTCATTTTATTAACCTTACCTTCATCAAGAAGTGTACTTAAAAATAAGATAGGAAATGTTATTTTGTGCTTTACAACACAGTGGTGCACATACAATTTGCATATGAGCTTCCTATACTGCAAAATATGAAATGCAAACGAAGACATTCTAGATATTTTTTCTAGAATTAGGGGAAGAAAGATAACTTTTGCACTTAGAGAATGGCTTAAAATAGTTGTAATTTTATAGTGGAAAGATGATGCCTGAGAATCTGTCTGATTGCGCTCATGAAGTATAGAAGGAGGTTGGACATAACTTGCTTGGCAAAGCTTAGGACTCTGGAAATAGTTTTCTTTTCTTAAAACTTGGCAAAGGACTCTTTAAGTGTAATAATAATTTGGCTGCTTAAAAAGTGATAGAAAGGATGTTTGGATGGTTCATATTTGATAATCGTGGTGACCATGATGATGAGTGGAACATAAAAGGTGTGGAATCTAGCGAATGACATTTGGGAACCTCATGTTGTGGGTTATGACAGACCATGCTAAACAATCAAGAAGAATAAAGATTTAAATGGATAGGTATTTAATGAGAAGGACAGTGGGTAGTAAGAGAAGAGAGTAATGAGGCTACTCTGGAGTCATCAGGAGAGATGCCAGAATGGAGGGTAGGCTTGGCCTGAGCCTCAAAGAACAGACAGGATTATAAGAGATGAAGAAAACAGGAAGGGTAACCAGGGCTATGATCCTCAATGTGTGATGCTCATCATCACCATGAACAAGCACACATACTTTTCCCAAGGTATTTGACTAAGTACTGTGAGAGATATAAATAGGCATATGCACCTGTGCATGAGGAATTTACAAGTATATTTATTGTATGTTTCATGTGTCTGCCTTAGAAGACCTTCTAGGTACAATTGTAGAAAGCACACAGGGTTAGAGACCCAAGTGTATTTTATTTATATTTATTTGTATCAATATGAAGAGGTGTGATCTCAATGCTTTCTGTCCTGGTTTTTCTCATATCTAAAATGAAAATGGATCTGGATATGAGAAAACCAGGATAGAAAGGGGTACTTAGATCACATTCTTCCCTTTGTGTAAATAGAAATATAAATAAAATATTTGAATCCAAGAAAAGAACAATCAAGTCAATCAAGTCAGATATATTTATTGAAAGATTAGGTGCTGAGGGCCTTGCATGTTTATAATTGCATAGTTCTTGATTCTAAGCTTATTGGTAGATAATATGCAACTCAAAAGACCTATTGGATTTTAGCTTTAGTAGTGTTGAGTATGTGAAAATTGAGCATTATTTGCAGGAGTTTCTGCACACTAATTTAGTCTTGTTTATAATTTAAGAAATAGCTTAGGGCTGGGGGTATAGCTCATTTGGTAGAGTGCTTGCCTTACATCCACTAGGCCCTGGGTTCAATACCCAGCACCACACACACACACACACACACACACAGAGAGAGAGAGAGAGAGAGAGAGAGAGAGAGAGAGAGAGAGAGAGAGGGAGGGAGAGAGAGAGAGAGAAAATAAAAATAAAAATAAAGAAATACCTAAATTGAACATTGAAATAGACAATTTGGGGCTCCTTCTTGATCAACCAGCCCTTGGAATGTGCCTACTACTTGGGATTTTGAAGAAGCTAAATTCAAATAAGTTATGTAATTTAAAAATTCCTGTATAATTATTACATTATTGTTCTTGTCAATCTACCCATTCTTCTGTCTTCTTTAAAATTTCTCTAGGGATTGATACAAAGAAGATGTAGCTTCAAATGTGAATCTCATCATACTGGACAACTACAGAATTGCATTAATTGATAAATGCTAAGGAAAAATTCTGTAATTATATGTGATAGGTTATACTGGAAATGTTAACTGGCTTTAACTCATTCTTTAGTCATTATCCTGGGGATGCCTTGACAAGATAAGAATTCCCCAGATGGAAGGGAAGTGATGAGTGACTAAATGACAATCTCTAGGAAGAGAATGAACCACCCCCTTCCTCCCCCAGTCAATACCAGGAGTGGAACATTCCCTGTAGGTTTGTTAGTATACCCTCTGTGGTTGGGCCGAAGAGGTGGATGAGCCTAAGGTAGGATCACTGACTGTCCTGATCCCATCACACTATAAGAATGGAATTGAGATCCATGAACCTGAAAGGGTGCAAGTAATTGGAAGCAAACATTTACCTGAGTGGACCAAGAACTTTAGAACAGAAGAAAGAGGAAATTCAAGAAGAGTCTAGGTTGGATAGATGACACTTAGGACTTTATCTTCCCACTCTTTCCCATTCTCAGCTGTCACATGGAGGTTGGGACTTAAAAAATAAATTTAGCTATTCAATAGTAGTTATACTTGCAGATGCTGATACAATGCTTACTGTATCCCAAACCCTTTTCCAAGCACTTTAATGTATATTGACTAATTAAAGTCTCACACAGCCATAGAAGGAAGTTATTATTGTTACCTTTATTTTGTCAGTGATCAAACTGAAAGAGGTTGCCTACTGCTATACAGCTAATAAATTACCAAAAGAGGACTCAAATCCAGCCAGTCACTGTCAGTTTGTACCAAATCACTTTTCAAAGAGATGTAAAAGAATGAAGAATTTCTGGCATACTGGAGTTTGTGATCTGTGTTTTATATGCATTATGCTTATTTTGGAGGGATTTTGTGAAATGTAATCTTTTGAGTTTTGTTTCTGTACATATTCTGGGCAGGTTATTAAGAATGCTGCTTATTATGTTACACAGTGTCCTTTCTGAAAGACCATGGAAGTAATTTCTCTCTATTCTTAGTACAGGAAATATTTGGGCTTCTCCTAAGCAACCACTTTATTTGTATTTTGTAGAAAAACCAACTATTTTATCTCATTTCTCTGTTTTCATTGGCTGCTCCATAGTTTAGAGCCAAATGTCAAGCTCACTATTGGCAAGTCCCTATAAATTCATGACCTGTGTTGTGGGCATTCACTGCACTGCTCTATCTCAACTTTCTCTTTGCTTTGCTTTTTCACCTATTTTAATTTACTTTATCTGTCAGTAATGTACATATCTTAGTGAAACACCTTAAATTCTTTCTGAGAAAAGCAGGTTGTAAATACATGCAAATATTATTTTTCTTTGCTTCCAAAGTACATCACTCTTAGATCTTCCTTGGTCAGCAAAAGGACCCTGATGATTACCTTACAGCAATAATGTCATTCCTTCATTGGCACATTTTATCCATAGAGGACAGAGAGGATAAGCTGTGAAGGGCACTCTATGTTTACTATGCTATCCTCTCCATTCCTGAATTAAAGGGCTGTGGGAAAATAAATATTAACACATGGGGAAGAGTATTGAGTGGCTAAGTATATAGGGTCTGAAGTGAGAAAGCTCATATCCCACTTCTGCTATCTATTCCAATGTTGTCTTGGGCAACTTACTTAACTTTTCTCTGCCTCAGTTTCCTCATATGTAAAATAAACCAAAAGAAGTAACCCACCTTCATGTAGTTACTATGTATATTAAATAAATTAATATAGCTAAATATTTGTCTACTTTAATAGATGTTCAGTAAAATATCCAGGAAGTTGAGTTGGAGGGCTAAGAATTAGAAAGATAGTCTTTTGAACTTTAGCAAACCTATTAGGATATTCTTGATGAGACTCATGAAAGGTCATCAAAAAGTAATTTGTTTTTGGAAGCCAGAGATTGCATTCACCACAATTCAAGTATATCATATTCTTTTACCTTTCCTAAGATGGAAAATTATTTTGAATTTTCACATATTCTTTTAAGCATTAGAATTATAGAATTAGAAGGAATCTTAATTTTATAAGCACTGACCAAATTAGTAACCCTGTTATTTTTTTTATTTTTTATTGGTTGTTCAAAACATTACAAAGCTCATGATATATCATCTTTCATACATTTGATTCAGTTGGGTTAGTAACCCTGTTAAAACCATCATTAAAGATGGTTGGAGAAGAAAGAGAACCTGTATTATCCCTGGAAAACAAATATAAGGGGAATGCTTTATTTTTCAAGATTTTTTTTCCTCATGCAATAAGGAATTCTTATAAACTCTTTTAAGCTTTTGCTTCCAATTGTAGAGAAATATGAACGTATAATAGTAGTGAACACTCCAAGGAGATAACAACCTTGTAAAGATAGACATATACGTGAATATTGCATGCCAAAATATGCAAACACAGAATCATGTTCATGCACACACATAGACGTACGTATGCAATTACAGTACTGTGTAATCAGTGCCAACATATAAGTTTTCATAGAGAATAAACAGTTGATTCTGTTGGTGAGAATAAAAGATGAAAAGTCGGAAGGAAAGGAGAGGGAGAGGGCAAAGTTTTGGGAAAGAGAAGAGAGATTAAAAAAAAAAAGAAGAGAGAAAATACACACGGACTGTGTCATTACAGAGATGGCTTGTAATACAGGTCTTGAAAGATGAGAGGCATTTGAAGTTTAGCATGTGGTGGGTGTGGGGGGAGCACCAAGGTGGTGAGGAGACTCTGGGCATAGCACAGCACAGCTGTGGAAAAGAAGCTGAGTCCTGACGACATGCAGACAGCAGAAAACCACTGAACAGTTCTCAGCATTGGCACAAACAATAGAAGGTGGCATTGGAGAGTGTGCCCTGAAGGGAAGCCAGTATGCAGGCAGAACAGTTGTTAGAAGGACAGGGGGGACAGGGGGGACAGCATTTTTGCTGGGGACTGCTTCTTACCTCTGATTTTAGTCTGACAAGCCTACTCTAGTTCCAACTTCTTGTAGGTACTTCGGTTTTATTTCTCTAGATTAGGGAAGATAACAATTTCCTGCTGTTGCTAATATCTGAATTGCATTGTGTGCCCAATTCCCTGGAATAACTTCCCCTTATATTAATTACTCAGAGTAGTTTCTATTTCCTGGTTAGACTCTACCTGACACTATAGCAATTATACAGAAGAGAAGCATTGAGGGTTTTCAGTAAAAGAAGAGAAAGTGCACATTCAGAGGAAAGAGCTAATTTAGAAACAGAGCTACAGAACTTAGTGGCAGGTGTGTGCAGGCATGGGGCAAGGGAAGAATCATGGACAGTCTGACCCTTCTGGCTGACCTACTTAACAGAGAGATGCTATTTAAAGAAACAGGCACTGTAGGAAGAGCAAGAAATTGGAGAAGACCTAAGGTGACCATAGGAAACTTGGTCAGTCATATCTTGTAAACAGATGGATGTAGGAAGCTGGAACTTGAATTTCAAATTTTAAATCTATCAGCATATAGCAGGAGTTTAGTGGTGAAGTATTGGACGATCACCAGGAAAGAGAATGAAAAGAGACCAAGGACAAAACTTAATAGGGACACTATGAAAAGGGGTAACTGGACAAAGAGGGAAAACAGAGCAGGAAGGGGTAGTGTCAGCAAAACCAAACTTTCCATAAAGACTGAGTAACAACACACTAGGTGGTGTTAATTTTCTGGACTACTAAAAGATCACTAATCACTGGCCAGTGGAAGGGTAGATCCCAAAGTTGCTTTGTGTTTATCTTCTGATATATTGGCATACTCATATTTCAGTGAGGGATTGAGGACCTGAGAGATAGGTTCAGTTTTCTATTTTTACCCATCTGATCTGTGAAGAAGATAGGATTTGAACCCTGTTCTCATTTTCAAAGTTTATGCTTCCTTATAATTGGTTATAAATGTGAACTAACAATCTGTTTGTCTATATTTAGGCAGTGGAGTTTATTTGGGACAAGGTAAGGCCTGGTCAAATTTACATTTAAGAAGAATAATCTAAGAGTGATAGGAAAATAATCTAAGAGGATTAGAAAAGATATATTCTAGAAAAAGGAAGGACAGTTATGAGACCTCTGGGTAAGGAACAAGGAGAGCCTGGCTGTGTTAGTCACCTTCTCATTGCTGTGCCTGCAACACCTGACAAGAACAACATAGAGGAGGAAAAGTTTATTTTGGGCTCCTGATTTCAGCAGTTCAGTCCATGGTCAGTTGACTCCATTGCTCCGGGCCTGAAGTAAGGCAGAACATCATGATGCAAAGGGCCTCGCAGAAGAAAGATGCTCAGCTCATGGCAGCGAGCAAACAGAGACAGGTCGGGAAGGGGAGAGGGAAGGTGGGGAGAGGGAGATGAAGGGAGAGGAACAAAATATAATTCCCAAGGGAATCTACCCAGTAACCTACTTCCTTCTGCCATGCCCTAGCTGCCCACAATTACCATCCAATTATCCATTCAAATTAGCAATCATTCAATCCACTGATTAGGTTACATTTCTCATAATCTAATCTTTTCACCCTCTGTACATTGCTACAAAGGATATCATGTTTCCAATACATGGACTTTGGGGTGGATGTTTTATACTTAAACCATAATACTAGCTTAAGGTATAGATTACCAGATTTAGAAAAACAATGAGAATGAAACCCAGGTTACCCAATTAAATATGAATTTCTGAATTTCTGGTATAGATATGTCTCATGCAATATTTGGGACATATTCATATTACAAATATTTTCTTTATATGAAATTCTTATATTTTATCTCACAACCTGAAATACTACAATGCAATTCTTACACTATCTAAAGTCTTTGTGGACTCACAGGTGGAAGGCACAGTCCCCAACATGATAGATCTCATCAGATGTCCATTGCAAGTTCTCAATTGTTTCCCTAGATCTACTGGACTTCTGACCAGCTGGCTACAAACTCAGGGGGTCCTATGACCTCCTAAGTTTGTGATAATTCACTAGAACTCAGGAAAACACTCTATGGATGATCATGGCTTTATTATAAAGAATTTATTGCAGGAGTGGCTAAATGAAGCCAAAATTCAGGAGTGTGTTGAAGGTAGAGCTTCCGAATCCTCACTTGTAATCAGAATCTATCATCCTCCTGGCAAATCAGTGTGATCACCAACCTGGTTGGTCACCTGAGCCTCAGTGACTTGTGTTTCTACTGGAGCTTCATTAATAGTCATGACTGAATCATTGCCCACATGATTCAATTAAATCTCCAATGTTCATCCTCTCTCCTATAATCAGGGCCTACTTTGAATAGGAAAGACCTTTCTCAGAACAAAGACCCCTTAAATTCATTATTATAGAGCACAAACCAAGTGTGGTCATGTTAATGGAAATGGAGAGACAGATGAGGAAAGAATGAGAGGAGGAAAATCTAATTTGATGCAAGTTTTTAAATCCTAATCGAAACTGACACTAGTTTAAACTGAGGCTGGATTGGAAATGTGTGAGAAAATAGAGATTGGGAGATGGAGAGTAATTTATGACCTAATTTTAGTTGCCTGGAGTTGAAGATACTGCTGGAGTACTTGGTGGAAATGTAGAGTAGAGAGGATAAAGGTACAGAAATAGTTATCTGAGGTTTAGAAGAATTTTCAGAATATTATACTGAGAGTCAATATTCCTTAGCATGAATGTGTTTCTTGTCATTTTCACATGTAGAAATATTGCTGTGAGGGAAAAAGTACAGCAGGGGAAAAAATGCCAAGTATTACAGAAGGGAAAATATAAATTTTATGTAAAAATAATCCATGCACATCTTTTCAAAAATCTCAAGATCAAATTAATTTGAAGGGATTGTTATGTATAAAATCTTGCCAGTTGTTTTTTTTACGGTTATATTCATTTACAAACTTTTTAAAACATTTATTCTCTAATTTATTTCTTCCATTTTCCCTGAACATTTAACATTGTTATATTCATTTACTTTTATTTCTAAATTGAATTTTTACCCAATTTGATCTAAATTTAAAGTAGTCTGGGAATTGTCAAAATATTAGTAAAACAACCTTCTATGGATTCGGGTCAATTTTTAGGCTTGAAATGAGGATATAGAGCCTATGAATTTTGGTGTTTTTAACATTTTAAAATTAACATATTTTTCCTCAATCAGTATGGCTTTGAAGTTAACCCAATCTTTACTCTTCAAAGTTTACCTTTTTCTGCTGACAGAAAGGTTAACAAAATGGAATTAAAGTCAGTGCTTTTATCTATTCATTTGAAACTTACTCTTTAATTACAAATTGGCTTACAACTAGTAATAGTAAATTAATCAAAGTAATTATAGTTTGCAAATGACTGAATAGGAAATAATTGCTTTGTATCTATGAAATATCATAAAGACTATTATTGGTAAAGCCAATTTATAGCACATATGTTGCAAAATATAACATCCCTTTGTCTAGTTTCTTGTGGCAACACTTAAACAGAAATTGTTCTGTGCTTACTGTGTGCCAACATATTCTTCTATGTATACTGGAACATAAAAAATTAAATAATGTATATTCTGATGAGAAAAAGGATACTTATAAAAACACTAGCATTTATCTTTAATCCTTATAATTTTGGTTGGAAACGACTTTGGTATAATGTCATTAGCAGCATTATCTGCTGCATAATTAACAATACAAATTAAAAAGAGGATCACTGGAGGTTTTTGAAAAATGCAAACATAGAAATTACCTTACCCCTTTAAACTTCCATCCTTCATCTCTAAATTGAGTGATTGAACTAAGAGTTTTGGTTCTGTTTTTGCAGTTCTTATCAGAAAGTGGATTTTATTACCTGAAATTCAAGTTCTTTTCGAATGAAGCCTTAACATTGCAAATTGATGATGAGTATGGTTGATTCTTCATCTAGCCTATAGTACACCATTGTTGAGTAAGAACAGGATACCTGGTTTCCAGCCCTTGTTCTGTTGAAATTCATCACCAGCATCCCTCAGTGTTCTCATCTGTGAAATGAGTGGATTTCATTATAGATTTTATGGTATTTTCCAGCTTTAAAATCTATGATTTTCTTTCTTTCTTTCTTTCTTTCTTTCTTTCTTTCTTTCTTTCTTTCTTTCTTTCTTTCTTTCTTTCTGCTGTAATAAAAGCTAAATGTAATAAAAATTTGATGTGCAAGATAGCTTAAGAAATATTTTTCTTGCTTTTGAACTCTGTAGTTGGAAGCGAGACTAACATAAAGGGCAGCCTTATCAAAATAACTGTGGCATATGATATACTAGAGAAATTGTGTTATTTAAAATTTAAATGTGAAATATATCACCAAAATGGCTCCAGTTGTTTGAGCGTGCCTAAAAGCAGTTTGTTCTCAACAAAGGAACTAAACATACTTATAATCAATCCACATGATGACACATGAACCCTTTTATGGACGCCCGTTCTTACTATGTAATGCAGACACAAAATTTCAACTGAAGCATTTCTCATATTATGACAAATCATTGCTTGCTGTTACATCAAGGTAAGTTGGCCTTGGCAAAATTGTGCAGTTTTGGGTGGAAGAGATTAATGCTGTGTAGAGAAAATTTGGTGAGGTTTTCCGCAGCCTATATTTATATACTTGAGATTTTGGATGTTAGTTTGTAAACTGTTCACAGTACCGTTATCATGGTGAAAGTTACAATCACTGAAGGCTTCTTAGATTGGTGAGAATTCTTCCTATTTCTAACTGTCATTTGGAAAGTTATTTTGAAGATTGAAATTTCATAGAGTTAGACTGAAAATGCTTCTGTTGTGTACAGAGCTGTCCTGGCAGTGTGAGGACTGTATGTAGGTCGCAGCAAAACAAACCTGGCATCTCTAAAGTGCCCCTGCTGCCTTTGTCTAGGGGGAAGATGTTGATACAATGTGTCTCCTTACTGATGTGCTAACACTATGAAATGGGTCACTTTTCTGACTTTTATTTCATTTGGGAATATAGTTCTGTGTAGCTCAGTTCAAAAAACAATGTAACTCTTTTACTAGTACTTGGAAATGGAGAGAGTTTCAAGATGTTATTGGAAGTTCATTATAGAGCACCACATGTGATTTAATTTAGAAGTTTTATATTCTTGGAGAGTTGAGTTAGGTGCCTCAATAATTTTAAACTAAAAAAACTGTCACTTGCAGGATGCATATTATCATGCCATTTTGTAAAGGCAGGTAAACTCCATTGCTGAAGTGTACATGAATGGCTTTGAGTATGGGCTCTGGCCACAGAATTCCCATTAGCATTAGCTTGGCACTGCTTCTTGTCTTCACAGACAGTGAAGAACATGCCTTTTCCATCCTTGAGGCAATAAAATAAATTAAAGGGTGCGGCATTAAATGAGTTGAATTTTGAGTAGTATTTTTCATGCCTTCAACATTTTAAAATCAGTTTATCCGTATGAAGCAGCATTTGGAGTCATAAAACAGGGGCTCCTCTGTTTGTGCAGGTTCTCTTGATTTCCTGGAGTCCCGTGTGTCAAACAATCTTTCCTGGTCCTTTTCCCAGTGTGGTCTCTGGGTAGTGTCTATGACTAGAACTCTGTAATTTAGTATAAATCGCAAGTAAATAAGCAGTCTGGAAGGTGAGGCATCTTGAGTTTGTTTCCACTGGGTCTGGTCCAGATTATTACAGTCTCTACCTATCTCCATGACACAGAAGCCAGAGTTTGTGCGAAGAATGTCCCCAGGATAAGGTAGCAGAATACAACAGTCACTAATATGGCAGTATGTAAAAATGTGGATGTGTAACCGATGTGATTCTGCAATCTGTATTTGGGGTAAAAATGGGGGTTCACAACCCACTTGATTCTAATGTATGAAATATGATATGTCAAGAGCTTTGTAATGTTGTGAACAACCAATAAAAAAAAAAAAAAGAATGTCCCCAGGGCCTCTCTGAATCTTTTCTCTATAGAAGCTGCCCTGCTCCATTATGTTTGTGCTTCCTCTAATTCCGCACTTTCTTTCAGTATTTCCTAAAGAAAAGAGCTCCCCTTTGATCTGAAATGGAAGTTTATTTTTGTTTTCATGAAACAAAGTTTTATCTTTACCATATGTCCTAATTAGAAACTCTTCTTACATTCTTGTAAATAAGAAAGGGATAATTGAGGGTATTTAAACACTAATACCCAGAAATGGTAGGATCCACATTTTATCTAATCCTTGTTAACCAGAGAAAATGTGAAGCTTTACCCACCACCTAGAGAGCAATATCCGGAGGCTCTGGAGCTTTAGGGAGTCTCCTAGCAAAGCCACTTCCTCTTTTTTAGGTATGCAGTGTTTTATTATAAAACATCAAAACACTTACACTTCTCTTATATTGATCTGTCTCTCTACTCACTCCCACAGCAGTTTCATTGTTGCTAGCTCTCTAATAGCACACTATGGCAATTTAAAACATAATACGTTGACAAATTTTGAACACCAGAACTCTATCAGGCACCAGTGAAAGTTCATTACATAAATGAACCGAAAATATTTATAACTACTATGGGATTTTTATCCCAGTTTTATAGATGAGAAACTGAGACATTGGACTTGCTCAATATCAGACAGCTTGTTAGGGCTGGAACCAAGGTCTAAAGGCAGCAGGGTCCTCCTGCTACTCTAGCTCAGTTGCTAACCAATTAATTACTTTCAAGATGAAACATCATATTAGGACTTCTGAGATTAATGTTTTAGACATCTATTATTAATTTTAAACTTCATACTCTTATGTGTTTAAGCTTGTGATTTGTTATTACATTTCCATTGCTGATGAAAACTTTCATTTTCTCAATGTCCCATACCTCTTATTTCTGTATTTTTATGTTTTACCATAACCTTTTTGCTCATGCTCACCTGTGTCTCTCAGAACCAGCATGCATCACGTAAAACTAGTCCAGGATAGGAGAACAGACTGAGGTGTGTGTGTGTGTGTGTGTGTGTGTGTGTGTGTGTGTTTCTGTCTTGGAGAGAGGCAGGGGAGAGAGGGAGAGAAGAGAACACACATTCATAAAGCATTTTCCTTAGGCCTGGGTGAATGTGCAAACACTGACTATATGATGCTTTCCAGGTTGTGCTTTTTGCAAAGTTTTCCTGGGCTGCCTGTCAAGAATGTTAGTGTTTCTTGTTTGGTAGAGTGTGAGTACTCTCCATTCTCTGGCCTATTGGGAGTGAACACTGTACCTATTCAGTCCGAGTCCTTGAAGTGGGGGAAGAGTTAGATCTCTATTTCTAACATTTTTCTGCAGTGAGATTTCCATGTTGCTTTTGTGGGTGTGAGAATGAAGAACAAGCTAAAGGCTCTTTGAAGGCGAGAAACATTGAATATGGAAAACATCCTTTGTAGATAAAAAGAAGGGAGGAATGCAGATGGGTCCAGACATCAGGAAAAGAGATTCTTAATCTGCTGATTTGGTGAGTGCACAGATATCTTCAGTTAGTGTGTATCCATCATGTTTACATTTTGTGTTGTGTTTCAAGGACAATGAGGAAGATTCTGGATAGCATTCCCTTGAACTACAACTGCCTTTTGGGGTTCTAACAAAATATTGCTGACCAAGGTGGGAAAAACTATTACGACCTACTTATTGTGCTTCAGTGGCTAGGGAATCTTGAGCTAGTTCTTATGATGTTAAAAAAAAAAAGGAAAAACTTTGTGCCCTATGTTAAGTAATTTGTGTGTTATTAATTACTCAGTTTTTAAATGTTGCCAGTAATATTATAACAAGGTAATTTCAGTTGAATTCTGTCTAAATGTAAATGTTGGAGTTAATTATGCATTACTGAAGAAATAACACAAATGAAGCCCCATATAATATACTTTTTGTTTTGACTTATGCTGTGAACAAATCTTCAACTTAACCAATTACCCAGACCCCTACTCTTAGCACCCACTCTCCTTTTGTCATCTTCTTAGTTGAATTTTTCTCACACTGTTGTTCCCGTCCTTTCTATCATGTCTTGTATCTCTAAGCTCCTCCCTTTTACCAGCATAGCCATCATCAATCTCAGGTATTGATGTCATAGTGAAGATATGTATCAAAATAACAAGTTTAGTAATATAAAAGGGAACCGCTTCAATATGATTCGATGTGCCTGATTTTTATAAATTATACAACTTAAATAACATAACCTTATCTATAAATACCTAGCAATATTCTAAGAACCCCGAGACTTAAAAAAAACTACTACCTTGAGGCAAGACAGTTATTCTGTGCTGCTTTGGTTGGCCACTCTTGAGTCATTTTTATGATTCACAGTATATTTATTTGTGATTACTAGTACTTTTAATGTTAGAAGATTATGCAGTTTTTTTCATTCCTTTTTATGATTTTTTTTTATGTTTAAAACTGTCCTTCAAATAATAGTGCTTAATAGAGCCAGTGAGGAGGTTTTGCTCCCAGGGTAACATGAAATAGTCAACCCTCTGTCACCTGCAGTTCCACCCCCTGAGAGTGAAGATTTCTTCTTTAACCACCACCTGTTACTAAAATTTTCTGTAGTTTGTTGTGCTATAAAATAGATATGTGCATATGATTTGTGGTATACTAACACAAAAAAACCCATGAGGTTAGGAATCCAATTTTTCAAAGAAGAGTTTGCTTCCTATACACTCTACCACATGACTTCTATTGCTAAGACGGATATAACAGTAATGAAGAAATCAGGTATGTGTATTCATATGCCAGGGACAAATCAAGTGTAGCAGCTACATTCACAGAAAGTACCTTTGAGCTGGGCATAAAGATAGGAGCAGATCTATAATACCACTGACTGGGAAGGCTAAGGCAAGAGGATCAAAAGTTCAAGGCCAACCTCAGAACTTAGTGAGACCTCTCAAAATAAAAACTATAAAGGGATGGGTATGTAGCTCAGTGGTAAAGCATCCCTGGGTTTATTTCCCAGGACAAAAAAATAAAATAAAAATAAAAAATGCCTTTGAGCCATAATGAGTTTAGTCAGTTACATCACATCTTCCTGGGTCACAAATATAATTTGTTAATAAGGGAAACATTAGATATAGTAACTCCCAAAATATGCACAAATCAAATTATGTACCTTGTTATTTTTTTTAAACATATAACCAGAATGGGACAAAAAAAAAAAAGCCTCATGAACTTTACTTAGAGCTTTCATTAGTCAGAATAATTAGGCTCAGTTCTACCAAACTAGGTTATTTAGTTTTCTAATCTGTAGCTGAGTAGAGCAAACTACATAATGACCACATCATTTAATTATTTTCATTATATATATATATATATATATATATATATATATATATATATATATATATAACATTTCAGTATTATTTTAAAAGAGTTTTTGTTTGGTTTTAAGACTGCATAACAGTCAATAATAGGGATTTTCAGCTTTTGAAATCAAACTGTGTTGGCATTTGGATGGTTTCTGATACTCCTTTCTCAGAACAAATATTGTGATGAACTTTGCCAAACACTGATCTTTGTCTTTTACCAATGAAAGATTTTATGCATGAGGGAAAGAGAGGAATCTAGTATGACTGTCCACTTTAGGGCTTGTGAAAACTCTTCTTTAATGGATTAATTGCTCCATAAGGGCAGGGACCTTCTTGCCTCCTTTTTCATTAGCACAAGATATGTCAAACTGTAGAGGAAGTGCCTCAAAATATTATTGAATAATTAATGTAGAGTGTTACCTATGATTAAATTATTTGATGAACATATTTCTCTTTATTTTGTATTCTTATATTTTTTTTTATTTTTGCCATATGGTGATGCTAAATGTATTTAGATTTATGATACATTTTTGTTTTTACTGTGTATTTTTGTTTATTTACTCTTCTACATTTTCGTTTGTTTTGTCTAAATTCTTATTCCCTATCCAAAGTTTTGATTAATAAACAAGTTTGCTTTTTGTGGTTATTATTTTTGAGTTTAATGCTTAAAAAAATCTGAATTTACTTTTTAAACAATTTGAGACAAGATCCTGAATTTAAATTGATAACTAGTTATTATAACTTCATTAATTAATCTTTCCCTGTTTAAAAAGTGTTTTTATTGTTAATTGAATCTTATAAATAACAATCTATTTCCAAGTGTTCATTTTAGTATCCAATCAGTGTACAACACGGAATTTTCAGTGTTCTGATTTTTCCCCATGTTTAGAATATACGCACTTCTGGTATGTACTTGAGTTGGACCATAGTATTTATTTGCAACTCTTAATTATTTATTCCTCAGATAGTCTGCAGTTTCATTCTAATATAGTAGCAACTTGTCACATATAAATATTTAAATATAAATGAATTAAAGTTAAGTACAGTTAAAAATTCTGTTTCTCAGTCTCATTAGGCTTATTGCTCAAAATAGCCACGTGGGGTGAATGACTATGATATCAGACGGTGCTGAAACACAGAACATTTCCATCATCACAGAAAGTTATGACAGTTCAGTTCTACAGAGTCACTTTTTTCAACTTCCTAAAAATTCCCTAAGGAATTGTAAAATAAAAAATGATGCATTCACTTTGGAGATTATTGGCACCTTTATAATATCTAGTCTCTACTTATAAAAATGAGTTATGCAGATGTGTATAAAACACACCTTTTTTTAACTCACATTAAATTTTGTGATTTTTTTCAATGTAATATATATCTTTCATGTTTTTGTTAGTGCATCATAATTATACATAATAGTGAGTTTCATTGTGATATATTTATATATACACATAATATAAATCACTCTTATTCATTCCTTAGTATTTTCTCTTTCCCTCCCTGCCTTCCTCCCTCTGTTCTCCTTCCTCTACTCTCTGGTTTTCCTTTTATTTGCATGTATTTTTTTTCATTGGTGCATTATAATTATAATGCATCAGTGCCACATATATGTTTGATTACAATCAATTCTGGGGATTTTTCAATTTTTGAAATTATTTGATCATTAAAGATTTAAGAATGTAATTAATTATAAATAAATTCTTCATTATTCCCATGGTCATTTTTCAACTCAGGTGTCCTACTTAAAATTTAAAAAATATAGTAAAATTTTTAAAAATAAATCTTGCACTTATTTTTATTTTAAAATTTTTTTATTAGTATAGTGTTCCTACTTGATTTTTAAAAAATCTATATTATTGTCTTTTTCTCTTCAAATTTCATTCACTTATGTTGATTGGTTTTTTTTCTAATAAATTTCCAAAGCTTTTTAATTTTTAAAGGAAGCAGTAGCTTTTATTGACTCCCCCCACCCCACTTTTCACAGTCTCTCCCTGGCTCTGAGACATTCTGCTGCTCCAAGAGGAGGGGCATTGTCCTGGCTGACCTACCAGATGT
This sequence comes from Spermophilus citellus, assembly GCF_964194105.1. Classification (NCBI taxonomy): domain Eukaryota; kingdom Metazoa; phylum Chordata; class Mammalia; order Rodentia; family Sciuridae; genus Spermophilus; species Spermophilus citellus. Next base: position 73,100,674 of record NC_138194.1, read on the forward strand.
CATCTTCACCTTCAGGGCATCTTGTTTCCCTTACTCTGGAGCTCTCACCCCTCATTTCGCTGCCTCTCCTATTTGCTCAGAAGTAAAAAATTAGGAGACACTAACATTTGAATCCAAAATTACCAAGACCACATCCATTGCTTTAACAAATCGATGTTTAAGAAAAATTCTAAGTCCTTTAGAAATTATATTTAACTTCTAATTAAACTGCATTGTCGTAAAATTGACATTTTAGAAACTGTTGAGCTTTGGAATTCTTAATATTTGGTCAGGGTTCGTAAGTATCTTATGAGTTTCTGTAAACACTTATTTTTTGTTTATAAGAAAGAGTATGGTATGGGACATTTAATTCTGTTCATGTAGGTGTTAATTATAGTGTTCAAATTGTTTATATTTTTAATGTTTTGTTTGCTCACTGTGGCATTATGATTACGGTTTGTTAGTTTTCTCTGCTCAATGGTATCACTGTTGATTGTTTAAAATCAAGATAACAAGTTTCATTTGTGATACTAATATTATCAGCCTTCCTATATTTTCCTTTTATACTCCATGGTTTTTCCCTGTGTTTTCATTTGGAAGCAACTTAAATATTTAATGAAAAATTCACATGCTTTTGATTTTCTTCTAACTTTAAATTTGTTCAATTATCTGTCATCTTAGAGGCTGCATTTTTTTTGTTCCTTTACATACTAATTTTATGAGTATGTAAACATACTTTTTTGAACATGTTATTATTTCCTGTTTCTAATATTTTTTAAAATGTATCAGTCCTACTAAATGAATCTTAAAATATGTCATCTTAAAATTTGTTTTACAAATTTTATTTTTACCAGTTGTCAAAATGAAAGTAAGTAACCCCTGCACCCTTTTTTTGGTACCAGGGATTGAACCCAGAGGCTCTTAGCCACTGAGCCACAACCCAGCCCTTCTTATTTTTTATTTTGAGACATCGTCAATTTATTTGCTCCCTCTTTAAAAAGCAACAAAATTCAGAATTTTGAGCTTCTTTTCAGCAAGTTCTCTATTCTCTATTATTCTCACCTGTGTTTATTTACCTTATTAAAATTTAGTTCGTATTTTAATACATATTATCCAATATTCAGTTTTGTTGCCTTAGTCCCAACAAGCATTTGAATTCAGCAAAATAAACTTTTATTTATAATCTGACTTTAGAAAATGGTTTTTGTCTTTAGTACATGTTACTGCTCTCTGAAAATTATTTTTTGAGCACAGTTTTGCCATTCTTGTTGTTAATAATTTATCTGTTTGAGAGATTATCTTCTAATAAGGTTTGCAGGAATAGTGGTCCAAGGTTTAGAAATCTGAAGCCATTTTATTCAACAGTACATACACATTTCTTAGCTAACTCATTATGGTGTTCTTTCATAACATGTCCCTGCAAACTTATGCTTTCACTTCTATATTGTGAGATTTTTTTTTTAATATTTATTATTTCTTTGTAGTCATCTTCTTGGTAGAGTCCTAGGTTGGGGATAGGAAGATGGGCTTGAGGATAGAAAGATGATTCTTTCCACACTCTTGCTAGTTGAAAATATGTAAGGATAAACATTGTACTGATTTTGGTTGTTTTCTTTAATCAAAAATATGATGGCATTTTTTAGGCCTGCAACTTCTTAACATGTATTACTTATTAATATTACACATATGCTAATTCATTGCCTGTTTACTTAAATACAGGATTATTATTAATGGGTCGCAACTCTGTCAACATGTTTCCTAATGTTCCTTTCCCACCTCACAACTTTTTAATCTGTTTTTTCTTTCTTCCTTCCTTTCTTTCTTTCTTTTTTTTTTTTTAATCATTCTCTATAATGTCATGTTGTTTCTCAGGATCTTTCTTCAGCATCACTGATGCAATTTTTCTGTGCCATGAAGTGGGCATATAATAATCTAATTATTATTATAATTTTGGTTATTGTGATTTTTATTGTGATTTTTATTTTCTTATTTCATGCTTTGCTCATTTTAAAAATTCTCTCAACAATCTTACTGAGATTCTGAAGTTTATTTTTAAAAACTATTCTTGTATTTTATTAAGTCAATATTTTTGGGGTGAAAGATGAAGCTTTCCTTTTTTAGTTGAGAATGTATTGTTTATCTTATGTTCCATGTTTCTCCTCCGCATCCACCTCCCAACTCCTAGCTGTGCTTTAAATATATATTTTAACTTAATGAAATAACATAGATACTGCTAGGCTTTAAAGCAAAAAATCAACAGATGTGAATGTTTCTGCCATCTCCTTCAGCTTTGCACTGGTGGTTGGTTCTTTGGGCTCTGAGTCAAAAATGGCAAAGCCTGGATGATGTAGAATGGAGTATCCAGCACTTTCAGGGCCAGAGAAATGCTGAGTTCATGCTGTTTTCTCCATCTCCATGAGAGTCCTAGTGAAAGTCCTGATCCCGGACATTGCAAAGTAACCAACATTTTCAATGCACAGAGAGGGGATGATGGGGTTGTGGCTCAGTGTAGAGTGCTTGCCTAGCATGTGAGAGGCAATGGATTTGATCCTCAGCACCACATAAAAAAATAAATAAACAAATAAAGGTATTTTGTCCATCTAAAACTTAAAAAAAAATTAATTCACAGAGTGTACTCATCATTTTAGGGGACATCTGTGGTTATTGGTAGAATGAAGATTAAACCATTGGCCCTATAGAAAATGAAACCGTCTAGGGAAGAGATTGAGATTATTTAGGAAGCTGAAGGATATGCAGATTCTTTCCAGAATTGAGCATAAGTTCTCTCATGTTACATGTGCAGTATTATTGCTTCAGCAGGTTTCATGAGGGCTTTTAAAGGAGTGGTTTTCTGTCTTTATTGACAAACAAAATTTCTAGAAGTGCACTTCTCTATTGTAGAACATAGATTTTATTGACTATGCCATTTCAGAAAGTTTTTCATCTAAACAGATTAACTTATCCCTTTGTTCTAAATTTGTTCAAGCTGTAATGGTTGTCACATTGGTAAGTCTTATTCCTTGATGATCCTTGATACAGAAGATGTTACCATAAGGGAGAGGTTGCTTTTTAAAATTTAACTTGGCATCAGATAAATCTGAATTTTTACTCTTTGATTTTTTTTCTTGTCTGTGTGAATATTATTTAGGAATGTTACCACTCAGTTTGAATTGTGCTAAGTGAGCTAAACTTTCTCTAACCTCTGCACTGAATCATCTTCTTTCTCAGCCCCACCCGCTCCAGCATATATACAATATAGATTATGCTTTATTCCCTATTTTACGTGTTGTTTCTTTCAAGGAGTTTGGAAAATTTTCAGTAGCTATGTATGGAATCCTGGTGGATTTCTTGAGAACATTTTGAATCCTGAACTTGTTAACAGCTCATGAAAAGATCAGATGCATCTGCACCTGGTGCCTCCTGCAGATCCACTGTAACTTGCCATGGTCAGCCACATTTTGTAAAATGAAGTCCAAAAACAACCCAGGTAGTGGTTTCTACAGCCTGATTAAAATGGCCTTAGTTGTGTCACAGTTAAACCCCCAAAGAGCTGTGGGAGTGGAATTCCCCCACAGTTCCTCTATGAGTAAAGTCTTCATGGAGTATATGAATAATTCTCAAGTACAGTGAATAAAATAAATGGTCAAACTGGCATTGCATGTGGAAACTAGGCCTCATAGAAAATGATGCTACAGGATTAATAAGTCAAGTTTCCTAGCATTAGATATGCCATATACCCCAGCAGAACAGGGTGTACTCTAGCAGAGTAGAATTAAAATATAAAAGAACAAAATGACCTCCTGGGTTTACTGATGAGAGATAATGGTCACTCTTATCTTTCTTCTCACACTCTTGTAGGAATGTTGTAACTCAGATCTGCTTCATTTCCCCTCCTTACAGGTTTAGAAGATAGACAGATGCCTGTGTTTCATCCTGTAGTCTATGTTTGAATAACTTGGAATGCAGAATAAAAGAGTTGATTCCTGGGTCCTATCCTAGAGATGCTGAGTCTTTGGAAATGAGCCTTGAAAGACAGCATTTTTATCAGAAAGTAATGCGCACTAAAATTTTTGTCAGAAGTAAAATACTAGAGAGTAAGTCTGGGACCTTTGTCAACAATTGTAGGACCGACTATAGGTGCCACAATTTTCCTATATATGCAGAGGGAAAGTGCTAAGTTTTTACTCAGTCTTTCTCATGCTTCTTTGATTCTTGAGCCAAGTGTTAGCCCAATTCCAACATAGAATACTGTAAGGCGGAAGATGGTTTAGTGTGATGCTTGGCAACAGGTATTTCTTTCCTTTTTGCAATTAAAAAGCATATAGGCACAGGTGGAATGGGGATCAGATTGAATACTTACCGGTGAATGGAATTAATTAATTGATTTATATATTTTTGCATCTGCAGGTAGAATTTACTTGGTTATATTTTTTCTAAGAACATAAAAAATAAGAGGTGGAACTGAAATAATGGTTTTCTAAATATTGGCAGGATAATAATATCTAAGCTAGGAAATGAATAGTAACCCCCCAAAATGTTCAACATATTTTGCTATTCTGGTTCTAGATAGTAATGGTCTACTAGCAAAGTAAAATAAAAATAGAAACAAAAACAATCTGAAAAAAAATTAAATGATATTAAAAGGCAACCCTTTATTTGACAACAGAAAATGTTTATTCTTAAGGTAGATGTACTTGCCCTTTCTGAGGGATTTGGAATCAAGGGTCATAAGAAAGTAAATTGAATGTTCTTGAGGTTGCAGAGTCACTTGTACTTACTACCCATACCAAATTTTAAGTAAGTCCTGATAAATCCAATGTTCTGGAACTTTCTTTCTAGAGGAAAGGGGTATGTGTTTCTTTGGCTCAAGTGAGAGAGAGAGAGAGAGAGGGTGATGGGGGTGCATAGCTACTGATGAGAACTTTCTAGATCTTTATGAAGTTGACGTTATTAATTCAACATGGAAAAAAGAACTTTCCAACTCATCACTTTCCATAAATTCAGGAAGTGCATTCTTTCCTTAACAATTTAAAGTAGAAAATGAAATTCCATTGAACTGAAAAAGAAGCTGCCGTTTGCTTCCTGTGCGTGATAGCATGCTGATGGTTTTGTGAGGAGTTCAGAGGCAGGAGCCTTATGGAGGCTGGACAGGGTTTATGATGCACACACTGGAGTGCCGTGAACTGCCAGTGGAGGGTTCATTTACGGCAGCTCTCCACCTTTGGCTCACCCCATAACTCCTGCCTGTAAAGGTGATTGCTTTTATTCTACTGTCGGCTTTGTTGTGAAAGGCAGGGGATATTTTCTTTTTAGGAGAGCCTTTCGCTGCTTGTCTAGGCTGCAGTGCTGGAAGGGTGTGATGAACCAGCTTTCTTATTGCTGCACCCTCCCTGCCCTCCTATTTCTCCAGGGAGCAAGCGCTCTTCTTAAATATACAGCTGCACCGAGTGCCTGTGTGTCTTTAGACACTATTTTAATGTGCTAGTATAAAGTAAAAGTCATTCTGAAGGTGTATTTTATGGGGAAGTGCTTTCTGGGCCTCTTGAGATGTTCACAAGTACTGAATTGAGGTACCTCTGCAGCAGTTTAATGACAACATAGAACACTTGTTCTAAAGTGCCCTGTTGATACGTGTCCCAGGGCATGTTACAGTTAGAGCGGATTGAACATGTTGATTTTGTTTTTACCTCCATTAACACAGTCCCTTCATCTTGTTAGGGTTTTGCAATTCAAGACTTATTGGATGGATTTTCTGCTTTTAATTTTTTTGTAGTTTTGTGTTTTGTTTTGTTTTGTTTTTTTATCCCCCAAAGATTAAAGAGATCTGCCAGAACGGAAATATGGAAAATTACACATACACCTGTGAAATTAGGTAAATTCTTATAAAGTTTGTATTCCAACCAATACATGGGATCTACAACAATGCTTTATTTTGTGCGGGGGATTTTTTTCTGGCTGTGCAAGGAACATGTGTGCAGGACTGTACAGGCTTAGAAAGAATATGCATCATTATTTACTGTGTCAAACCAAACGGAGGGCCAAATTGGCAGCATTCCAGGAGCAGGAGGCCACACCTATTTGTGAAAAATGGAACAGAGTTCTGTAGTTGCCCTCACCTTGACTGTTTGGTTCAAGGTGGTGGTGCTAGTACATGCAGTTTGATGAGCCGCATTTGTGGGTTAATAACGTGGCTCGCCATGAAAAGGCCACAGTTGGTTTGTGTGCAGACCTGATTATAATAATGGGGTGGAGTGAGGGATAAAGAGCATGGGAATTTCTATATGATCTGGCCTGGACTTCTTGTGCACACTTATCATAATTTATTGATTGGCCAGCTTTACCTGAGCAGGGTACCCCTCCTCATGTCTCATATAGATATGCCAGCCCCTCAAAAGAGGAGGATGAAAACACTTCTGCTCTTTGAAGCTCTTCTTCTTTAAAAGACTCAAACAGCAGACTATAATTTTAAAATATTGAGATGCTGTCCCTTGACTTTCTTTCCCTACCATAGCCAGACACGTGTTGGGGGAGATTCTTGAGTCAAAGTCATCCTGGTCAATTGATTGACTCCAGGACTCCAGGAGTGAATGGGGAAGTCACAGGTGGGATCATCCTGCAATGGCTACAGTCTATTCCGTGTCATCCCAGAATCAGCGGAAAGAATGTTCTTTGGGCACTTGCTGAACTTTTGGTGATAGTGGCAGAACAAATAACCATCATTAAATACCTAAAGTTAATCTGCCCATTATCAGGAGTGACTACATTGAATTGCTTAGGTGAAAATTAGTTTGATCATAGATCATCAGGTACAGTACACAGCCTGTCTATCTACAGCTGAGGTTGGAGCACATATAACTCACAAATTATTGTACTTTTTCTAGGAAATGACAATAATCAATATAATTTATACTATTACAAAGTGACTTCTGTGTAGCATTTGTATTCCAGTTTAATTGTTCTCATACTTGAGTGAGCATGCATCAGAGTCACCCATAGGATTTCTCAAAACACAAATTAAGGCCCTACCCATGGAGTTTCTGAAATCAGTAGATCTAGGGTGGGGTCTGGTAACTAATTGGATTTTCTAATAAGTTTCTGGGTGATACCAATGTTGCTTGTGCAGGGGTGACACTTGGAGAGCTAATGTTTGCTGATCAACTACTTGGAACCAGCCAATGAAGTTAGGTGTCATGGAGAGAGCAGTTATTTTATTAACTGTTTTCTCCCAGAATTTCAATTAATAATAAATTATACAGGTAAAGAATCAATTTAACAGGGTAGCTCCAGAAAGGGTGTTATTAAAATGAAGGATTAGAAAGGAGAAATTGACCTATTTGATGAGATGTATTTTAGATTCAAACTGTGTTAGATAAGAAGAAGCAAAATTGACATATAAAATAACCAAATTCTGATGCAAATATTTTCGTTGACTTTTTTCCTATAATTAATTGTTTTGCTCTAAAATCCTACAGTGATTTAATATTTTCCCTTATTTTCTGCCTGTAGCTATATTGTTTCATAAGAGACGGAGTCATGCGTGCTGAATATTAAGGACAATCTTTAATTCATCTTGGCCTTATGAACCTGTTTAATAAAGTTGGTCACCAAAGCCTTTATTTGGTATTCATTGTGTGGCTAGTGCTTTTGTTGTTGTTGATTTAAAACAATAAATTGACCTGTATGTTACCTTTGATTTGCTCTAGAAAGAGAAAGAAATATAAATTCCATTCTGGCTTCAAAAGATTGCATTCTTCGTTTTTTTCTTTTCTTTTATTTCTTTGTTTAAAACATTTCTAAAAATCACTTCTCTTTTACATGTACTAATTTAGTTTCATTATAAAACCATATAGGCTATTATCAACTAGTTTTTAAATAGAAACGCATATAATAGTTTTGCAGCATTTCATTTGTTAAGTAAGAGTAACACACTTCAAAACATCATATCTTATGGATATAAAGAAAATATGTTTTCTTGTAGATATTGTTAAAATTACAAATTTTGATGAATTCATTTGTAAATATTTATCAGCCACATATCATACATAAGGGGTTCAAGGGATAGCTTCAATCCCTTTCCTTTCTTAGTCCTAAATGCTTTTAAAAACTAATGCCCTGCATTCATATTCTAGTGACTTAATAACACCCAGTGTCTTCTGGCAGATGTGCTCATTTTTAGAAAAATCCCTGCTTGCCCATTCTCGTATCCCTTCAAAAATGTCTGTCAGGCTGAGGGTGGGTAGCCTCTGCTTTGAATAACCAGGAAAGGACAATGGGTATCATACTGTCAAGTGAAATAAATTTTATTTAACAACATGAGTAGGGATAGTTTAAAACTATGTATATAGATTGCTATTGCTCCTTTATTTTGGTCCTCAATGTTTTTACAATTAAATGCTATTGAAAAAAAAATCATTATTTGAGTGAGTATTGTACAGTGGCTAAGGTACCATTACCTGCTGCTTCCAGTTGCAAATGTGGGTAAGAGAATTATAATGTAACTGAGGATGAAAGGACAATACAGAAGTAATTAGAAATTTAGAGTGTCAGTGCTGTTTGAGAAGACTTTTTGTGCCCCTCCATCCATGATAAAGTTGAACATTTTTGTTTTGTTTTAATCATTCTATAATTGATAAACTTTGTCCTCTTAGTTGGATTATTGGATTAGTCACTCCACATGGCTGGGACTATCTCACCTTTATATACTCTTATTCTAGTGCCCAGTACAGTACCTGCCATGTTCAGTAGCCTCAATAAATATTAGTAAAGGGAATAAACAATAAATAAATAAACACAGGAAAATATCATGAAGAGAACAAAATGAGGTATCAGGCTTTATATTTGCTGGTGTAAAACATTAAATGGAAGATCCCAGGACTAGGTGTATAGCTCAGGGCAAAGCACTTGCCTAGCATGCTTGAGGTCTGGGGTTCTATTCCTAGCACTACACACAGGCACAAATACACACACACACTCTCTCTCTCTCTCTCTCTCTCTCTCTCTCTCTTTTGTAAAAAAAGCATTTCATAAGTTTGAAATAACTTTTATTATGGAAAATTATTACAGTTTTTCTATTTTATGATTAATATTATCAAATTATTATTGTGCCAAATTTATTAATTAAAATTTGTCATAGGTATGTATAGGAAAAACATGTCATATTTATAAGGTTTGGTACTTTCCATGGTTTCATGAATTCACTGGAGGTCTTGGAATGTATTCCCTGCAGACAAGGAAGGACTACTGTATTATTTTAGCAAAAGTTATACTAAGATACTTTTTCATGATGGGGCTCTGGACAGAGACCTGATTATGAGATATTTGAATTTCAATGCCATTGCTGTCACTAACTTCCTTGGGTCAGTGCACAAGGCATTTACTAATGAACCAAATTTTCTTAATGCCTGAGTTACTTCCTGAGAGTAAATTAGTCATTAGAGATCTAGTTCAAATTTTGTCTGTATTTCCTCCTCTAACTTTATTTTCCCTGTGATATCAGTGCTTAATCTACTATGTAAGACTGACTGCTGCTTGCAAGGCTTGCATACATTCTAAGCAAATGTTGTTTTCTTGTTAGCATCTTTCAGTTAATTTGAAACAGGGCATTTCCAAGGGGAAAAATATTTTAAAAATTTAAATTGTTTTCAGGTTCTATAGAAAAACTGTTAATATTGCCATTTATAAAAGTGGCTGATGATTGTACAGCAAAGAATATTACTCCATTTTTTTTAAGATTAAAGAGTACCTTTTTCCCCCCTAAAGAAATAATTTGAATATGACCTGACCCCTTCCCCTTCATTTTACAATGGTATATGGTCAAATTGAACCCTCCATTAAAAATTCTCTAATATCCTTTTTTGCATTAACATTTCAAAACTCAATTTAAATATTCACAGATCTCATTTTTAATAAACTTAACAAAATTCAGGTAATTTTCTTCAACTTTCTTGATTGAAGGACAGCAGTTGGTATAGATATATATAAAAAAAGATGTGCAGCTATGAGCAAAGCCCCAAATCAATTATATATAAGAAATAACACATGGAAAGAAATTAATCAAAAAGAAGAATTTCTACTATATGATTCTCTGGTCTGCTACCTGCAGGCAACAAACTCAAATGAAAAAAAATCAACATTCTTCTGGTAGATAAGGAGAAAATTAATAAAAATGTTTCCTTCTTTCTAGATCCCCTGATGCAACAATTGTTGAAAGTGGGTGACTGCTGGAATAACTTGCCTATTTAAAAAATATTTTTTAAACTACAGAAATAAGGATTTATTCTTGCTGTTAAGCTCAATTACATGAGTAGTATGGATCTGCACTGTCCAAAGAGCATCCCTCTTCCCTGCCCCTTCTCATTAAATGGCTCTGTGGGATGTGCATGAGACAAATGTAATAGAACACGATAGAGAAGCATTTGGAGGTGTGCCTACAGGCTAGTGATTCATAAGGAAGTCTGAATATAACAGATGAATACTCTAGGACAGGAATTACTGAAAGCCACAAAAATACCGCCAAGGAAAAAAAATAGAGAAAACATGTAAGCACTGTACAGCTAAAAATGTTCCCATTCCTTAGGGAGATGGGGAGGAGCATGTTTTAGTGGGATTCAGATTTTGAGGGATTTTTTTTTTAAATTCTAATTGAACAGGGCATATGTATACAGAAAATGTAATACTCATTTTTTCATATTAGAAGGGATTTTTAGTTTGTGTTTTATGAATGTTATTTGGCAATTAACAAAGAAATAGAAGGTGGGAATACAAATGGTTAGGTAACAAGATATCCAGTTTAAATCCACTGGCTCATTTTCACTTTAAATTTAGGTGACAAAAATGTAACCTAAATTTAAAGTGAAAAGGTCTATTCTAACTCTTCTTACCTATCAACTATATAGAGCTTATGTAGTTTTTAAATATATTTTATATTCATATATTGAATGTGAACCGGAATTGTACTTTTATTTTTATATTTACATTTTGCAAGGTAGCATCACCCGATGAAAGTAGCTCAATTGTAATGGGATCATTCAAGCTTGGTGTACAATTTTGCTTGAATTGTTGGTTTTGGAGGTCCCCATAAATATATATATGTAGATAGATAGGTAGATAAGGAGATATGGATTCTGCGTGCCTTCTCATTCCTTTGTCTAAATAAAGAAATCTGTTGCAAAGGACTTTTACAGAGCAGAAAACAGGAGTCAGCAACCTAGGTAGAGCAGCAATATTTTCATTTTTGTTAATTCATTAAGATTTTAAGAATTTTAATCCATTGGTGTGGATTCTTCACTCTGTGTATGAATAAAGTGATATAAAGTTAGTGATGGGAGTTTTAATTTCTAATATTAATAAATTAGGCTATCTGATATAAAAAAGGATTCAAAGTGGCATATATTGAGAAATACTGGAATAGAAAGGTCTGGAAATATTTGTATGTTTTCAGGGGAAATTCACCTAGCAGAATTTCTGAGCACACTGTGATGGATTATTGTAATTATTGGGAATGATAATATTTTAATGTGACGCTCTTCCCACCTGTCAGTTGTAATCAAGGCTGCCCAGTATTCTGAAACAATCTCATTTTGCTAGGTGGCTAGTCTTGTGCAGCCTTTAGAATGCTTAGAATATTAATGCTTGGAGGGGAGACTGAATGCTCTCTATAGTTCCATTTGTTTTAATCAAAATGCATGCACAACCAAACTAAACTAATGTTTAATAAATTAACACCAATGAGTGCTTTAGAGAAAAGGCCCCTTCTGGGGGATATTGCATTGGAACCATAGGTCTGGCATTTCTTTCCTCTCTCCTTACATGACAATGTATATTAATTTCTGAAGAATTTAATTTCTTTCTTGGGTGCCTCTTATTCTCAAGTGCTTTGAATTTATCTGAACAAAGACACTCTACCATTTAGGTAAGGGTCATTGTGTTTATATGGGCTGCCAGAGTATGAAGTTATTCATCAAGGCAATGCCTAGTCAAAGACATGTGTTTGATTTCTTATGTGCTATATGCTGTTCTCCATAATTTCTTACATTACCTCACTGTAGTATTAATTTTAATCCTTTTTCTGAATTTTATATGTATTTTATATTTTTCTCAATTTTCTTGATAAACTTCTAGCTGCTACTTCACTTGTTATGGATGTGCTAAAGGGATTTTTTTGAAACCCCTGGAATTTCAGCAACAGTTTTCTCATAAACTCATTTATCTAGGGGAATTGGTACTCCTCTAACTGCTTCTTAACCATACCAATTCAGTTCTTTATTTTCACTTTACTCCATGATTATGCTGCCAGTGTATGGGATGAGACTATTTAGTCTTGAATAACCTATTTGTCCTTTACCAACTCCTGATCCATCCACCTGAGTCACAGCTTTTACAATGCAGCTGATGGTACTGGCTAAAGGAAAGGCTTCATCATGCATGGGGCTGGCCCTCAGTATTGCAAGGAGTAATGAATCTGCAGAACATTTCTTTTCTTCAGTTTTATCTCTGGAGAGCAAAAGTAGCTGTGGCCAGAGCAAGTGGAGAGTGAGTATGCAATTGTCTCTCTCCTCTAATAATAGAGATTCTGCTTTGCACCCCTCAGACTATACCAGTATTCCCCATTATTCATCCAGTATAAACTATGGAAGGATGCCTACTCATTCATGCTGAGAGACAGTTAACAGCATTATGGGCCTAACCTTTAGCACTATTGCATTCAAAGTTTTAGGATATATGACTAATTATTGGCATTTTAAAATGAGGTAAATGTTGATATTTACGAACATTGAGACTATTAATTCTGTCAAGTGTGTTTGAATATCTGTAAATCAGAAGCAATTGAAGAGCTGAAATTCAGATTTCCTCACACTTGCCTGCCAAGTGGCCTCAATCAGAAGTAATTTTCTCCATGAGGGCACATGGAGCTCCGTTGTGAGCCTTTTCTGAGTAGATATTATTATTTGTGTCAAATTATGTGTGGTGATTTTTCTGAAGTGGACTTCTGTGCCCACTAATCCATACACAGGAGGTTCCTTCATTCCCTCCTTCATTGGTGCTATTAATTATACTTGTGCTTCAAGTGTCTCTTACCCTTTTTACGTGTTAGTTTATGGCCACCGATTATCTGTAAGGTTTTCCTGTTAAAGAAACATGCAATATAGAGAGTAGAGGGAGATCTGATCTGAAACCATAAATATTATGCATTTTTTAAGAGAAGCCTTTTCCCCAGAGTTTGATTTGATGGCATGCTTAAAGAAATTGTTAGTAATTTCACGTTTTAAATATAGTAGATTTTACAAATCTGACATTTGCTTTGGGAGAATTGCAAGTTGGTCATTAAATCTCCTTCCTGAGGCCTGTTTTAATTATTGACAAGGAGACATTGTGTAATTTGAACAAATGAGCTCAGAATTTTTTTTCACCTTTTATTTGGATTTTTGTAGTTTGTTTTGAAAATAAGTGCTTCTTTTCAGTTACCTGCTTGGAATTCCAAATTGACAGCTGATAATAAAATCAAACAACTGCTGGAATATGCAATACTATACTATCAATTAAGTACTTGTTGTAAACTTTGAAATAAAAGTTTATATATATATATATATATGTATATGGTTTCTGTGCACAAGTACATGTAGATGTGTGTGTGTGTTGTGTGTATGTGTGTGTGTGTGTGTGTGTATAAAATCACCATAACATTGACTTAAGTTGAGGTTTACTAAGCATAAATCAATGCTTTGTGGTTTTGTGTTCTTTCAAATTTTCACATAAGCTTATCTATTTACTTTTTTATCTATTTAATTTTTAATACAACTGCTAAATTTTATTTTGAGATCATCTTACTGAAGCCAATTTGTTGTCACTCAGTATTTTAAATATACCATATGTGCTCAGAATTATAATTTTTAAAAGAAAAACATTTATTAATATTTTTACGATATGCATGAATTCTCTTCAGTCTTATTGTACTTTTCATACTTTACATATGAGCATTTAAAATATTTATTTTACAATTGGAGCCTTTTTTTTATTTGCTAGGAAAACAGAGTAAATATTCCTAAAGTTCCAAAAGGAGTATAAATTATAATTTCTGTTATAGCTAGTATAGTTACTTTATAGATTGATTCAGCATGGTTATAAATAATGTAAATGGTAAATATTGGTAATCAATTACTTTATTTTTGGTAAATTTACAAGATAATCTTAATGATTGTGGAAAGTCGAGAACTTAGTATTTTGGTTTTCAGTAATCTGAGAAGAGCCCTAAGAGGCTCTTCAATTTTTAGATTGGATTATTAAGCACCATGAATAAGTAATTATGTAAAATGTGAATTAACAATTTTCTAAATCATTTTGTCTACCAGATACATGTTTATAGTTTTCTTTCTAAAGGAATATATTTAAAACAATGGTTTGCATTTTAAAAACGTGTTAAAACAATCTTAAATTTGCAAGTTAGCTTTTTCATTTATCATCTTGTAATCTTTCTCTCTTAATTGACCTCCAAAGCTTTACTTTCTAGATCAACGAAATAAAAATAGTAATACCTACCATACCTACCTCACTGTTTTATTTTAGATAACATGAAAGAAAGTGCTTTGAAACTTCCATATGAAACACAAATGGGACAGCTTTGTATGTCTTCTTTGGACCAAGCTTATTATTATAATTAAGTTCTTTGAAAAATAAAAATAAGGGAAATATCCTATTAGTGTCCTGATTTGACTCAGCATTAATAATTAAACTTGTCTTTTGAAACTGTCAAATTAATGTTTTAAGGATTGTGGTATTTGACATTCTTTCTATTTTATATATTTCTGCATGTCTATTTGAAATAGTTGTTCTAAAAGGTGAAAGATTATAAATGATGAAATAGTTAAGGGATTAAAAACTGATGTAAGACCCCTGACTTTTGAATGTGATTTGTGCAAAAACAAAATCCATGGCTCTTTTTAACTCTTCACCTTGAGCATAAGGACTGTGTGAGAAAACTGTATTAACAGAGTGTTTGGAATTAGGGCATTTGATCCTCCTTAACATTTTATTATTTTGAAGAAAAGAGGAAAAATAAATTCTAAAAAGGAAAAAAAAATCTGAAAGTAAATTTTTGCTTGAATGTTTCTTAATTTAAATCCATGTAACTAATTCTGTACATGTAAAGGTGTCATATTAATTCAGTTCTTTGGCAAGTGACTTTGGGGAAAACACTCGTTATACTACTGTATATAGGTATATACTTGTTCTTGTTTACCCATGCATATATAATAACAGTAATATATTCACAATTTTAAACTATTCATAAGATTTCTCCTTGGACCCAGAAAAATTTCTAGCACATTTCTAAAAAGTAAGAGAGCGAGCGAGAGGCTACCTAAGCCTTGGAGTATTTAGCCTGTCTGATGAGACTGGTGACATGAGTGACAATTAGTACAAATTACCATAATTGTGTTCTTTGGATAAAATGCCATATTACTTCTTTAGGAGCAAATGCAGACTTCTGCTTAGCAAAATGAGTCAGATACTCTGATTCTTTAGAGGCAGTCAGAAATGCACAATCGGCAGTGTGGTATTCCCACGTCGACCACTTCAGATCCATCTGAACAACCCCAGCCCTCCCTTTCCTTTCAGTAAAATAGGTCCATTAATGTAGTGCACCTCACTCTCTTTCTCTCTAAGGGAGTTGTATTTTTATTACTGAAAAAGTATCACATAAATACAAATTACATTTTTTCATTAGAAAACTACTTTTCATTTCAGAAAAAATTCAATTAATTATGAATAGGGTTATGCTTTCATCAGGGAGAGAAATATGTAATTTTTCTTCAAGCCTCAAACACATATAATGAAATCTTTTCTTGGAATCCACTCTTAAGATGGATTTTTAAAAGTATAGACTTTATTAAAATCTCAGTTCAATTAAAATGCATTCAATTACTTTAAATCTTTATTAAAATCTCAGGTAAAATTGTACAACAGTGTAAAAGAGACTTGTACTCTTTACCAGGCAGTTAATCCTAACAAATGAACATAAAGTGCACAGTTTTGCTGCTCAGAAGGGAATATAAGTTTGGGGCTTAGGTTGGGGGTAGGGAAGGATTGAAGATGAAGGTTGATTTCCATGGAGTATCTTCAGCCACTAGTTTCTGTCCACTTTTCAAGTAGGTCACTTTTGTCTGAATATGAATGTGGCAATATCTTGTATGGGTCCCCTTGGTGGGACAACTTGGAATGTTTTCCTTGCCTCTGTACTCACAAAGACCCTGTTATAAGGGTTTATTTCACCCTCTTCCTTGGATGTTTTTGGTACAGTGTCCCTGATTCTTTTTCAAGGGCCGCTTGAAGATGCCATTGAAGATGAGGAAGAAGAGTGTCCATCAGAGGAAACAGTCATCATCTCAAAGGGAGACTTTCCATTGGAGGAAAGCTTGTCCACAGAATTTGGGCCTGAAAATCTGAGCTGTGAAGAGGTGGAATACTTTTGTAACAAAGGTAATCATTGAGAGTTGGATGTAATGTAAGTCTACTTAGATGATGTTGTCATGATAGAATGGAATGAAAGTGCCATTAGCGCTGAAACACAGCTAGACAGTCTGATAATAGATGCAGAATTTTCAAACAACACATTGTTTTGAGAGATAAAAGAAGTAATTCCACTTTAATAATAAACCTATTTTATATTTAAATGAATATTTTCATGTGTATTGGCCAATTAACCATATACATTTTCATGTCAGTTGGCCAGCTAGCTTTAGTACATTTAGTCTTTATTATTTATTCATTTATTCTTTCAACAACTATTGAGTTTCAGTTGTTTGCAAGGTGCTGAGTTAGGTGTTGAGTGTAAGTACTGAGTGGGGCAGAGAGACACCAAGCCCAAACTTCTGGCACACCACTTTTGAAAACTGAAATCTGAGGTGTTTGACTCATTTGATAGTATTTAAAAGGGACTATCAAACATGGAGGGTAGTCCTTTTTAGATATTGTCAAAAAAGAAAATGCACACTTTTCTCCACAGTAGATCCTCATTTGGTGGGGGGTTCCAGGGATTGAACTCAGGGGCACTCGACCACTGAGCCACATCCCCAGCCCTATTTTGTATTTTATTTAGAAACAGGGTCTCACTGAGTTGCTTAGTCCCTTGCCATTGCTGAGGCTGGCTTTGAACTCTCAATCCTTCTGCCTCAGACTCCCTAGCTGCTGGAATTACAGGTGTGCACCACCATGCCTGGTAGTAAATCCTCTTCACACACTAACATAATCCAAGAGGCACCTGAGGCATATCTTAGTTTATTTCTAACCTTGACTGCCAGCTGGGTGACTTTACCAGTTATATCCTCACTGGGCACAAATCCTCATCTGCTTACTTTTTCTAAAAGTTGGTTTTAGGTTTCTCAAGATTCTTTTCCATTTGATTGTGCTACTGAGGTGGGGCTTCTATCTCCTGCACCAACACACAGTTTCACAAGTATTGGGATTACTTTCTTGGTTGGAAATAGCCACTTTTGCCATTGATACATGATGTGAAGTGGGCTTTTTATATTATCACACTTGACCGTCTGATAAAGAATGTTGGGATAACATCAAAAAAAGCTACCAATGAACATATCCTGTGGTCACATATGTCTTTGATATATAGAAAAAATTTCAGTAATACTTTCTCCTGTTGATGATGTGTTAGAAACAAAAGAAACTACCTAGTCAGATCCCTTTGGTTAGTAGAGCCCAGACCCCAAAACTGTGGAAACCAAACAGCAGCACCAGTTCCTGGACATGCTGAGGTTCAGAAAACCTCTTCACCATGAACTATTGAACACCACCAGATGACCGTGTAATGTGGCCCCTGGCTTCCACATCAGAGACTTTTGGTTGAAAATGAAAATAATTCTTCTTTCCTAGGGCTGACTCAGATATCAGGCCAAATATTTTCTTTAGTTTTTTCTGATACTGCAACCATTTCTTGATCTATAGTCATGGTGATACCTATACGAGCCCTCTGGAGATATAGAGCTTTTCAATTTGTGTTTGAAGACATCTCATTTT
The DNA here is from genome assembly GCF_964194105.1 of Spermophilus citellus. NCBI lineage: Eukaryota > Metazoa > Chordata > Mammalia > Rodentia > Sciuridae > Spermophilus > Spermophilus citellus. The sequence goes on from NC_138194.1 coordinate 73,118,677, forward strand.
CCTTCATCTTCAGGAAATACATTTTGTGTGTGGGTGTGTGCAAGGTAGAGTACCTACTTATGTTGTAATATTGTAATAAATAGAAGGGACTAATAGTTAGAAGGTACCATTTCTTTTTGACTTTTGTTGTTAAAAGAGGTAATGTATAGATATAGACCTCCTTATCAATTAAATCTAGAGTATCAGGAATGATAGATATTATTAGATATATTTTAAATTTTGGGGTTACAGTTTTGTCTGCTTAAAGAATACAGAACCAAAAATTTTAAGTTAACAGTTTCTTGAAGAAATGGATTTATGCTAATGCTTCCATGATGATAACTATCGTCTTAATAACTTCCCTCTTTACAAACCAGAATCCTAGATCACAAAAAAACAATGAATGCCTTTAAGAACTAAGAAGAATCATCAAATTATAATTATAGTGAATATTTTTCAGTGGATATTATTATTTGATGAACAGTTAGACATTTTAAAAAATATCTAATGTATACAAAACAATATTTAGTATGATACAGACTATATTAAATAATATATAAAATTTTATGCATTGTAAAAATAATTCTGTAAGGCTTAGTCTGAAACTAAAATGTCATGATTAGTAGGGATAAGAATTCTTATTTTCATGTAATATTTTTCAGGATAAATAATGGATAAATAATAATATTACTCTTTCAAATTACTATGACCTTGTGTTATTACAAGAGAATTTCATTATTTTACTGTCATAGAATGTGAGGCCAGGGAATTCCCGCTGAAGTCAGTTGGAACTGGTATGAATGGAAGACAACTCTTTGATATTGTATCCCCTTGAGATGTCATGCCAGGGATGTTATCCATTTTTCACTTAACTTGATTAGCTACAATAGGAAGAGAGAATTTTCTCTCTGGAAAATTAGAACCTAATCTTTCTGTAGAAAGGCACATGTTTGTCTCAGTGATAACAATTATGTTTTATTACCAGTTTTAGAAAGAGGATAGATTGGCCATCAAAAGAGTAAATGCATTTAAATGGTTAATGATATCAATATCATGATTGGAAAAGTACATAAGAAATGTTCTTTGGGAGAGAATTTTTTTTTTACCTAGGGTTTATGGCTGAAACAGGTATATAATACACCTCCAAATATTCAAAATCATTTATGACAACTTAAAAATTGTCAATATATACAGAAAACTGAATTGGATTATTAAAAGTTTCTTTGTGTGGTGGCCTTCCTATGACCAAAATCTAGCAACCACCTAGTTAGTGGTTCCTCTGGAAAAATATATTGAATATTAAATGCTTTTTTTTTAATTAAGCAAAGAATGGTTTAAAACCTCATACCACAAAAATATAGCTAGATCTAAGTTATCGAAACAAGATATTTTGACATTTTCTGGGGAGGATATGGAGAATATGCATAGTTACTGTTTACTTCATTCATATTTTGGATAAAAGCCATCATATGCTATTATAACTTCCCTTTTGTTAAGTAAAAAAGAAAAGTCCTCTCTTTTTATTCATCTATAGATGATCACAGGAAGTTCCCACTTTCTTTTGAATTGATCTTCTCTATTACACAGAATATTTTCAAGGTTTAGAAGGACTCTTATTTATTTTAAAATTTTTCTTAGCTCCACACTGATGACATTTGTGTTCTTGTTAAAGGGCAGGTTTTGCTATAAATCTCAAGTTAGTGAAGTTGCTCATCATTATGAACCACATGATTAAATATAAACTCCCTCAGAGAATGTAAAATTCCACAGAAATGTTAAAAAATGGTCTGAATTTTATGTTAGCTTTTTTTTTTCTTGATATTGGGGATTGAACTTAGGGGCACTCAACCACTGGGCCACATCTCCAGCCCTATTTTTTTTTTTAATTTAGAAACAGGGCCTCACTGACTTGCTTAGCACCTCATTATTGCTGAGGCTGGCATTGAACTAGTGATCCTCCTGCCTCAGCCTTCTGAGCTGCTGGGATTACAGGTGTGTACCACCATACCCAGCCTTATGTTAGCATTAAAGTGTAAAAATTTTTGATTATCTGGCTCCAGCTCAGAGATATCTGATTATAGTTCCATGCCTAAAATTTGAATATGGCAATTCTCTAGAAGCTTCTTTTGTCACTTTTTGCTTTGGGTTAATTATTTGTTTCACTTCTGTTTTTCATCTTCTTAAATAATTGAACTATGTTTAAAAAAAGATGTTGCTTCAAACTTTCCTTGATATCCTGAGATTTAAAAAATGGTAGCAAAATGTATTGCAACACTTAGGATTTATATCATCTTCTTTTGTTCATGAGTTTAGAGTGCTTGGCATCTTGCCTTAACAGTATCTCTGAGAGGAAGGAAGCAAGCAAGAATTATTTCCTTGAATTTACAGATGCCGAAGACATCAAGACTGAGCCCATAAGTGCTACATATTTCCTGTGTTACTGAATTATTTGCTTCAGTTATTTCATCTTCTTTCATCTGGTTTATGTATAAGATATGGAAACAAATCCTGAATGTGCAGACTTAAGCAAACTAATTAATATACATTGAAATATAATTGTTGAAGGAAGCAACCTGAAGAGTTTTGAGTTGCTAGATCAGAGACAGTAAGTTTCATAGCAGACTTGGCATGGGGCGGTTCTAAAACTAGTTTACTATTAGTTTTTTCAAAGAGTGTTTCCTCTCTGAAATACTCAAGTTTGCTAATTACTAAAATGAAATAAACATGTCTTGGGATACATTCCAGGAAAATGTCACAGGATATGTGGACAGGAAATATCGGATGGATGTCATTACAGGCTAGTAAAATGCAGTGTTATTAAAAAGAAACAAACAAAAAAATCTCCCAAAAATCCATGTCAGTGATAACTTATCAATTACATTCATCCAGAAAAGTTGCTGGAGATCTTTACAAATTGTTTTCTGATATCATGAGTCCTCAACAGGCTCACAGGGAAAAAAAATGCCATCAAAGTTAATGTTAGAAGACATAGAATGATACTTCTTGTCCTATAATCTAGTTATAGAGAATGGTCAGAGAAATCACTGGGTGGGTCTGGGGCACACCCTAAAGAGATGAGCTTACATTGGAAAGAACAGGGTGAACAAAAGGAGATATGACAGAAATTCATTAAATAAGGAAACCAATATAGGGGAACAATCAGACATTCTGACCACATTCAAAAACCTTGACCAAGTATGCAGAAAGTAAAAGTTATTTTAAATACTCCTTCAATAGAAAAAATGAAAGGTATGTTAAAGAAAACAGAATAAAACCCGTGTTACTCTTACTTGGATTTTGCACTAGCCCCAGAAGTAGTTAATGTAAAATCAAAAGCAAGCTTAAACCCAGACCTAATTGTTGGGTTTAAGAACTGTTGACAGCAACTTCCATTTCTTTTCAGCAGATCAATTCAGTACAACTCAGCCCTCTATAAGCATCTGTTATGTGCCAGACCTTCTTCCTGGTGCTAGGATACAACAGTAAGAAAAAGTCAATCCACATCTCAGGAAAACAGTGAAACAACAACAACAACAACAACAATAATAAATCAAACTCATATTGTACATGGGTGATGTTAAGCACCACAAAGAAAAACAGATAAGAGTGGGGGAGTGACAAGGTGGTTGTGTGTGCAGGCACACATGTGGCGGGGAAGGGGTAATTTGAGTGGAGACCTGAGGGAAAGGAGTGAGCTTCCAGAACTTCCTCACCTCTGCTATACCTGCCAGGCCTGTGTTTCAGGGAACCAGAAGAGGACAGCAGAGAGCTGGGGAGTAGGAGAGGAACACCACACCTGTGCTACTTGCAGCTCTGGGAATCTGTTGGATTCCCACCTCTGTGAAGGGCATGGGGAACTGGACTGTGAAGGGCAGCTGCGTTCTCTGAGCCACCAAGAGAGTTGAGGGAAACCTGGGAGAAGAGGTGTGGTTAGGGCACAGTTTGTCTATGCTTACCAAAGAAAGACCTGCAGAAAATGAAGGTTAAGTCAGGAAATTGAAACAGGTAAGTTGGGGAAGCTGTCAGGATATACAGATAAACCCAATCTTCTGAATCATTCCTTTAGCCAAGGGCTTGATGAGACTCCATCTGTAGCTCATTAAGGTAGCTTCCAGAACAGCAGTTTGGGGGTGTTTGAGGATGATATGAATCACTGTGCTCCTTTCTACCATAGCAGAGTTTGGGTCTTTATTTTCTACATTTTTCCACATCCTTGAATCTGAAGGATTAAGAGCAAAAGGCGCTTGAATCAGTAGCAGTTTAATCATTGTGCTTAACTCTCTAGACTGCCTGACTCATTGGGCTGCCCCTCCCCCATTTCCTCCCTTGCTATCAGATTATGTAGTTTTCTACCTTTATTTAAAAATTAAGAAGTGACCATGAAGAAAGGGCTATTTTTCTTTGGACTGTATGTAACAAACTCTACCCTGGATTATTGGCATTCATCCTTCCTTCCCTCCCAGTTGCCCACCAAATGTGAAGAGAAAGCAATAAAACTATTATCTAGATCCCTAATTCGGAAAAGAAATAAAATAACCAACAAATCCATTGTGCCCTTGTGAGATATGATTGTGGGGGTCGTGACTGCTTGTTTTCCCATTATCAAACATTCCCACTATTTTGTCCCTTAGCTTCTTCTTTTAATTGTATTATTTTTTAGTTCAGAACGTCTGTTTATATTTCACAAATCCTTTGGTTCCTTTCCTCCTTCTTTGTCTTTGATGATGTGTCGCTGCCTTCTCTGATGCTTGGGTGACTGGAATCAGCATCCATACAAGGCAGCTCTACCATAATCAGTTTGAGTTCAGTAAGGAAAGGGATCTTTACAGGCAACTTTGTTCCTTTTTTCTTAACAGGATTAAGAAGCTCAGCTCTTTAAATTCTTGCATATAACATTGACATTTCCAGGGTATGTTTGGACCAGGGAGTTCAAAGAGAAGAAGTAAAAAAGAAAAGCCAATATGACTTTGTTTCTTACCTTGCTGGAGGAGCTGTTTGTGCAAATCGCCTATAAGCTTATTGACCTGAATCTTTGACTCCTTGTTTTCTCTGGATTTGGCTGGAGTGGAGACACTGATGGAGTGCTGATAGGGCTGATTGAACAGCCCCCAGCTTTGCTTGGCACGAACCTGGCTTCCCTTCCCCGCCACCTCCCCCTCCCTCCAGATGACATTATTGTTCCCTGGCAAACCCTGTTTTCCTGGATCCAGTACTTCTTCACCTTTAAAAATATAGATACATTTTAAAATCATTACGTTTTTTCTTACATAAGTTATCCAACCATACAAAATGGAAAAGTAGTTCTTTATGGGAGATAGAAAGAGAGGTTAAAATAGTGTCCTACTTGTATTTTTCTCTCATGAGATGGAAAAAATAATTCACCTATGACACTGTGCTTCCCTCTTTTGCAGCTATCTTAAAAATCTGCACAGCATCGTTTCTGTTTGGAATGGGACTGAATGTTTAAAACCTCCATTGTTAGAAAAATGAGAGAGCATTTGAACAAACTGCTCATATGGGAGAGTCAGCATTTTCTTAGTTTGATGGAAGCAGAAGGTGTGGGAATTTTGGTATGACTCAGCTTTTTATATGTAAGGATCAGATAAAACTTTGTCTACCTACCTCATCTCTGGTCCCATAAATATTATCATGAAAATTTCAACAAAATGAAAAATGATCTATTTTGCAGTACATAAATTAACTCATAGTATTATCAAGTATGAGATGTATATGTTAATATATACTTTTTTGCATATGACATAGCAAATTCATTGTTCTTTCTTGGATAAGACCATCAACAGATCTCACTTGTGCAATTTGCTAAAGGTCTCTTTTGAAACAATGAGAATTGGTGAAATATGTAATTGCCTAAATCTTTTATAGTTTATGAAATAATCTCATATTGTAATAAAGTATATTTTATAGTTTATCAAATAATCTCATATTGTAATAAACTATATTTCATTTTGTCTGTCTACATATTGAGGGTACAAGGAGTTCTTTTCCTGTTTTCCTTTATTTTGTATCAGCATCATTGTTATAAATAATAAAAAGAAAAGTTAATATAAAACCTTCCTCTACCATTTAGAAAAATTGGCCTTTTAGTTTAACGTTTATGTTTTTTGCAAGCGCAAGAAATTTTTTTTAAACTGTAAGGTTTAATTAGGTTTATTGTTTTCCCTAATAATGTTGAAATTCAAAAGAAGAGTAAGAATGTATTTAATTTATATTGGCCAACTTATATTGTTATACTGTATGTATGAATGAATATGTAACAACAAATCCCATCATTATGTGCAACTATAATACACCAATAAAAATGTGGAAAGATATATATATATATATATATATATATATAAAGTCAAATATTTGGATGCTAAACAATGTATGTATTATTAATTGACTTTTTCACTTTTAATATAGACAGCAAGTAAATAATCAATACATTTAGTCAAGTAATATAAAAGAACTACTAATTTAGAAGTCATTTTTAATATCTACATTTTTTTAGTGATGTTTTAGGTTAAATGAAGAGCCCTTATTTCTTAAAGAGTAGATTTGGTCAGGTTGTAATTATATAAACAGCTATTTTAAGTTTTAAGTGTTTATTTCAATTTTATTTTGCTTAAACTTTTATTTGAATCAATTTCATGCTCATCTATACTCATGTTTACCAGTCATTTATACCTACTAACTTTTAATTTACATTTCTACTTCAAAGAAAATTAAATGTATGAATGGCATTAGGGATGCCTGGACAACTAATTTATTTTAATCTTATGGAATTAGCATAGTCGACAACCCTGAATCTAACTGTTGATCACATTAGGATGTGAGATAAAATGTTAACATTTTTGGGAAACAACTCTTGAAGTTGACACTGTCTCTACTTTTTATTCTTAAACATCACAAATGATTAAAAACCTTTTCTCAGTTGTTCTGCACTAACATCTTCTAAATTTAAATCAAATAAGATTTCCAAAGCTCTTAATCTTCTCATATAAAATTTACATTTTCTTGTTAGTATGTAAAATTCTCACAATGTTTTTATCATTTGAGAAGCAATAGGCAGCATTAAGCATATGCCTATGGTTACCTGATGGGATAATCTTTATCTCTGGTAGGCCTAAACATAGATATGTAAAGGGAACTGTAAAAAGCTATGGTATGATGAATTTAATTATAGTAATAAAGTCAGTCACTTTTTTGTTGTTCTTAAAAGGTCAAGTAAAAATAACTGAATGTGTTGCACCAATAAATAATTATTAAGAATGCAGATTGCTGTCTCAGCTTCTTTTTTTTGTAGTTCAATGAGATTCCTGAGATTGGCACTGAGACTATGTACCAATTATAATAATTATAATAATGGTAATAACAACTTTCATTTTCTGCTTGCTCCTGAAAGTCAGGCATTTGCTGTACATGCACCGTCTCTAATCATCTTACCGTCCTGTAGGGTTCATATTATTTTCACCTGTGACCTCCAGAGGTTCAGTACCTTGGTCAAAGTCATGAGACTATTGAAGATTAATACCATATTAAAATTTGAGTTATTTGTACTTAGTAAAAATAGAAAAATGATTATGTTTTCTGATGTCTGTTATACAATTCTTGTAGAAGGTGATGAACACATCTGAAGATGGCTGGACAGAAAAAGTGTAAAATTCACTTTTTAAAGGTATTTTTAACCTGGCATTATCTAATGAATATTTATTACACATGATCTGTCAGTCAAGAATTGAGGATGCATACAAAACCAAAGAATAAAACAAAAAGAATAGACTAAATGAATTAGGAGTGTGCTTAAAATATGTCAAATATGTCGGTCTTTTGATATGACTTTAAAGGCTTTCTACTAATATCAACCAGTTTGCACTAAATAAAGTTGGCATTTTGATACAATGCAAAGGCTATATTGAAAGCTCATTGGACTCATTATAATAAGTGGATAATTATGTTACCCTATTTTGATGGCATACAATAAGCCACAATTTCTCACTGCCTATTGCTTGTGATGTTGTTTTCAGATAATTCAAAAGAGAGGGAGACACACCAAAATGTGTGTACTTGGGCAGAAGCCAGTAATAAATGGCAGGAATGTTTATAAATCCATCAAAACCATTTAGATAAGCATTTCAGCCCTGTAGAAATGTTCCCCAAGTGAACTCTTTACAGCACTTTGACCTTAACACAAAATAAGACTAAATAAAAAGCGGAGAAAGGAAGGAAGGAAGGAAGAGGGGAAGAGGGCATTGTTTGCTGGGAAAGCTCTGGGCACTGTGAAAACTTTTCACTTTTCTGAAGGAAATGCAGTACAGCAGATGGTAAGAGTGGAAGTGAGATAAACATAGGAACTAGAAAAGTAAGCAATACATTCTAACAGGTTCTATATCAAAGATCTGGAGAAGTAGAAAGATTAGACAAGGAACTGTTCTGAAACTTGACAGTGTCTGTATCTTACCAAGTCTTATGCACATAGCAGAATGGAAAGTGGAATTGCACAGACAGTGGGCTGTGATTATATTTTTCTGTCAGTAAGAAAGGAAGGCCTCTTTAAGGAGTATTTTTAAAGACATAGATTCATCAAGGTGGAAATCTGTAGTACACATACATAAAACACTGTCCCTGTACCTATTCAATAGTGCAGTCTAATGCTGTTTCTGTTGTTGCCGGAGGATTAGCACAATTCAATATATTTGGGGTCTTAGATAAATTTTTATTTTATTTTTTTTCAGAGCAGACTCCAGCCCAGGCTTCTTAACCAACACTGAGAACCTGTAACTTGTTTACATGATTATGTGTGTTTAGAGACAGAAAGAAAACTACATTTCTTCCAGATAGAGTGATCTAGTTAAGGAAGAAAACATCCACCAGTGAGAATGTTTCTGAGGGGTGGAGATGATGTTAAGTTTTGGTTAAGGAAGCAGTATGTTCATTCTTAAGCTTCCTGGCAGTAACATCATAGCACCCAGTGTGCATCTGCCTCATTTCACCCTAGTGAATGACTAGTTCTAGTGGATGACTAGTAAAGGGCATACCAAAATACAGTAGTAACTCAGCAAGAAGTACTAATTCTACAAAAATATGGAAGATACTTAAAAAAAAAGACAACAAATAGCTTATATCCTAAGGCAAATCCAATTTAGAAAATTACGATATGATTTTTCTACAATGTTGGTAGTAGGAAGTTTATAAAGTGGCCCTAAAAAATACCAGCTTATTAATGTAAAAGAATGCAATTATAAAATTATGTAATAATTTATAATTATGCATAATATCTCATGCTTGTATTTATTGCCAAGTAAATACTAACTATCTTTCATTCCCTTTTTTTAGTTTTTCTCATGTGTTTAATGTTTTTATATCAAATAATAGACCCAAGGAATTTCAAAATAGTATTGAATAAATCTAAAATTTGAACAATTTAAATAAATTTTAGATATTGCTTCAGAATTCTGAGGCCGGTTTAACAATAATTTCTCAACAACTGAGCATTTGGGACGAACCATTTATTTAATCGGAAGGATAGTTCTGACCTTTACTATAGTTACTTCTCGGAGGCAGCTTTCCTATGAGGTTAATGAAGCTGGAGTTTCAGAGCACCTCACCTGTCTTTCCAAGGCCCCTGCACCTAATTTTGTAATTATAACTTGGTGCTCTTCTTAATGAGGACCTCCCAAGTTGTAAAATCTTCAGACCCTGCAAAGCTTGAATCAACCTTTAGTAAATTAGTAAATCTATTAAGTAAGACTGAATTCACAGGAGACAGCATTGTTCAAGAATATTAAGTTTGGTTACAGCTCCCTAATTTGTTGGCAAACCTTCAATTTGTAAACCATATTTCTATTACATATCTGTATTCTGAATCTATTATTGCATATGATAAAATTATAAAATTAGCTTTAGTCTAAAATTATCATGGATATTCATGACAAGCCTGATTTTCAAAGTGCTGTTAAAAATTGAAGCTGAGAAGGGAAGAATTCCTCCATGTTTATGAAAATCTGGAAGATGCTGTGGGTATTATGTTTTTCTGATGTTATCATCAGCAGCCAATGACCTCTTGTTGGCATTAAGGGAGGAGATGCTTTGAGAAGACTTTGCAGTAAAAAGAGCCTGAATAGGTCTAGTGATAATATAATTGGGACAATTCCAGTGTTGGAAGCTAGATGAGGATCTGAGTAAGGACTAGATTGACATGACCTAGAATATTTTTTCCCCACAGATATGAAAACTCTTTTAGGTTCAACTGTAAAATTAGGTTCCTGGGAATAGCTAAAGAACTGTTGGGCTTGTATCCCACTGTCTAGAGCTGTCTTATGGAGAGGTCTACGCTAAAAGGGTCCATGCTGGAAAATATGGCCTTTAGTGTGAAGTGGCCACATGCCTGACTCTAAATTCTGTTACTACAGAGAATTTTCAGCTTATGTAAAATTCATAGTTTTTATTTGTTTGCTTGATTATTGGAATAATGAATGACTCAAAGCACAGTGGCATTCAGCATTCCTGCTTTATCCAATCCAATAAATATTCATTGAACACCTGCTATATCAGACACTGTGAGATATGCTGTGGATCCAATGTGAAGTTCCTGGCTATCCTGGAATTTACACTATTATGGGATGCAGTCTTACAGTTTGGATGTGAGGTGTCCCAACAAAACAAAATAAAACAAAACAAAACTTGTGTTTGACAATGCAGGACTATGCAGAGAGAAATCGATTTGATTATGAGAGCTGTGACCTAATCAGTGGATTGACCCATTTGCTGGATTAATAATTTGAATGAATTATTGGGTGGAAACTGTAGACAGGAGGGGCATGGCTGGAGGAAATAGGTCACTGGGCACATGCCCTTGGGGATTATGTATCTCGTCCAAGGTTCCCCCCTTCTCTCTGCTTCCCCACTGCCCTAAGCCGAACAAGTTTCCCTTCCACCACAATGTACTACCTCACCTCGTGCTCACACCAGTGAGTTCAGCTGACCATGGCCTGAACCTCTTAAACCATGAGCCCAGAATAAACTTTTTCTTCTCCAAGTTGTTCTTGTCAGGTGCTTGGTCCAGTGATGCAAAGCTGACTACCACACAGACATTTATAAAATAATTACACAAATGGCAAATGACCCTCATAAGGAAGGTCAGAGAATGTGACACTTAGGTGGAATCAAATACTGACTAGCTTTTAGATATAAAGAAGTAACACTGTGCCAAGTTGAGGGACTCTGGAAAGAAGTTGTGAGTCAGAAGAATCAGAAAAGGTAATAATAATAACCATAAGACTAAGGATGGGAAATAATGAGAGGCAGCATCAGAAGGTAGAAGAAGTATCTTGAAAACTGAAACATTAAATGCACTGAACTTCCCATAGCCATAGTAGAGAGAAAACAGAAAAGATAATTTTAATTGAACATCAGGACAAAACAGAGTTAATTAGGAAAATGATCTTCTCTATTTGTGAGTTCTGAGAGTGTTTGGATTGATGTTACATAAAAAGACTTTAGATAGGGGTCCAAGTATTTGTTAGTTGCTGTCCTGAACATGTACTGTCCATTGGCAATGGAGAGTCCATTCGTGTGGCTTGAATAAAGTCCTATTTATAAACGAATGATGTTCTCTATAATAGTAAGTGATCAGTTATGGATAGCATCCAGGAATCTACTGCAAGAGATGAAACCCCTCTAGAATGGATCGTTTTATTAAAAATCAAAGAATATAAGTGAGAGTATATGAAAATTGATGTTCATATATCATTACTTTGTCGAATTGGTTTGATTTTTCTGTATAGGTTAGGCTGTGTTGTTGGAAAGGGCAATTTGAGAGATAGTAATATTTGGTTTTACTTTTTGTTGTTGGTGATGTTCATGGTTTTCTGAAGTGAAGAACAGGTCTATGAGTAGGAAGTTATAGTACAGAACATACTTATGGACAGACCTTAGTGAGTTTTTTTTTGGGGGGGGGCAGGGAGAAAGGAAAGTATAATAAACAAAATTATCTAAATGTAAACTGTTAAATGTTATGTTACAAACATCTGATAAAGTAGATCATCTTTTCTGTCCTATTTTGCCTATATATTTGACTTTTTCAGGTGCTCTTTGGGAGAAATAATGAGGAATAAAAACTGTATGATGGTGATGAGTTGGCTTATTTTCTGTATTTGAAAATTTCCCTTATGCTGGAAATCCGCTGTGAACTTAAACTTTGAGAAAACCTCTTTCACATGGAGAACAATATTGATAGCAGGAATAAATGTGCATTTCTGGAGAAAAAATGACAAATCATTCTTCTTCTTTTTTCCTAAGTTATCAATACTTTGTGACTGTTATATTTGCCGTGAACAATGAACAAATTATTTTTCAATAATTTTCCTTTACTATCTGTAATAAAATAACAGAAATTATAGTAGTCATGCATTAACTGTAGAAATTCACTTTCTTCTTAAAATAACATATTTAGTTTTGTACTTTTATTACCAATTGTTTCTGGATTAATTCTTCATGTGGGATAGGAAAATTCATAATGAATATATGTGAATTTTATTCTTTTGATCTGTTTAATCTTTATATACTGGAGTCTGAAAAAAAGAATATCATCAAAATAATGGCATAACTACAGAAAACTCAAGAAAAATTTAAAATTCATTTTTAAAAACAAAATTATATACTTAATCAAATTATCCAGAACATGGAAAAACTCTGGATTTATTATACATATATAGTACGTCAAAGGGGAGAACTGAGAAGACATTGTGATAGGTATCCACACACATAACAGACCTATTAATTTCAAATGGTTGAAGTGTTTAGATTTTCTTTTTGGTATGCCATAAAGAGGTAATACTTACATGCTTTTATTTTCATTTCTAGATGTATAAATGTGGCTACAATTCATCCATGTAGCATTAATAGAATATGGCATTTTTTTCTTGGATAATCCGTAACTAAACAATTGGTTTAAGCCAGACATTACTGCAAGGCTGTTAGGCAAAGGAAACACAAACCAAATCTTAAACTTTAATGTCCTCGCCCTTCAACATGAGCTGTAGTTTTCTGTTTTTGACTGTTGCAGTCCTTTTACCAAAGCTATCTTGTCTGATGATAAAACCATAAGTGTATGAAGCTCACACATTTTTCATCTCTTTTATGACCTTATCTTTCATGAGCGGCTTCTGTGAAGGTATCCTAACTATAGGAAGCACCTGGAAAACATATGTGATATCTATTCTCTGATAAGCAGTTGTGAACAAGAAAGTAGATCTGTCACTTCTGAACTGTTCATTGTTAAAAAATACTTTGATGATTTAGCTGATTGCAAAATACATTATAGGGATGACTAACAGCTCCAGTAACACTCCTAGCCAAGAAAGTTCAATAGTTATATTGTTCAAGAATTTCTATAAGAGGTTAATATTGATAGGAACTACATGGATTAAAAGAGCAGGGTTGAGAAAGGCTGTTTGCTTGCATGACTGCTTTCAAACACTGCTGCTGTTTTGTGCTGAAAAAGTGACTGTCTCAGAATGTGGCAAATCTTTAATTTCTATAGGAGTGTTTAACTTTCAGTGAAAAGGTGTTTGTTTGCATTTTTGAAATTATTTTTGCTTGGCAAGGAAAGCCACTGCTTTTACCACCTTACCAACAATACCTAATATGGTATTTAAAGATGCCGTTTCATGTGTTTCAAAGATGATATTCTAGTGCATTTCCCAAAGCTATTTATGCTGTGCATTTTAATGCTCAATAACACCTTCAATTTCCTCCTATAGGGCTCTCATTGAGGAAAAATAGAAGGGCCTGCAAAATATGTATGATATCTCTCAAAAGAGGAACAAAGGAGTTTAATCTTGCAGTGGAAAACCATTAACTCCATAGCCATAATTTTAGAAATATTATAGATTTTGTTACTGCTTGACATTTATTCTGTTTCATCATTATGAATTGGTCTCCAGATTTGTGGTCGTCATCGCATTAAATATGTTTGGCTTTGCTGAAAATACACTGAAATTTCTATGTAAAGGTGTGTGAATAAAGAATTTAGAAAGTAAATGAATGAATGTCAAATGCATTCCTCTGTCATTCTCTTCCAGGCATCCTTTTCAATCTTCCTTTCTTCTTCCTACCAACTGAAGCAATGTCTTAACAAATTATGCTTATTTTCTTGGTTATTAATTATTCATGCTATTTTTTCCTAAGCTACTCAATAATGCTGATTGCAAATATTGGAAATTAAAAATGGACAGAAGTAAGAGAAAATTATGGTCAAGTCAGTTCCATTCAAATCAGGAAGTAGCTGCAATTGGATTAATATCAAAATAAAATTCTATTTATAAAGAATAAAATTTTATGAATTCTTTATATAAAGAAGCACATCTGTTGTGAGGGGGAAAGACAGTGTTTCTTAAAAGTGCTTCAGAGATTTCATATTTGATTAAATTATTTTTAATCATTTTCATTTTTCATTAGTAAAATGATTAAAAATGAATTGGCTAAAAACATTACCATAAAAATGAGAACTAGTTTCCTGAGATAAAGTTAGAAGATGAAGAGTACAAAAGTTGAAAAATGTGACATATTCTAGTTATTAAATAGAAATAATGTACTCAAAGCAATTAATTAGCAAATGTAATGATATTGCAGTTGGCTATGGTAGAAAGAATGAAACCAAAATCTAATTTTCCAACTGGTCAGTGAGTAATAGTTATTGATTAAACATCTATGTGTAGTTGATTTTACTAAGTGCCAAGTAAAATAGGAAATTTTTAGAAAATAATTCTTACAAAGATTAAATCCATAAATCCTTTCATGTTAATATGTAAAATAAAGAAACAGGGTTTATATGTGAGGAGGAAAAAGCAGCTCTCAGATCCCATCCTGCTGTCTTTGTTTCTTGCTGTTGTGACTGTTGACTGTGATATTCTCATAGGTTAGGAGTGTATCTTTCCAGGTAGGACTAATGTGGAATCTGATTCCGGGCATCTTTCCATATCTCAGTCCCTTGGTTTATTTTTCTAAGGTGTAAGGATGCGAATACACTGCAGAGTCATTGATGTGATGTCCACAAATCATTTAGTAGTGTCCCTAGTGATGAGTGAGATGTGATAGCCTATTTAGGTTTAGTGTAGACTGTGACCGAGACGACGTGCTCTAGGCTTTGTTCATCCTAATGACTTCAGTATTTGGCTCCTAACCAATATTGAAATGAGCACAATTAAATTCTGATCATGTTTTCTATGTCCACTTGGACATCTTATAGAACATGGTTATGTCATAGACATCTTTTTCTTTCTTTGTATTCATTTTTTAAGAAAACATGGTTAAATAATTAGAAGACTTTAAACTGCTGGGTGTGGTGGCACATGCCTGTAAACCCAGCAACTCCAGAGGCTGAGGCAGGAGGATCATCAGTTCAAAGCTAGCCTCACCAACCTTGTGAGTCCCTAAGGAACTTAGTGAGACCCTGTCCCACAATAAAAAATAAAAAGGCCTGGGCATGTGACTCAGTGATTAACCTCCCCCTGGGTTCAATCCTTGCTACCAAAAAAAAAAAAGACTCTTATTCTCTCAGAATTTACTTTTATTAATGTGATATATATTGTTTACTTACTTGATTTCATAAATAGCTTAAGATAGGTGCAAAACGAATTTCTTTTGAGGTACTAGTTGCATTTAATTATCTGTTTGTACAGTGCTTCTTTAAATGTCTGTAATATTTATTTTCAGTAGTTCTAATTATATGTATAGTGTAATGAAATAAATTAGAACAAATCATTCAATGGATTTGGATTATCAATACTGAATATTGCTCCAGATATTGATGAAGGTTAAGTCTAAGCTTGACAGGTTTTTTTTTTTTTGCAATTAAATGACATCAAATGAAAGTGTTACATTATTTGAAATCCCTAGTTCAATCAAGCCTTCAATAGATCGAATTATAATATTTTCATTTTGAGTGAGTTACTTAATTTCTTAGAATCATTATCTGCTAAGATCTGTGTCCATCCTGCCATTTGTTTTCCTGGTAGATGAAGGGTAAGAATCATGGGTAAATTTGGCCCTTGTGGAAAGAAGAAAGAGCTTCTGGATCTTGAAACATCGGGATTTAAACACCAGAAGGGACTTTAGAGATCATCTAACACAGATTCTCTGAAGTTTCAGATATTTTACTGGTTTCTTTCTTCATGGAGCTTCCATAGCATAAAGCCTGGGTTAGATCTCATGTCTTTGTGCTCTTCTCACATCATGAACTACTCCTATTGAAGCACTTATCATTCCAGGTGACAAGTTCCTAGCCACTGAGAGTCTCACGCTGGTCTATAAGTTATATGGGAGAAGGTGCCATCTTTATTTGCATTCTCATTGTCCAACACAGGTCCTAAGAATCAGAAAGTAGTCTTTGAGTAAGTTAGTAAAGAACAATTTTATCTCAACTTTGTTTAGAACAATTGATCATTTATTGATTCAATTGAATCCTTTCTTTTAACTTCTTATTTTGTGATTACCATGCTTATTTCATAATATATTTGTGAAAATGTACCATTTTAAATTATTTTTCTCATATTATTATTTTTTCTTCTAAACATGTAATTTGCCTAGTAAGCTTTCAGAGCAGACTTAACCATAGTCTCAACAAAAATTGGGGAGTGTTCTGAGACAAGAATCAGAATTATTTTGGAATGAGTATGGGAGACATAAAAGATCAGAGGTCTGACAAGATGTGTTCTTACAAACTCAGTAAATATGCATTGACCTTTGTATTTGCACCCCCCACTGAAAAATCTTTTCTCATTGCCATCAATATGAGGTTAGAATTCCAAAGTTAACTATATAGTTTCTTCAGGGTCAGTCTTGTTTTATGCTTCTGGTTTCTAACTTCCTATATAGGTGTCCTTGCTTAGAATTATTTAAGAACTACCTTAATTGTATGTTTTTATTGGTGGTTACTGCTTTCATACATATTTCCTATCTCCTTGATTAGATTACATAATCCTTACCAGGAAATATTGTTTTTTATATTTTTTTATTTTGTTAATGGTTAGTTGAATTTTGCATGGTGCTGAAATTTCAGCAATTAAAATGTAATAGTAAGATACAGCAAGATATACTCCTTTGTGTGAACAGAGAGATGATACAGTTAGTATCTGAATATAAAACTTAACTTCTCTAAGTGGTTCTCCTCAGAATTTTATACTTTGTCCTCTAGATCCTTGGATATATGATCTGGAACAGCATGACCAGATCATCATTCTTAATGGTTTGCTCTGGGATTATTATTCTAGTGTTTATGATACTCATCAACTAGAGAAATGAAAGGATGTTTTGTAAAGATTGTTAGGAGACTCAAAGATTGAAGGAGACTCAAATTTAACTTTTAACTTTATACAAACTGCTGGTTTTGGTAGCCTCTATGATGCCTCCCTATGCTTGCCTCTAACCCTCCTGTCATGCTTGTTGGTGAAAGAATAAAACATAAAGCTACTTTAATCTGCTATTGCTGTGAAGGATGGGAAACACTTACTGCTAAAGCCAAAGAAGATTTGGGCAAGATGCCTCATACAGAAACTAATTGTATTGGTCAGCTTTCTGTTATTATAACAAAATACCTGAGATAATCAACTTAAAAAGAGGAAAAGTTTATATTGAGCCTGGAGTTCTAATATCCCCTTCAAGGGCATGCTCCCAATGACTGGAATACCTCCCATTGAACCCTGCCCCTTGTAGGTTCTGCCTCTGCCCCATAATGCCATCTCCTCCCAGAAGCCTTTAACATGTGTACTTTGGGGGAGCACTTATTCAATTTATCCAAACCATAGCACTAATATGGTAGCTCTGTAAGCATGGATAAGTCAGTGACCTTATCTGTACATGAATTTCCTAAACAGTAAATGAATCTGTGTTAGATGATCTCTAAGGTCCCTGCTGGTGTTTAAATCCCCATATTTCAAGATCCAGAAGAAATGAGAAATTTGATTAAAAGAAGTAGATGATATTTTAGAAACCATAGATTTCACTCTCTTCCACTGGTAGGAGGAACCATTCCCTTTATGCATTCCCCTACATAGTACCCAGAGTGAAACCCCACCCAGTCTGTAGAAATGCAAACAAACAGATGCTCTCCTAAGTGGGAGATTTGAATTCTAGTCCCTGTGGAAAATAATATGTGTAGAAATGCCAGTGCTTTCCAGATTGGGCCAGGTATCCTTGATGATTAAGGTCATCCACTGGTATTTTACTAAATTTTATTGAGTCAATAATGAGAAAGTTTTCAATCTTTTACATTCTTTTCATATTACTTATTATTATGACTTATTACTATGACTTAAATTCTTATTACTATGACTTAAATACTCTTGTAGTACTTACTCCCTACTCTTTTCTTTCTGAAACAAAGCCATAGGACCAGAGACTCTGAGTCTTTTTAGACATGGTAACTAGAATCTGATAGTATTACATGTATTTTTGTTCAAGTATTTTTATGTATGCCTCTATTGTTTGCATGTGATACTGATTTTCTACTTGCCACGGGCATGCATTTGTTTTGAAAAATATTTGTTTTTTAAATAATTTTTTTATTTTGACTCAGATTTTTAAAATAAGTTATAGAAAGTGAGTCAATGTAAAGAAAATATTGAATGAAGTATTGCAAAAGTGGTGACTGGCCCCAAATCATGAAAAGTGTGAGATGTGGGATTAAATGGAGTGTAACAGTAAAGGACCCATCAAGAAACTGATGGAATGATTAATAGGTTTAACTAAAAGGAGTTTAGTCAAGGGACAGTGTACAGGTGTGGGTGAGGTTGAGGGAACCGACAAGGGATGAGAAGCATCAAGGGAAGGCTCCCAGCAGTGGGTAGCTGTTGGCACTCTGGTCTCAAGAGGTATGTGATACAGGAGCATGGAAGAAGCAGGAGGGGGACCTCCAAACAGGAGCACTTAACCCTGCAGTGAAGCCAGTACTAGCATCTGGAGACTATCAAGGATTAAGGGATTGTCAGGGGACAAACACCTGCCTTTTCTCTCCTCCTGAACTCTTCCTCTGATCTGCTGTCAATGCCTCCATTGTGTGACCTCAAGTAGAAATCAGAAGACAAGGGACCCAGTGATGGAGTCTTAAGAGGTCAGATTCTCCCAGGCGCAGAGCAGAGAAGAGGAGGAGAAAAGACCACAGGGTCTGGCAGGAAGGGACACATGGAAAAGATCTAGCTGATGAGAAATGTTAGATTCTTCACCCAGCTAACATGATTGTTATTCAATTTCTCCAAATTGCCAAATTGCTGATTACATAGCATTAGTTTCAGCATTTACATATATGAAGGGATGATATTCAAATAGCTAGAACAGCCTGGAATCTTACCAGTAAAATCAGATGCCTTGAGCTTTCTGCTGACCCAACTTTATCTCTTATCTAGACTGGAGGAGGTGGAGGAAAGCCCACTAGAGAGAGGCCAAGCATGCAGAGTCAGGCCGAGGGGCAGTTGATTAGTTCAGGTCTCTCAGAAGTTCATTATATTAAGGGCCACAGAGACTACTCAGATGTGGCTGAGGACCAACCCTGTCCATGTCTGAAAAGTGAGACTACAACTTGCCCTCTGATCTCCAGAAAATGACTGGTTGACATGTGGTTATGTTCTTTCATGTGACCTGCAAAAGCAGCAGATTGGAGCACATCTCCTTTTACTGAGCCTTTGTATCTTCATTGTGCTGCTTTGACCTTGCCTCTCATTTGTTAACTTACTCTTCTGAAAGGGTTCTATATTTCAACAGGGAGCTGTATTTTTTTCTGAATTTATCCTCTTGTGCCTACTACATTTTCTTAAACATGATAGATGCTCAATATATATTTTCTGGAGACAATTTCATTGGTATTCATTGTGATCATACTGAAAGGAGAGATAACTTCCAAAGAACTTTCAATTCTAGACATGGTTTGAATGGTGTGGTTTCACTGTAAGTTTTATTCTTTAATACCTGCTGCTCCTTTGTTTACCAAAAAAAAAAAAAAAATGGGTTAAATATAGCTGTGATTAGGATTCTTCATTCTTTCTCCTTATTTTTGATTCCAAGTTTTAAAGTAATTCATTTTATGAAGTTACATATAGAAATGAGTGTAAAATATATGGAGTTTAAGTTCAGAACTCTTATGAACATATTAATGTAATATGTAATAATAATGGTTTTCTAAAAATTTTGTATTTTCTAGGTTACTTTGAAAATGTAAAAAATTCAATGTATTGTTAAGTAAATATGTAAACATTCAAAAACAATTAGAGATTCAGGTAAATATGTGGAAAATGGTTATTGAAAACTTCAGAAAAAGCTGGATAGGCAAGTCATTTAATTTTAAATTGTTTGCATGATTAGATTCAAGATTCAAGGTATAGTTGTCATGACCTTAATATTCTTCTCATTTCCATCTTTACATTTTTTTGTTATTGTGTTTTCTGAAATCTATGCCAGTTAAACTTAGGTATTATTTAAATTTTATATGTGTGCCCCATGCTAATGTTTATTTTCTTTTAAAAGAGCATATGCCTTGTTACATTTTCACCTAAGATGAAGGTACTCAGAAATTAAACTTATGACTTTTAAAAAACTTTAAAAGTTGCTTTGCTAATGTTTTGTCCTTCACTAGAAATCTGTTCTTGCTCGAAGCCTTTTTTTTTCTTTATATGTGAAAATTATGGCATAAAATTGTGAAAACCAGCTGCATTTATCCAAAGCATGAGTTTCTTGCATTGCGAAGAGCGGGTCACTGGCTCATCTCATATACTATCCTTTAACTATGGGCTTTCTATACCCTGTCTTTAAAGAAATAACACCAAGCAAGCAAAGGACTGGGAAAAAAAAAAAACATTTAAAATCTTCAAAGTAACCTAAACTCAACTAAAACCTGGAATATGTCACATTGCAAGATATTTAATTTTTTTCTACTGTAGCCTGCCTTTATAAAAATTTCTAATTTGGAAATAAGTGAATTTTATGTTTTTCTGTATTAAAAGCATGAGAAAAATTATATGTTGCTGTTTGATTTTCTTCTTATAAATAATAACTTCAAAAAATGATATGGAAATGTACCTTATTGATTATAGTACTTAACTTCATTTATTGATTGATAATGATGACTCTTTTTTTTTTTTACTATTAAACCACAATAGATATCAAAATGATTGGGCCTGGGCATTTGTCAGTTATCACATTATATGTAATAAACCTATCGTTAGGCATGTGATGAGGAAATTCTCCTACAAGGATTTGAATGAAAAAGAGGGCTTTGATCATTTCTCTTTTTCTCTCTGTTGGTGTTTATCAGGTGATGAAGGCATCCAGGAGATGGCAGAATCAGATGGGGACACACAATCAGAGAAACCAGGGCAACCTGGAGTTGAGACAGATGACTGGGATGGTCCAGGTAGGACAGAAAATGCAATATTCACCTATCTTTTGCTTTTATTAAAAAATTCACATATTTTTCCTTTAAACTTGAGTAAGCTTGCAAAATGTACAATTTTTCAACTCTGATTAACGCAGACACACAGGCGCTCGAACACACACACACTTTTGTGTGTGCTGGCTACTTGGCAGTTTGAATATACCTCATTATTTAAAGATTTTTATCCTACTGTTAAAACTTGAGAAAAACAAGTGTCATATCTGTTTGAAGTCTCCATAACTTTTTTTCATACTCACTTAAAATTTGTCAGTTCTACTTGCTTTGTTTTTTTTTTGAACAGAAAATCTTTAAGTGACATCCAAATGCAAATTGGGTGCCATTTTGAAAGCTTACAAATAAGTTAGAAACAATACTTCAAAGATCTGTCATTTTCAGTAAGTCATGTTCTAAATCATAGATTGAACCTTAGTATGCATTTAGAAGTTAAGAAAATGTCAAGATACTGTACCCTTTGATTCAAGGTTTTGGCAACATCTTTACTTTTATGAATGAATTTAAACTTGCCTTTCAAGAATCTGACATTGAATCATTTCAGAAAAAAACAAACTGATCAAGAAACTCCAGAACACTAGTATAATTTTATATGAATATATATATTTATAAAATCTCTGTGGTTCTATTTGTTGCTAAGTAATTTACAGTTGATGGTATATTTATAAATGGAGACCATTATTTCATAGGGTTTAAAGATTTAAGTGAGTTTTGAAATAGTTTTAGCCATAATTTCTAAAGCAGTAACATTTTTCATTAAGAAAGATCCCTATATTTCAATCACATTTTCACCCTTGCATGACTTTGCAAATTGCTCTCTGCTGTGCGTGAAGAAGAGAGGAACTCCAGTGGTAATTTTCTGAAACCATCAGCTGGAAAATATAATGCAAACAAAAATGAAGATACAGTATATCTGATTATTATGATGTCATTTCTAATGTTATTCATGATACACACAAATGTTTGTATTCTGTACACTATGGTATAATGCTATACAAGATTTTGGATCAAATTGTATTAAATTTAAAAATAGTATAATGCCATATTTTAAGAGTTTGTAAGACAATATAGACTTCTTATGGTATTTCCACTTTATTGCATAATGCTGCTGACTTCTCAGTGTGGGGAGAGAAGTTTGATTGAGAAAACAAATTGGAAAAAAAATGCTTGGAAAAAAAATCCTAGTTTTGTTGTGAGGTTTACATATAACTTCAAATGAGTGAGTGAATCTTGTCTCTTATTGTTCCTTATTTATGGAATTTAATGTGATTATGTTTAGAAGAATTTTTACACTTAATATCCAATTGGATGGATTTTATATATGTATGTGTTTATATATACCCGCTTACAAACAGCTGCATTCTGTCTTGCTTTCATTGTGGGGTAAATCTGTCGAGGGCAGGTTTTACCTTTTGTATCCAGAGCTCACAGCTTTCCCAGTAACATGGGAGGAAGATGGAAATTCAGAGGGTGTTGAATTACTAAGCATGTGCTGCACACCTAAAGCCAAGTTTTTCAGGAAGCTTTTACAGTTGTGTTATTGGCTAAAAAAGAAAAAAAAAAAGGTATGAACAAGGTAAAGAATGATGGCATCTTTCAAGATGAGAATTTTCAATTTTTAGTTAAATTTAATTATGTATTTGTTTTAAGGTAATTTGTATTCAGTGGATCTAGTGCAATGTTTATACTCTGCTCTGGGTTATATAGATATGTCACAACTTTACAGGGAAAATATATGTCTCTGCCAGGCAGGGTGGTATATGCTTATAATCCCAGCAGGAGGCTGAGGCAGGAGGATGGCACATTCAAAGCCAGCCTCAGCAACTTAGTGAGGCCCTAGGCAATTCATCTGAGATCTTGTCTCTAAATAAAATACAAAATAGGGCTGGGGATGTGGCTCAGTGGTTGAGTGCCCTGAGTTCAATTGTTCAATCCCTGGTTAAAAAGAAAGAAAGAAAGAAAGAAAATAAAGAAGATATGTATCTCTCTAAGTAAATACGGTGACAAGAAATTTTTTGTCCTTGGTGTAACATAAAGTCAATAGCCATTTTTCTCCATAGGTGTTTAGCAAAATCAAAAATTGTTTTTTTTTAATTTTTAAAATGCCTGAATTAATGAAGTTAATTCATAACAAAATAATATATTTTGGACATTTATTATTTTTCAGAGTAGAATATCATTTAATTTCCTTCCATATTCTAAAGAAATATGGAAGATATTTTTGTATTTTGCCTTTTGCAGAAATAGTAATTGCTTCAATATTATTACCTAAACTTTGTCATTCAAAAACATAATTGGTACTTTCTAATTGTATGCAAGAGAGAAAATAGTTCAAATTTTGGTGATAGTTCCAAACAGTTGAAAATGGGCTCTGGATTACAAGGGTTTAGGCTCATGAGCTGGATTTGCCACTCACTAGTCAGGAGATTTGTAGCAAATTGTTTAATTTCATAGTGCCTCCGTATTCATTTGTAAAATGTGGAAAGTAATATTATCAACTTTAGAAAGTTGAATCAGATCACTCACAAATGCTAATTATCATATTGTTATGGCTGTTAGATCTTGAAACAGAAACCTTAAAAATTCTTCTCAGTTTTCAGTACCCTGTAGTTTATCTGATATAACAAGGGGAACCCTTGTTTATTAACTATTTAGTTTTTTGTTTAAACACAAATTATTGATTGAGGCATGAGGTAATGAACCAGGTGTTATTTCAAGGTTTAATTTTAAGGCCCTCCTGCCCAGTACTCACAGTCACCTTAAGAATGACAGATTTCTCTAAAAATAGAAGAGAATCAAAGGATGAGGAAATTATCTAAAGAATGTGAAGCATAGAGCTGACATCATTTAAGATGGATCAGGATTTATCTTATTTTAGAGTTTGATTGAAGAGGACTCTACAACCTTTCTTGATGGCTCAATTCAATAATGAATCAACTCCTGTCTAAAATGTTCTATTTTTATCAAATGCAAATTCCTTAGTGTAAAAATGTTTTGCATTATTTGTTATTCAATGAAAATATATATTCTGGAATTGTGATTTCTCACACCTTTGTTAACTCTTATGATTAGATAGAGCCTAAACAAACTTTAGGAAAATCATCTTATATTTCTGAACATTTCTACAGTGAAATTCTGTAAGGCTTAAATGTTTATTACTCTCATTTAAATATCCTTTAAGTTTCTATAAATCTTTACAGTTTGAATAGAAAGCTAGACATGCTAAAGTTCAGGACAATATACAAGTCATTACCCCATTATTTCAATACTTCACATATTGAATCTAAATTTTAATTTCATTGTTCTGCCTTGCTTTTGAAAAAAATTACCCTGACACTTGCTTGCTTGGAATCTAATTCATATAGAACTTGCTATTCACTGTTCTGCCTTTTCATCTGTTTGCCTTTATTTTTATTATTTAATTTGTCTTCTTTTTAAGTAACTACCTCTTCTTTTATCACCCTTACAAGGTCCTCACAGATTTTCCAGTTTATGAATATTCTTATACATATAATTAATTGCTCAAAAATATTTATTGTGCATCTGCCGTATCATTACAGTTATGAAAAAAGGTAGGGATGGTGCAAAGGTGCAGGATTATGCTGTCTGCACTCTCTTTATGTCATGTTTCCCCTTTAATTGTTCATGTACTGCATTTGAGTCACTGATGCAATAATTAGGCATCTCTTAGCCTTAAAATAGAGCATAGTCTATACTACAGAAGGAAATGTTCACACTTGAGAGTCAGATCTGTTTGTGCTTATATAATGCCTTAAAATTTATGGCATTGTTAAATGGCCAAGCTGCAATTTCTTTATATTTGCAAAGGAAATTAAAATAACTACCTTGAAATATTTTTGTGAGGACAAAAGTTGAAAGAAATTATGCACAGAGAGTCTGCATCACAGCTCTTGAGAGAGCATAGGACTTGCTCAGGGTTGGTGGCTTTCTTTTACTGAAGGATCAAGCCTTATTAAGTGTTTTTCACTGTCTTCTCAGACTGATCAACAATTGGAACTTTATATTATTTTAAAAATAGTGTTCACATCCCTAACTCTCATAAGAAAATTTTTAGAACCACATTTTTATGGCTGCAGTCTGGAGAGCTGACTTATTTTCTTAGATTTAGGAGATGTGGGATATGGAATTCAAGTAAATCCTTATAAAGCCACCATCACTTTTATAAAATAAGAACTTTAAAAGTCACATCTTACTTAATATCAACTCTAAAGAATCTAGCCCTCTGGCTTCTTTTTACAGTTGGGGATATGAATAATTCGGTTTCTCTGGTGTTAGATTGAATGAATCTAGGTCTTACCATCATGTGCAAATAAGTACATGTATCCAAAAAAATGTTTATTCATGCATACATACACAGATATAAATTTGTGGCAAGTAGTTATTTAGTTTCTTTGGCAAAACTTTTTCAAAATAAGTATATACATTTAAATAGATTTTGATATTGATATGTTAGGCTTTGGGTCGTTGCAGTAAAATTAAGTAAAATAAATCCCTTTCTGATTTTATGGAATCAAAACTTGTCTTGAAAATTTGATGAGTTAATTAAATAAAAGTAAATCTTTTTGTTTTATCTGCTATAAAACATCAGCATTTGCTTTTGCATTGATATACAGAATCTAGTATTTATCACAATTATTTTGGGTAGTATAATGAGTGAAAAAGATCAAAAAACATTTCCTCTGTGTATACATTGGTCCTGTCACTTATTAATTGTGTGACTTTGAACAAGCTATTAATAATCCAAGGCCTTAGTGTTTATAAAATGGGGCTAATAATAACTACCTCATTAATGAGATTTTACATGTAAAGCATGGAGCTCAGAGCTTCAAGTACTCAATAAATCACTCTTAATATTACTTTTATTGTCATTTTGGCAATTGTGCCTTAGTAGCCATTATAGTGCCTTCCATATTAGTCCTCATTAAACAGTATAGGGAATTAATTTTGCAAAACGATTTTGTGATGTAAAAATGACCATAAGATTATGTTTACTATCGTCTATTCTACCTAATTTAAAACATTATTCAGCTAAAGAACTTTTAATGTAAATAAATTTTCGAGGTTCAAGACAGACATGAGTACTTGTTGCACATGGACTTAATATTGGTCAAGAAGTCTGTAAATAAGTTGCCTCTTGCAGTTGCTGTTCAGTGTTGTGGGTACATGCAGCTGATTGTGCTAGCTCTGCTTTGTGCTTGAAATTAAACTGGGAAGATGGGAAGTGTTTTGTATAAAGTGGAATGGTAGCTAGAAGACCATTATGAGATAGAAGCACACACTTAATGATACAGTTTTTTTCCCCCCTCTTTACTAGTCCAAAGAAGGGCTTAAAGATTACAGTTCTGATTTCGTTTCCTTTTTGATTGGGAAAATGTGGTAGATATAAGATCTGGGAAATGCCATTTGAAGTAAATTAACAGACACCTATGAAACATAGTTAACCATAGATACAGTCTGACAGTAAGAAGAATATTGTGAGAAGCGGAGGAAATCGTAGAATGACTGTGTATTACTCTGACAGTGAATTGGTATTATCTCTGCTATCAGATAATGCAGTTATCATTAATTTTCACATTTGCATTTCAATCTTTGGAAGGAAATGACTCTTGCCGGATGAAGATAAGAGCTCTGTACCACTATAATGAACCATCATTTTATCCCAAGGCTTTGTGTCCATATGAAAATGAGGCAGGGAGGAGTGTGTGTCTGTGTGTGTGTGTGTGTGTGTGTGTGTGTGTGCGTGCACGTGTGTGTGTGTGTGTGTGTGTGTGTGTGTGTATGGGGGGGCATTAGAAAAATATAACAAAGTGTCAAAAATTGCTGCAGACTTTTGAGCCCTTTATGAAACAAGAGGGGGTAAAAATAAATCTTCTGTACTGTAGTTAAGTGGATATCGGATTAAAAGATGAAAGCCTTCCTCTTTGTAGACCAGAATGCCACATGAACATAGTAAAAAAGTTCTCTTGATCCCATTCCCCTACTCCAGTTTGCACTGTCTTGCAGAATTAGGACACACTACACAGAAACTTAACTAAAATAAAGAAGTAAATAAAAGGGAGGTGGGATCATCACTGTTTGGAAAAGCAGCTTCTTCAAGTCATAAAGAACTGCATAAAACTTGCCACTGAATTATTATTATAATTTATACCTCATTGGCTGTTTAAGAATGGGAATGAAGGACACTTAGATGTTGGCTGCTTTTAGAGTTTGCGAATATCTAATTTGTTTATGTAAGTTAAGTTGAGAAATTCAAATTAAAGGATAAAGAAGTCAAGGTTCATTTGGGGGAGGGCCTTTTCTTGCAGTGACCTTTTCCTCAAACACATGACTGGAAAATGTATACAATGTCATGTTTTATAACTATGTTAAAGTCACCCTGCCCCCCCAAAAAAATGACATAGCATTCTTTTAAGCACCCTTACACCCTGGCTCCATGGTGAATTCACTCATCACCTGTTTACAGTAGAAACTTCCTTAACTATAACTTTCATCTCCTCTCTGAAACTTACTGTTTGCGTTCTATCCCTCC
Organism: Spermophilus citellus; assembly: GCF_964194105.1. Taxonomy (NCBI): domain Eukaryota; kingdom Metazoa; phylum Chordata; class Mammalia; order Rodentia; family Sciuridae; genus Spermophilus; species Spermophilus citellus. Next base: position 73,146,642 of record NC_138194.1, read on the forward strand.
TAAACTAATAGGATGAAGTCCCCTAACCTCCATGACTTCAGAATGTGATGTCATTTGGACACAGGGTTGTTGAAAATATACTTGGTAAAATTATGGTCATATACTAAGTAGGGCAATCTAATTTCAGCTGACCTATGTCCTTTTGCAAAGGGAAACACTGGGAACAGACACACACACATACAGGGAGAACACAAGAAGCCAAAGAATGTCAGAGTTTGCTAGAAGCAAAAGGAGAGGCATGGAAGAGATGCCTCCTCAGTCTTCATCAAGAACCAGCCCCGGGCACTTTCCTCTTCGATGTCTGACCTCCAGAACTGTGAGATGACAAGATTCTGTTTTTTAAGCCATCCAGTTTTTGGTACTTCATTATAGCAGCGATAGCAAACTAACAAAATAACAAAGAGACCAAAGGGACCATCACTTGTATATTTGCTAGCTGTGCTTGTTGTAATTTTTAATTAACTTTAAATATTTTCTAGTCCAATGAAACATGTCCTCAAAGAAGATATACATTTTATTTTATCAAAACTATGTTGCAACCTCTGGAAGGTCTGATAAAGGAACTTTACTAAAAAATTGAAGTATGAGAAATGATTTTTAAGACTTAGGTAGAAAATCCTAAAAATAGTGAAAGAAACTGTATTTAGATTGTTTTGCAGGTGGTTTTCCTATCTCAATCTATTTCAATGAAACAGATTAGAAATTTTAGATGAAACGTTGGATTTTTGTGTGTGTGTGTGTATGTGTGTGTACGTGAAACACCAAACAATGAGTAGTTGTAATAGAACAAAGGAAGCGGAGTCATCAAGGAAGACTAACAAGCAGAGATCAGAGAAGACAGAAACACTAGGAGAAAATACTTTTTGAGAAGGAGGGTGTGATGCCTGGGATAAACAGTGCAGAGAGGTCAAGACAGAGATTTAAAGACTCTCTTTTAAATTTAGTGACATGCAGATATCAGTGATTTTAACTAGGAGACTGACATGTTCAAGTGAGGGGGAAAGAGGAACATGTGGAATCAGCTACTGTAAACAACTACTGTATACTTGAGTGTTCTTGGTAAATATTTGGGTGTCTCTGAAACTGTCCGTTCATTGATAAAATCATTCATTATCGTTAACCTCCTATTCCTGTCTAAGAATTTTCCTTCAGAGGTTAGGGATATGCTTCCAGGCTTGTTTCTGTATTAGACTAGCCTGAACCAACAATGCATTAACTTTTCCAAATTATTTTAGTTTCCTTTCCTGACCCTGCCATACCTCCAGACTTTCAATACTCTATTTCTATTATTTCTTTTAAATTTAATTGTTTCAGCCTTTATCTTTCAATTATTTTGATTTACCAGACATTTAATAATTTTTACTAGGGTTATTATTTTAATGTCATTAACATGTTAGATTTGATTGTTTTATGTGATAATGTGCTATACATTTGATATGGATAAGAGGTATGTCTTCCCTTTCTTTCTAGTATCCAAACAGAAAACAGCCAGTATTTTGATTTTTTAAAAAATTTCTGTTGTTATTTTAACCCAGGAGCACTTTTGGACCTTGGGGACTATTATGTCTTTGTCTTCATAATAAACTCCTACACTTGTTTCTAAGATTGATACTTAGAGCTTGCAGCTCATTTACTCATAAATAAAATTTACATACACATGCCAGATCTTGTACTTCTTCCCTTGTACCTTTACAGACTCAAGTTGAATTAATTAATATAATTAGTTCAAACATTTATTGAAGGAGAACTATGCACTAGGCTCCAAGGATTAAAAAGATGATTTAGATTTAATACTACCTTCTAAAGCCTCATAGTATAAAGGAGAAGACAGACAATGATGAGGTAGTTAACAGACTGGGTTATGGTTGCAACTGTAAAGGCATGTTCAGGGTGTGGAGGTGACAGAGAGAGGACAGTCTTCCACTGGAGAGGAAGCTGGGTGGTGGGGAAAGTGCTGATGGACCAGCTTGCTTTGAGGGAAAAGGGAAGGGTTGCTGATGTTGGTGGTAAGACATGATGCTGACCAATAATATAGGCAATAATGATCTCCTCAAGTGATGCCAAGTACAGGGTGACAAATTCTTATTGGACCTGCTTTAAGATGTCATTAATAGATAGGCACTACTTCTTTTTGTTTTTTTCAAAATGTGATTTCATAGTGTGTGTGGTATATTTGCTGCAATTTTGCCTGTGTGGAACCTCCGTTCTCCAGATAGACCCATTAGCTATATGGCACTAACTTTCCTATCACTGTCTGACAGAAGAATGGGAGAGTGTTACTCTGCTAGGCTCCCATCACAGAATACCACCTTAGGTGGCTTAACAACAGAACTTTATTTCCTCACAGTTCTGAAGGCTGGACGTCAATGATCAAGATGCCAGCAGGGTTGGTTTCAAATGAGGCCTCTCTTCCTGGCTCGAAGATGGCTGCCCTCTCACCCTGTCCGTCACAGGCCTTTGCTCTGTGTGCCTAGATTCTTGGTGTATCTTTCTTTTCTTATAAGGAAACCAGTCCTATTGGATTGGGGTTTCACCTTGTGACCCTGTTTAACCCTTATCACTTCCTTAAAGGCCATATTAGGGAGTAAGTCTTTAACAATGAATTTGAAAGAAACATCATTCAGTGCATTCCAGGGTAGATTGTTGACACACTAACCAAAGTCAAGGAGAGTGTGGGAAGATTTCTAGAAGACAGGAAAGGTCAGCAATCAGCAGTGGGGCCTTAGTTTTTAGAGAGAGGGGACAATTTGCCCTTTTTTATTTCTGAATCTAAAATCCCCACAGGACCAACTAGCATGAGCTGTGGTCCTGCTCTGGGAAAGAATGGTTGATCTGAGATGTCAGTGTGAATTGAGTGAGTGGAACCCTGAAGCCCAAAAGAGCCACCATGACACGTTGTCTAGGAGCAGAGCCTGTTGGTGTATCAACTCTGTGGAAGAGAGCTCATTGTCCAGTACAGGAAAGGATTTTAGTGGTGACCCCAAGACACAGAGAACAAAGCAAGGGTTCTATGTTCCCCTAATTGCTACTTAGGATATAGAAATGGGGCTCAGTGGGGGAGCGCTTTGAAAATCTGGAGTACATAAAGAAGGTCTCAAGAATGAGAGGTTTTCATTGAGACAGAATGGGTGAATTTTGCCCAGAGCTGATGAATGAGGGCATAGATACAGAGAACCCAGAGAAGGAGGCACCTGCTGGTTATAGATGCTAGTTAAGTTCTCTTAGTGAACATGATGGAAAGTAGAGGAGGGGGAAAACATTCCATCTTTCCAGACGAAGGGTGCATAACCCATGCAGCATAATGTGGACTGTGATTTAGGGTTAGAATTCAGACAGGGACTCACATTAGACACAAGCATTCTCTGTAATAGCGTATTACAGTAGTTTAGATCAGAATGTGATATAGAGATTTCTAATGCAATAAAAAGTGTGCTCATTGTGAAAATGGCCCAGGAAAAAGGAAGAAGAGAAACACAGAGATGTGTATGTTTAAAATATATACATATATTTAAATACATACATAATTAAACATATTATGTGAATATATTTTAATATAAATATATACTTAAAATAGAACAAAATAAATACATATATATTTTAATTGTACTCTCTATATGTATATATGTATATACTCTCTCTCTCTCTCTCTCTCTCTATATATATATATATATATATATATATATATATATGTATTTTTTTAAGGAAAAAAAAATACAAATTTTTCTTCCTCAGAGCAAAGTAAAAGCAAGGGTTTCCTTAAGGTTATATTAATAAAATGAACCCTTTTTTCACTGTGTTAGGGATTAAAACTGTTTTTTAAAATATTTTACCTGTTGTTAATGTTTGTATTTATTTACTTTTTATTTTAAATTAAAAAACAAATATGAGATTTTATGAAGCAATCACATATAATGGACCATTTTTGAAATAATAGTGAGCATTATAGGAAAAATCTTCAATTATAATGAATAAGTAGATATTTTCCAAAAGCCCAAATTATTCACTCATATAAAATCATAATTAGAATTATATGGCAAAATTAATTTCCTATAAAATAGGGTGTTCTGTCTGAGAAAATGGAAACAAATTATTTTTGGAACTCACGTAGCTTAAGGCTAACATTCCATGCCAATAATTCATGATTAATATATAGTAGAATATTTTAGCACATTTTTAAAATTAAATAAGTTTTTAGCTAACTCAGACTTTTGGGATTTATTCATTCTTTATTTTTAAAGGAAAACATAGTAAAATGAAAAAGTTTCATTTTTTATTATACTATGATAAAGATGGCATTACATTTAACTATTACAAAAGTGCATGGAATATTGCAACCCCTGTTAAAAGACCTGAAATTAGTAATACTCCTAACTCCCTTTGGGCATTTAATATTCGGTCCATATAATTCAGGACTTGTCATCTAGTTGGCTCACTGACAGCATTTTCTGAAATCTTAAATCATTCTAAAAGCCAAAAGCCGAAAAAAAAAAAAAAGGACTAATAAAGAGAAAATTAGTAAAGAAGAGTTCCTAAAGCATTTTTTTTCAGTGCTATTCTCTTGAAATGATCAAAATTAAAACTATCATCTAGAATCAGTGTTGGGGTGATAAAACTCTGCTTCTTGGCAATGCTTTCTGTCCTGTGAACTTTCTGGCTTTCCTTTTTTCATTCGTAGCTGTTGTAACTATGATTTGTTGAGTGTTCACTATGTGTGTTACAGGCAAGAAGGATGTAAGAGCAAACAGACTCTCATTGTTTTTCTTTCTAACAACTCCATGGATATTATTCTCATCTAGGCCAATGAGGAAATTGAGACCCAGGAACATTAAATAACTTGCCTAAGGTCACACAGCCTGTTTTAGTCAGCTTTTTCATCGCTGTGACCCAAAGACCTGACAAGAACAATTTTAGAGGAGGAAAAGTTTATTTGGCACTTAGAGTTTCAGAAGTCTGAGTCCATAGGCTGCTGGCTCCATTCCCAGTGCTCCAGTCAGGCAGAGCATCATGGAGGAAGAGTGTGGGGGAAAACAGTGGCTCAGAACATCACGTCAAGAAGCAGAGAGACTCCCCTAACCACGGAAAAAATATATACCCCAAAGGCACATTCCTAGTGACCCACCTCCTCTAGCCACACTCTACCAACCTACAGTTACCACCCAGTTAATCCTTACCAGAGCATTAAATACTGATTAGGTTAGGGCCCTCACAACCCAATTCTTTCACATATTAGCTTTCTTACATCATCTCACACATGAGTTTCTGAGGAAGAGCCAACATCCAAACCATAACACACTCCTAATCCTGGAATTGAAATTAAGCAGCAGGACTCCGGTGAGTATACACATGTCTATTTACTTTTTCTGTTTTTTTTTTTTTATGCAACTAGCCTCTTCTTGATAGTGGTATTCATTACTTGCTACCATATTTTTTCATCCCTTCACTTAGGTAGATTTCTATGTATCTTTTTTCTTCTCTAAAAGATAATCAAGGAGCAACATGTTTTATATTTCTGTAAAACTATTTATTAAGATAAATTCATACTTTAATAAAATTTGGGGAAATTTCTCGTACATAACTTTTTAGTTACTCTGTTTAGTTTTCATTTACCTGTTGCCATCCTAAAAAATACATATCCACTATTCTTTAAGCATCCTGTCTCCAGGTACTGTGCTTTGTTTCACTAAGGAAGTTGAAGTTTAAAACAGTAATGTGTTGACAAGTTACCTCCCAGGATTCTAATGCTATCTAGATAGACCATCAATGAGGCTGGCAATTTGCCTTCAGAGGGTGCTATCTTTATTCTTGGTACTACATGAACTGCCCTGATTGTCTCCTTTAATTCTCACAAGAAGCTAGATAGGTTGTCCTCTTTTAAGAGCTAAGAATGTTAAATCTTGGTCTAGTTAGGGAGCTTTTCTACCTAGTGTTATTGCTGATAGGGATAGAGACAGGCTGGACCTTAGTGCTTTCCCCCTGCTGATGGTGATAGTCTGAGAAGGAAGAGAGACTGGCGTCACAGAAGGTCAATTCCAGGGAAGGAAAATAGGGGTCATGGGAGACATATTGTGAGATGAAACTTGCTTGCTTTTCTTTCCTTTTTTCCCCTTGTGTGTGTTGTAGGGATTGGACCTTGGCACATTAGGCAAGCACATTACCACTAAGCTAGGTCCTGAAAATTGCTTTCAAAGTCTGCTCCTCCACATAACTGCTCAATAAACTTGGACAAATCTTTCCAGATCACTTACCTTTTCTGCCCACCACTTTTCTCATCTGTAAGTTAGGAGAGCTGTAGACCTGCTTCACAGGGTTCTGCGTTATGAGAGTGAAGCAACGAGAAGGGTGTTTGGCACAGAGCAAGTGCTACGGGAGGGCCGTAAACATGACATTATCATTGTCATCCACATCATCATCATTCTTTTTATATAGCCAGATAGTTTCTGTCTAAAATCTTGCTTCCCTCTTATTTCTTCTTCTCCATTCTATTTCTTTAAATAGTGAATTGAAATAGCAAGTCAGGTTGCATCTATTTTTTTTTTTTCAGAAAATTAGGGTCTGTTATAGGATTCTACTTAGTAGAGATGAATCTGAAGTACTCAAATATCTTAGATTTTTTTAAAAAATTAAGGCATTTAAAGCTTATGCTCAGCCTCATTCCACAACATATTTGGGGTAACATTTAAAACATGAAATATAAAATGATAGAAAAATTATTAAAGCAAATGAAAGAAAACATGGACAGAAAACAATAGAAGCAGGGATAATATCATTACATGGATAGTTAAACTATTGAGTCCAGAATGGGCTAAAAATGTGATTGTAATCTTCCTCACAGCCAGTCTTTGAAAGACTGTTCTTACATTCATTTGTTATTGATCAATATTATGGGTAACTATGTTGAAAAGTTATAACATGATCCTCAAAGAAAATAAAAGAATGCTCACTTTTGTTAGATTATAGTAATATTGCAAAAATAGTGATGGTGCTAAAAACTTGCAATTGGAGAAGAGCAGTTAATGATGACTCAGGACAAAATATTTATTCATTTATCTCTAAACAAGCAAATTAGCAAATAGATATATAACTAACTGCCAGATCTCTTTAGGCTTTCATGTAGACCTGAGATGAAAAGTCCTAAGTTTACCCAGGAGGTCTTGACTCTCCTCTTAATGAGGAGATGTGATGTGAATTTTTGATCTTTTTAAAAAGATCATTTTTAGTTTTTTTTTTTTCTGAAAAGAATATATTCTTATCTGTTCTATGGATGATTACATACTGTATTGCCCTCCTTTTCTCATTCAGAATTCTATACTCAACTTTCAACTTCTTCACTTAAATGCTTGAAGAACCCTGGAACTGAGCCTTCTTGTTTGTTTGATTGATTGTTTACTCATGTGATAGTCGTGGATTTTGTGAAGAATGCATATGACAGGATTAGTGAAGTGTAGTGTCCTCACCTGTCTCTGGGATATCCTTCTCTTTGGATTTCTGAGGACCTCTCAGCTTTTTACAACTGCTTCACTATTTCTCTTTTCCCTTTTTCTTTTGAGCCCTGCCTTCTGCAGATCTCTCCAGACATTCTGAGCAATTATTCCAATGAGCTCTCTCTTTTTTTTTTTTTTTTTTTTTTTTGGTACTGGTGATTAAACTTAGGGGCACTCAACCACTGAGCCATATCACCACCACTATTTTGTATTTAGAGACAGGGTTTCACTGACTTGCTTAGTGTCTCACAGTTGCTGAGGCTGGCTTTGAACTGGTGATTCTCCCACCTCAGTCTCCTGAACCACTGGGATTACAGGCATATGCCACTGTGCCCCACTTCCTATGAGATCTTTATTCTCAGTTGGTTTTATATGTTTTAAATTTTATGGCCCATCCAAAACCGTTCAATTTACTTTCTGAAGGAAAAATAATAAAGTACAAAATGTTACCAAATCCTTGTTCCTGCGTTTTGAAATAAAAGCCCGGAACATTTGCAACTTTTTACTTTGGATACTTTTATAGAAATTCCTTTTTGAAGAAGTCAAATATATGCTAACATTATTTTAATAAAACTTCCGATGAGAAAATGATGTCCATAGAACTGGGATCGGGGGAGGGTTTACAGTGAATAGCAGATGATACCCGTATTCAATAGGGAGCTCTTAAAAATAGAGCCAATGTATAAGACATTTTTTGCAGATTTCAATTTGTAGGAAAATGATTTCATTAGAGGGGGGAAAAGAGAGAGAAAACCATCAGTCAAGATGTGGGAGAATGCAGACTCCTGATGAGACCAGCCAAGAAGACAAACTCAGTGTACAGATGCAGATTAGACCTCAGAAGATGAGGGTGTAAAAGGGATTTAATGGTGGGGTGGATTATAGAAATCCATGTAACAATGTTAAATAATTATAGTTCCAGCCGAGATCAAAGCAGTGCTGATTGAACACCCTCAAGCTGTTAACATGAAGTATCTTGAAGGGGAAAAATCCTGCCTTAGTAAACTCACCAGAGAGATTGGTCAGCTTGGGCAAACAAAGTCTGTGATCTTGCCCCAGCCCCACTGTACTGCAAGTACCAATTGTCGGGAGGAAAGATGGAGGAGGAGCCCTTTAGGGAATTCTTCCTCTGGAGCTCCATCTGAAAACAGACTTTGGGGACTGTGTGGAATTTGTTTGAAAATGCTCAGAAAATATGCCCACAAATAAACCCTTTTTTTTGGAGGGGGGCACAAAAGATATTCGCTGTAGGGTTTTACAGATGTTACTAGGAAATTCTATAACTGATTTACTTACCATTCTTAATTTTTTTCCTTTGGTGAAAATTTTATTTTTATTTTTTTACAGCATGAATATATCTATCTGCAAAAGGAAAAAAAAAGAATCTTGATTATCAAGGAAAAAAAATGAGAATACATCCATGCCTGTGGGTTTGTTTGATTTTGTAATGTCCCCAACACATAATAAAATGTAGAATTGGAAAAGAATTGAAATTAGTTCTAAAATGAGTCAGCCATTTAAATTAACCCAAACCATTAAATTAACCCAAATTCAAATTGGGTAAATTTAATGTAGAACTATGTCTATAACTACTCATCTATGTATATATCTATAATAAAAGAAAGGGTAGCATAGTTTTTATACCTTGCAGGTACATTTTTATTTACTTTACAAAAAAAATTAAATGGCTTATTATTTTTAAGTCACACTAAAATAAAAAGCCAACGATTATTAAAACTTGATTTATAGATGGTATATGTCTACCACGTCAAATGTATAGTTGATGTAGGTACTTGAACTTTATAGTGACATAAAGATTTAAATTGTAAAACTGAAAAGCCAAATATTTGCAGATGTTTTTAAAACACTTTAGGTATTGTGGCTGGACTTAATACCTGAGGAGAATTAAGGCAGATATTTCAAAAAGTACATAATATTTCTACTATGACAATAGTTTTAAGATTCTATAAGTGTGGTCCAAAACCAGTGTAAAGGCAATGACTCATTGCAGTTAGGTGATGAGGGGTTCGAATCATGGCCTTGGTTATATAGAGGTTTTATGATGTTGTATTTAATTTTAATATTTTAGTTTGAATGCATCCTCTTTGCCAAACTAATTTCTATTTTTATGGGGGTGTGAGTGTGTTAACTCTGATATCTTTTGTCATCTGTGGAAAACATCATTTCTCATTTTAAAACATTATTTTAAATTCATATTTATGTGGTATTGGGAAAATGATAAGAAGTTGTAGGATTAAACAATTTTAATGAATATATACTGAGGCTTCCTAATGCAGTTTAAAAACAACAATAAAACAGTATAAATTAACACAATTTCTACAGGCTACCAGCTAATTATTAGTTAGTTTTATGGTTTCCCACACATTTTTATGATGTCGAATCTTTTTAAAGCTGGTCTTATGTTTTTAACAATTGAATAATTTGGTTATTTTATTTTCATATTTTTTATTGTGCCTTTCTGCTCACATACACACAAGTCACTTTTTTCATGGTTATTTTTATAGATCCTCCTGTACCACAGAGGTTCATTCATGAGATACTGAAGAGGTTAATTTACTGCCCACATTATCTGTACTGAAATGTAACTTCATATTTTGACTTTCATTTTACATGTTTGTCTAGCATACTGTCATTCTACCTCCCATATAAGTATATACTTGAGAATAAACACCAAATGTAATGATTTTTTTAAATTGCCTGTTTTCTTAATTTGATGAAATATTTTTGTTCTGAGAGTACAAGAGACTTAATGACTATTGATGAGTTCAGGGCAGAACACAAATTCTGAAATTATACTAAAGTGAAAAAACCTAGAATGTTTATTCAGACAAAAAGGTGTTTGAATCCTGATTCAATATTAAATTATATACTAGTTGAGTGACCTTGGAAATTTTGTCCCTTTTCTCTGAGTTTCAGTTTCCTCATGGAAATGTACCTGCCTCCCATATCTGTCCTTGGAATTAAGCAAGGCCAAGTGAAACATTACCTATATTTCTTCCCACAAGCTGCAGAGATGGGCAGATGGAGGATTCCCATGGAAACTGCCCAACACCCTTCATATTCCAGACAAATCATAGCAAAGTTTGAGTGGAGAACTCTAACCTTGAGCCCATGTTTCCTAAATATGTACCTCATTCCAGTACAACTAATTTTACCAAAGTGAAAAATAATCTTGGAATGATAGTGATTTTAGCCAACTTCCTTTATGTCCACCTACTGTTATGCTTACAATGTGTCTTTAAATAAAGGAAGCACAATCCATACATGCCTAGCACAGACCTGGACTCAGTTACTGAGATGAGTCCATTATTGCTACCAAATTACCAGTAGTCTGTTACTGAAGACTACTGGTAATACTGGCTTTTTAAAAATATGTTAAGCACCGGGAGTTAGTATGAGTTGAATTTCTATGTGTAACAGAGATTCTGCTAGACACAGAGAATGAATGATCAATAAGACAGGAGTAAGATCTAATCTTCTGAAGATTGCACTCCCCTATGAACATGGTGTGAAACGCACTCAGGTACCATGAAATAGATCAAACATTGTTAAACAATGTTTATTTTAATGATTCTAAAAGTAATAGGCTCAGTGTTTGAAGAAAATGAAAAGAGTGGTTTGAAAGTCATGGAAGGAAATGGGTATTAGGCAAAAATCTGCTCACCCTCAGAGTTGGGGACTTTCCTCACTTTATTACTACCCTCAAAACCTTCTTGAAGGATGATCTCTGATTTTTCCAGTACCACTTCTGTCTCCACCATCACCAGATTCCCTATCTCACTGCTCTTGGTAGGATTCTCATCACTTCATTTTATCATCTTTGTTTAATAAATCATATTTACTTCCCCAGCATCTGGGCCTCCTACTTACATCTCTCTTTTTAGTGTTCAATCAAGTACTTTTTCCTCCTGTGTCAGTCACAAAACTCATACTCTCATGACTCCCTGAGGACTCTTCTCAGTGTTACTCGACATTCATTTGTCTGCCATATTTTCCTTTCCTTCTGGAGTACCTACTTTCTTTATCCTTGGGTATCTCATTGTACTTGTGGTCCGTCATCACCTCCTGCAAAATCACAGACACCATGTCCCTTCCTATTAAAAATGAATTTTGCCCACTTAGAAATTCCTCTCTCTGTGTATAACCTTCAGTGCTGTTCCTTGCAATTTCATGAAGAGCCTCGATAGCTCCTGGCTCCTGGCTTCATTTTCAGTATTACTCAGTCTCAATTGCATAGTACTCTGACCTTGAACTCTTTGTGTTTCTGGCTTATCATTGCTTTTCTTTTCGGATGAACAATAGATTGTATCACTTGGGGAAAAACATCTTAGCAATGTTAAATTGAGCACTCACTATATGCCAGGCACTGTGCCACACACTTACTGAACAACATCTCAGGCGATCCTCTTCACAATCTGAAGGCCCAAGAGCATCACTTCACTCTTTTTGACATTATTGCAAATTTAAATCATTGCTACTTTGCATCTATTCTGTAATAACTTCATATATAAGTTCCCACAGTAGTTGTTTTGAAACTCTATCTTTGAACCACTAATCACCATTCCTTTCTGCTTTGCTCTCAACTAATCTGTTGAATGCAGGGTAGTTATTTTTTACATGAGGGATTCCTTCTTGAAGACCTTTCTAAATTCAAACTCTTACTTGTCTCATAGGGGGTAAAAAGTAATATAGAGGTGGCGGGGGGCAGGAGGTAGTGGTGGTGGGGGGTCAGGTGCTCTCTCAGAGCACATAAATGTAGAATCATTGTAGCTTAGAGGTATTACAACCACTTTGATCCTGGAGTCATGTCACCAGAAATTTTTCCCTATTATCTTTGTCCACTTACATAATAAGTTTTGCCAACTTCAAGGTGAATCTGCTTTAATGTTGCTTTAATTTTCTCAGCGTGATCTCTCATATTTCAGAGTGCTCCCTCTTAAATTAATTGCTGCTTGTGATTAAAAGAAAATGGCCTCCCTATTATGTGAGGATTTCCTGTCATGAACTTCTCTTTTTGTTTTATAGCTCCTTATCCTCTCATGCTTCTCCCCCCCCCCTCTCTCTCTCTCTCTCTCTCTCTCTCTCTCTCCTTCTCTCTCCATCCTCTGATCCTTTTCATCAAAGGGTCTCTAGTTTTTCCTTCTTTCTTCAATTTCTACGTGGCTACTTTCTTCTTTACCTGCCCATCTTTCCCCAACTCAAGTATTCACGCATGCATGCATTTTTTTTTTTTGGAAAAACATTTATTGTACATGTCAAGGTGAAGGATCAGACTTGCTGAAGTCAGATGTTATTTTCACCACCTCCTGGGTTTGAGACGGTGAGACTCTGAGCAAGTTCCTTAACCTCATATGCCTCATCTGTAAAGCAAGAATGTTAGTCATTGCATCAATCATAAATGAGAATAGCTGAAGTTTGTTGAAAACTTTCTACATTCCAGTAAGTGTTTTACCTGTACTAATTCAGCTTCATAAAACACTATAGTATAGATACTGTTAATAATCCTGTGTTTTGCCTGTGAGATCATACATTTTCATAATTTCTTAGAGTCACAAAGCTACCTAGTTCCTCTGAGGGTTAAACAGACAGACTCATCCATACACACTGCTTAGCAAAGTGCCTGGTATACAACAAATGCTCAAAAACATTTAACTGTTACAGTTATTAACATCCTTATTAGAAGTAATTCTATTTCACCACCCAACAAATACTTAAAATATTGTTGTTATGAAAATGAGATGCTAGGCATTGTGCTAAGAGCTGTGAGTGTGAAGCACATAACAAATAAAATGGCTCTCCCTGGGAAACTTGAAATATGTTAAAGAAATTTTTTTTAAAAACTCATTTTCTCTTCCCCTCTACGTTTCCTTCTTCATCATCTTCTTTTTTAAATCTTCTTTCTTATGAGAGACAACAGGGCTGAAGAACATGCACTGGAGCCCCAGTGCAGACTCACTAACTGTCATGGCTCCTGTTTTCCAACTGTGTGACTCTGACAAAGGCATTGCTGTGCCTTAATATTTTCATCAGCAAAATGGGCTGAGTCTATTTCTACCCTGGAGGGTTATTACAAATATTAATGTTTTCAGGTTAACACAGCTAGAAACTTTGGGTACAGTAAGCAACTGTGCAAGTGTAAGCTGGTTTTCCTCTACCTTTTCTTATCTAACTGCACATTTAGATGTGAAAAGTTTAGAGTGTATATTTTATTGATTAGTATTGTTTAATTATTTATATAGTTCCCTGCTCTTAATTATCAAATATTTAATATTTTACATGTCCCCTTAAAATCACTAAATTGAAAATTATTTAAAATTCTATTCTATTTTATTCATTTTCTATAAAATATTGGCTCAGATTTTTAAAACATTCATTACTCCTGCACTATAAGATGTGGCTTTTGTGGTTTGATTGCTTATTGCATATACTTAAAATCTTTTTTCTACATGTCTCATTAGAAAGTTTCTGTTTAGGGCTGGGGATGTGGCTCAGTGGTAGAGTGCTGAGCACGTGTGAGGCACTGGGTTCAATTCTCAGCACCTCATATAAATAAAGTCAATTGACAACTAAAAAACAAAAAAAAAATAAAGAAAGAAAGAAAGTTTCTGATTATCCCTTGAACTTTTCTTAGTCGGTCAGTTTTATTTTGTTTGTGATTTCTACATGCTTTCTTGTTTGGTTGTTTTCATCTCTGAATTTCATTGGAAAACAATGAACATGCTCAATACCATCTTTAGGACTTTTGTTTTAGTCAGCTTCTTCACTGCTGTGACTAAATGATCGAACCAGCACAATGATAGAGGAGGAAAAGTTTATAGAGGAGGAAAAGTTTATTTGAGGGCTCAACAGTTTCAGAGGTCTTAATCCATAGAAGGCTGGCTCCATTCCTCAGGGGTCCAGGTGGGGCTGGACATCATGGCAGGAGAGGGTGGCAGATGGAAGCAGCTCACATGACCTCCATGATCAGGAAACAGAGAGAGAGACTCCACTCTCCAGATACAAATAAATACTGAAAGCCACGCTCCAGTTCCCACCTCCTGCAGCCACACCCTACCACTTCAGTAACTAGTTAATTCCTATCAGGGGATTAATTCACTGATTAGGTCAAGGCTCTTACAACTCAATCATTTCTCCTCTGAACCTTTTTGCATTGTCTCACATGTGAGCTTCTGGGAGACACTTCATCTGAACCGTGACAACAGCCTTGAGCAGGTAGGTGTTTTCTTTATATGTGGTTGCTGTATATTAATTGCAGCCTTACTAGGTTTGGAGCCACAAAGTTGAGCAAGGTATGCCATTTGCAGCTCAAGTCACTCATTGCCTGGGTGGGAGAGAGGCAGAAACATACCTCCTTTGGATTTGTCATGGTCAACACTATTTTAGGACAGTAATCAAAATTGCAAGGAAACACTGAAAAGCAGTTAATCAGTCTTTTCTGGTCCAATGTGGTATGAAAATATCAAGATTGGGTAAAATCTTTTTGGACCCAGAGGGGATCTCTTACTCAGTTAATTCATGGCAGGATTAATTGCCTGTCAAGTCAGATGATCAGCATGTAGATTGTGGCTGGACAAGAACTAAATTTTTTTTCTCTCAAAAATTTAGGATGAAGATGGAGAGTTGTTCTGATTGGGCATAGATAGTGTGCAAGCAGAATTCTTTCCATATTCCCAGATAGAAGCTTCTCTGATGAGCACTTCTTAAGTTCTCCATTAATATCTTAATCTCCATTTATGCCTAGAATTTCAGTTCTGACTATAGCAGAAACTCTGATTAATTATAACTTTATCAGGAGCATTATTAAATTTGATGTACCTGCATAGTCTCTTTATCATAAAAATAATTTAGATTAAACTGGTGAAGTTTGACCTTCTCACAGTGTCAGTTGGATTATTACCCAGGACCCTAATTTTCTAGGCCAGTGTTCCATAAAATGTGGTCCCTGGATTACTTGAGCACCATCCCAGATAAACCACATAATAAAATCCATAAAATTTTATGCACAATGGTCTTTGAGAACCTATATACATACATACTTGCAGAATGAATTGGAGGCCAATGAGCTTAGATGTAATTTAGCAAAATTTAGGAGAAATTGTAGGTTTTATTCAGCACCCCTACATGCTTTTAGAGAACCAAAATAATATTGTTGTAGATTTTCTAACATAAGCAGAGTAGTCCCTGATTATCTGTTTGGTACTGCCAAGGTAAGACATGACAGCTGCTGGGGAACCTGAAATCACTAAGTTATCAATTCATTACTCCATCCCAGTTTTATCCCTGGTGGCTTATTAGAAAATATTTTTTTTTCAACCAACATCACAGATGCTTTTCATCAAATCAGTAGTAATTGGAGTTAACACAACTTAACCTCTACAACTACAGAACAATTTAAATATGAAAAATACCTGGACTCTGGCTTCTGGACATGGCTGGTGGTTTTGCATGTATAATCATTTACCTGGACTATGCCTCGCCTCCGCTCTCCTTAACTGACCCATCTTTAAACATCCAACTCAGGGTCTTCTATTATTTTCCCCTTTCCTGGAAGACCCTTGGGAGACAGTAGTTCCTACCATTTGTTTGATAATTCATCAAATGTCATTTTTTGATATTTTTTTGTTTCATTACTATACATCAATGTTTATAATCTTATTTTAAATGGTTTACATGTTTCTTCCTGTCTCCCTAATTGGATGTCTACCTCTTTATGTGTCCAATAGTGCCTAGCACACTACCTCAAATACAGTAGATGTACAGGACACATTTGGTAATTTGAAATCAATTCAATTCTGGTGGGTTAAGGAGGAAAGATTCAACTATGCCCTAGAGGAGAGCCAAAGACTGGCATTAAAGGCCATTGAATTGGGTCTGCTATTTCAATGAACTTTTATATCTAGAGGGAGCCCAGATGGAATTAAATTAAGGAGTGCAGTTCTTGCCTCCAAAACCTTCAGAAATATAGACACTCAGAAAAAATATTTTGCCTAGTGTGTTATAAACACACACACACACACACACACACATGCATGTTTACATGAACAAATAATATATTTCACACACACATATAAACACAAGCTTTCAAAAGTAAGAAGAGAATATGTAACTTTATTCTTTAGTTTTGCAGTTTAGATTGGAAAAGTTCCAAAGCACTTAAACAAGCCTCTGTTACCTTAAACAGGCTCTGCTGCCATATGGCAGTTTTACTACTATGGCAGTTTAGTTGTAATTGATTTGCATCAGATTATGATGATATACTTAATTGTCCATTAACAAAGTGACTAAACTAGCTTCTCAACCACTGGATATGCTCCTGTATCAGATCTAAGATTTTTGGTTTTAGCTGTTAGTTTCAGTCTTTGTATTTCTCTTTACTTTTGTGTTTTTCTATTTAAAGCTCCTAGGCCCAGGGAAAATGTAAATGGGCATATTTTGAGTCACTTCAAGCTCAGCTACTCTGGAGGCTGAGGCAGGAGGATCTCAAATTTGAGGCCAACCTTGACAATTTGGTAGACCTGACTCCAAAAAAAAAAATTAAAAAGGGATGGGAATGTAGCTCAGTAGCAGAATGCCCCTGAGTTCAATCCCCAGTACCACCAAATAAATAAATGAATAAATAGTCTATTTTCTTTAAGTTTGATAAAATCTATTATGTTGATAATCTTATGTCTTCAATCTAGAATTTAGCTACAATTCAGTTCTGATTATCCATGTTGACAGTGGTCAGGAAAAGTGTACATCTACTATGAATAAAGTAATTTAATTTTGACAGTTCAATGCATTATTAACATTTTAAACTGAGATGCGAGTGGAAAACAAAATTAGAAAAGATTCAGGGTTTTCCTCTTATTTTCTTTCTTTTTTCCCTTTAATTTTATATCAGTTCATAATATCATTGATAAAGTAAGAAAAAAAATAAGAAACAACCATCTTAAAAAGACATAACCCCTTAAATATTAAAAGTTTAATGAGGTGTCTATGGGAAATTTACATCATTTATCTTTTTATAATCTAATTTTATAGTCATTCATTAACTACATCCATTAGCTAATATGCAATTACATAATAATTTGCAAATCTAATAGGTGAATACTTAAAATCAAGGTAATTAAAACTATCTTATGATTAGTTGAGTGTAGAAATGATCCTGTGGGGTGGTGTGGCTTTAAAAATATCCATTCTGGAGGAATACCCCTTCTCTCATCTCAAGCATAGGAAACAGTTTTAGCTTTTCTCCTTTTGGTCTCAGCTTCCCAGATCCATTACCCTCAGTGAAACGCACCTCCTAAACCCACAGGGGCTTCTCAAAAGCACTGGGATTCAGTAATCAGTACCAATTCAGTCAAAGTAAAGAACGTCCATATAAGCAAATAAAATGTGGATTTAATACAAAGTTCCTGATTTATTGAAAAACATTGGCTAAAAGTACTTCATTTCTTTTACAGCAGCAATAAAGAGATTTTACAGTTAGTAACATATAACTTAGAGGAGTGACAAATTCGGTACTTAAAAAATATTTAGGTTAAAAACAACCCTGTCACTTCTACTAAGTCATTTTTAGAGCATAATCATTTTAATTCTTCCCTCTCTCTAATTTTATAACCAGGAGACAACCTTTCCAAGGAAAATCCCTAACCTCTTGTAAAGTACCTCTCTGCTCCTCATTGTTATGACCCTCAATCAGTGATTAGTTTGAAGTTATGTTTGACCTAGAAATTAGGAAACACTTGGTGTTTCCTCCTGGTACCCTATGCACATAAATAAATACCATCAATTCTAAACAGCTTGAACACACAAGTTTAGCAGAAACCTTTGATTGTTTGCAGAGATCAAGAGTTTGAACTGCTTAGTACTTGTGATTTGCTGAGGAAATGTTAAGTGTCTAGTTACAGGGCTGCAGCCAAAGAAAATTTGCAAGTGCTAAAAGATTTAAGCTAAGGAAGAAACTGGCCTAAATTTAAGATAATTTTGGATATGCATGTGAATCCAAAAAAGCATTTTTTACATTGTCTCTGGGTGTCATTAGAGAATAGTTTTTCATGAGAGTTAAGTGGTGAAAATAGAATTCTTCCGCCACTATTAACTTTATTAGCATGCTTTTATCAACAGCAGAATTTTTACCCAATTCGCTGATTGATTTAGAGAACTTAATGATTTTCTATTTCAAATAGTAAAAGGCAAATTTCAGTTTTCACATTTAATTTTGGAATTCATTTAAAAAAATCAGAAGTTTCCCAAAATGAGCCTTGAAAGGACAGATGAAGAGAGTGGTGCTCAAAATGGATGTGCATCATAAATATGCATGCAACTGTATAAAACAACAGATAGCTGAGCTGTAGCGTCAGAATTTCCTGAAATAGCATTGGGGATCTTGACATTTTTTGAAACCTCTAAGGAAGATTTCAGTGTGTACCTAAGACTCACATCAAAACCATTCGTCATGAACATCTATTTTTGATAATGCCGTGTACTATTATTTTGCAGGATAAATGTGACTTCTAGTTGCTCTCAAAATGTTCCTTCTTGTGCCATCTGATTACCTCTCCATGGCTCCCCCATAGTTCTCTAGGGCATGTCCTCTCCCCCTAACACTTTCTGTCCCTTCTGTTACTTTCTTGGGCAATTTTCAGTTTTGTCTTAACTGGCAGCACGCATGTAGCATGGGAACCTTGTCTATTTTCCTCCCCATATCAGATCATATACTAGTGATTCATAAAAGTCTGTGGCTCATAGTGGGCAATTCATATTTATTGAAAGGGAAAGAATTTAACCTATTCCTTTTCTTTTCATTAAAAAAAAAAAACTCCTTTTTAGAATTGGTATGCTCAAGTAGTGATTTGGGTGTAGTGTTGACAGAGAAGATCCAGGGATTTGGAAATAGGGCTGGTAGGGAAGTGTGCTCATACAAGCACTACCACTTTCAAATATGAGTCCTCGTCACACCCACAAGGCCTCCTTGTGCTCAGTCCTGATCACTCCACCAGTCAGTTAAGAACGGAAGACCACAAAGAACCCGGCAACTCTGCACTTGGTCCTTATTTGTTCTTACAATTATATAGGCATATTATTTACATGGGAAACCAGAATATTATGTACTAATAAAGACATAACTCAGAGAAACATAGTAGTAAAAATGTTCTTTGACAAGGAGTTTGGAAGTGAATTTTTTGTGCATTTTTCAAGAATTTGGGAAATTGGTTAGATCATTTTTGTTGTGGATTCATAGTGAAATAATTTCTGCTTTCATTTTGAAAACAATAATATGGGCAGGGAATCAAATGCTGTCCATTGTAAAATTCACCAAATTAAACAGCCTTCTATGAGTGGGCAAAATAAAATGTCTAGTGATTTTCTAAAATTTTTTCCTGAGACAGTTATTGGTGAGGCTAATGAAGGAGATACCATGACAGGATTTACAGTTATTAATGTTAGGAAATGTATCTTCTTTTCTACCACCAAGAAACTTAGATCCAAACAACTTCTATACCTTTCTCAAGGCATGGAAGTTTGTATTGTATGTCTAGTTAGTGGAATTTCTGGACCTAGACAGAGGGTCTCCTAACTTACTATATGTTCTCTTTGCTATCTCTCCACTGCTCTTCAAGTTTTTTCTAATTCAGTGTATCTGGATTAAGGGGTATAGTCATCACTTCTTTCCTTAATGTACCAGTGCATTTACATCAGTGATAAGAATGTTTAATTTTAGTTCCAGAAAGAATGAATTCTTTCTGAAACAGGAGCAAAATGGAACTGTGATCCAAATGTGCAAAACAAAAATGAGTTTTCTACATAACAGTACTTGATAGTTTTCCTAATTGGACTTTTTCCATTTTAAATGTGTTGACCATGGGAATTGAGGCTCAGGAACCTAAGTTCAAATGTCAGCACCCAGCCCCTACACTTCTGGCAGTGTGGCTGTGGATAATTGCTTTAGAGTCTCCCCTATCATGTGTTCCCCCTTATAAAATCAAATATTAGTTAAAACTGTTTTTGAAGACTGAACTATTATATATGTCGAATTCCCTATGTAAATTGTACTGTAAAAAATGCTCTTCAGATGGCCTTAAAAATGTAAGTTTCCACTTACATGGTTTTCTGAATAAGAATGGAATGTGTGAAAGAAAATGTTTGTCATCTACTTTCCCCAGGATGGGTGAGACTATCCCTGGCAGAACTAGGTATCACTTAAATATTACCCCTTCTAGTGGTCCTCATGGGAATAATCTGAGTGGGCTGGAAGTAGGTTCATCCTTTACTCTTACAGATTGAGAGACTTCTTAATGACGACACAAAACGTTTTTCATAAGAGCTGAGTTGAGTCTTAGAATTGGAATGCACCTTTGAGTTGTTCATTCCTAAGCTGCATCTCTTCTGCCTTAATTCTGTTCATATAGAATAGGGCTTAGGGATCTATGCAGCCCAGCTTGCTGGCCAGGGTGACTGGTGGCCACCCGCTGGGGGTGAGAAGCACTGCTTTAGAAGACATCCCAAGCAGAATCCAGGCCTCTTCCCCCAACAAGGAGGCCTCTGGGGTGAACTATTCTTAGAGCTCCTCATTTTTGACCCCAGAGCAGTTTATTGAGATTAAAGGAGGAGTCAAGGATAATTCCTTCTTTCCTTTTTTCTGGTGCTGCCTTATCATAAGAGTCCAGCAAAGTTTGGAGACATTTTTGACAGAAAGCATAGCTTTCCCTTTATAGTGTTGCTCTCAGAGACTATAAAATCTTAAATAGTGTGTCATGTTCTTGGCAGACTTGATCATGGTAAAACCTTCATCAGTCTTAGGTTAATTTTATGTTGACCCAAATTTAGCCTACTTAGATTTAAGTATAAAATTCAGATTGATATGTGTAAGATAGTGTTGTTGTGAGAAAACCAACAAAGGGCATCGGCAGTGTTCCATTTTATTTTATTTCCTTCATATGAGTATTTATATTTTTTTAAAAAAACTGTTATTTTATTTTTGTACTTTCCAGTAAGTATTTTTTTTATTTTTTTATTTTAGTTTTGGAGTTCGTTTTTATTCTAAGTTCCTCGAGGACAGGTACATTTCGAAAAGCTGACATTATTCCCTTCTGGTTCCTTCTGTGCCTTCTACACAGAAAGTAATAGTAATAAAAGTAATAAAAATGTCTTAATTCTCCAAAATATTTAAATTATGTGGTGATATCTATCATTTGTTTTAAGATAAATGCAACTTGGTTAAATCCTGTATTACTGGTGAAATACGTAATGCCAGCAGGTTTGAAGTGCAATGCTTAGGAATCAGTTATTATAAATAAGAAGGAAATTATTGAAGAACTTGATGCATTTCTTTTGGTGTAGTTCATTGATTCCATTGTTATAGGAAGTAAAAGAATGCTTAAAGCTGCAAGAAGTAAAAAGCATGAGACACTTACTTGTTTGAGAGAAGGTACAATATTGCTTTGCTGTAACCTGAAGATATGCTATGAAACAGGTTTGCAAAAAACCATGACAGCTTGCTTTGTGGGCTCTTGTTTCATTTTGTTTTGGATCAAGAACTAGTATTTTGCCAGATCTATAGCGTAAAAATCAACCCATTTTTCTGTGTATCAGTTATCCTGCTTATATGTGAGTCTCATTCTGTTTCAAATCTGCTTTTATTACATTGTATAAATCAAAGCACTGCAGTGTTGGTGAGTCACTTAAATTCCCCCCGTGAGCCATCAAATAGTGTGGTAGGTAACCGTAAGCTGTAAGTGCAGTTATTACTGTGGTAATCTTCTGAGAGTGGTTGATTATAGTAGTACATTGTTTTCTTGTCAGTAGCTTTTCTCATAGGTAGCTGCTCTTTGCTTCATTTGGCTAATGCAAATTTTAAATTCTGTTTTATGGTTTGCAGGCAAGCAGGGAGTCACCGTATGTCTTATGCTCAGTTCTCTAAATGATGTGGTGTTTGAAAGAAAAGAGCAGGATTTAAGCTAGGGGCATTGATACATTGTCTAATTTACCCCTTCTTTCTTCCTTTCAGAATCATTTCATCTTCCAATGCCTGCATTCATGCACATACCTTCCACTTACATGGCAGTTATATTGTACAACTCTGCTCCTACAAATATAACTGTATCTAAACAATTTCTGGTATTGTCACCCAGTGTCACTGTAGATTCCAGATGCATGTATTACCTCAGAGAAAGTAAGTTATGTAATATGCAATTTCTTCAATTTCTTCTTTTTTAAACTTAAACCCTTATCAAGTAGACTTTTATATCCCTCCTTAATCCTCAAGTATTTACTGAGCTCATATAATGGGTGAAGTACTAGACTAGAGTATGTAATTCTAGAAAAAAGACATATTCTGCAAAAACTTAAAAGATTCCTTTGTAGGGAAAAGAAATATTTTCCTAAGTAATAACTGTAGGTAATACATGCTTTCTGAATTAATTAATAATGGCACTGTGGAACTACATTTTGGAAAAAAAAAATCCGGTTCATAAAATAAGTAGCAGCAAAGATCAGAGTTGAAGTGGTTTTGTAGGGGCCAGGAGAACATGTTATATCTCATTCCAGTGCAAAAGTGATCCTCTAAATTTTAGTATTTATTTTGCCACTCTTTTAGTCAGCTTGAAGTGCCATGTCAAAATACTGAGTATCTTACACAACAGAAATGTATTTTCTCATGATTCCAGAGGCCAAAAGTATGAGATCAGCGTGCCAGGTTGGCATGGTGAATACTCTCTCTTCCTGGTTGCAGAGAACCCCCTTCTATGTGTGTGCTAACCTGGCCTGTCCTCAGTGCCTGATGCTGAAAAGAGCAGGAACTCGGGTCTCTCCCTCTTATAAGGATTCTAATCGCATTGGATCAGGGCTCTACCCTGAACCCATAAACTGATTTAGCCTTTATGACTTCCAAAAATCCCTGCATCCAAACACTATCATAGTGGGGGGGGGTAGGCTTCAACACAGGAATTTGGGGGAGTACAGTTCAGTCCATAGCAACCACTAATGGGTCTGCTGATGGCATCCCCTAATGGTATCAATATAATAAGTCTGTGTCTTAAATAGGTAAGTGAGCATCTAGTTGATGCCCCAGAAGCACCACACAGTAGCCCCTCTATTGGGCCAAACAAGAGTGTCATTTTGAGTGCAGTTAGTCACAAAAGCAGCGTCAAAACACAAACTGACTCAAAGCATCGTGAACAGTAACAGCTTATTTCCACAACTCGAAAAAAAAATCCCATTTTGGATTTGGCTTCAGAGCTGGTTCTCTGGGGCTAAGTGGAGAGGCAGTTGTCAACACTGCATGTATGGGCTGAAATTATCTGTTTTCTCTCATTATTAGCCACCAATTCCCTGGGATCATTCAGATTGTTTAATGTTGATTTACCAGTTGTCTAATCTGCTTGGTTTACCAATCATGGCAAGAGGTGTATTTTCATCTCCATTATGAACATGGATTTGTCAACTATTCTTCTACATTCACTGAATTTTTGCTTTCTGTATTTTAAGACTATGCTATTAAGTGCATACCAGTCAATTTTTATTTCCTAGTGAATTATTGCTTTAATAAGTATTTTATGATTCTCTTTA
The DNA here is from genome assembly GCF_964194105.1 of Spermophilus citellus. NCBI lineage: Eukaryota > Metazoa > Chordata > Mammalia > Rodentia > Sciuridae > Spermophilus > Spermophilus citellus. Next base: position 73,170,695 of record NC_138194.1, read on the forward strand.
TTCTTCATAATGCCAATTTGGCCGTAACTCTTGTTTACTCTGATACACTATTTTTCTCATATATTGTTTCTATTCCTTTACTATTTTATTTTTCTTATTTTAATTGGGCCTTAAGAATGTAGCATATAGGCAGAGTTTTAAAAGTTTAAACCCAGATTCTTTGTCCATTAACTGGATATTTTCTTCTGTTTGCTTTTATTGGGATAATGGATCTGGTTGTGATCTAGATGTACATATAATATTACAAATTATATCATCTGGTTCTTTTCACAAACTTTTCCTCTTCTGGGTAACTTTAAAAGATTATTCCTTTTTTCCTCTACTAACTTGAAATATACAAATTTTTTATTTCTGTTTTTTTGTTTCCTTGAAATATTTATCTTGATACTCCCATAATAGCAAAGTCTATCACTAATTGATATCTATAGTCTTCTTCTAAATAATGAGAACATTTCAGAATCATTTATTCCCTGGGACATTCCAGAAGCTTTATATTGTTTTGTTGGCTAGCATCTTAGAAATTTACAATTATGATATTTACTTGTATTTCTGTTTTATCTGTTTATTTACCTACTTTCTTGTATCTCACTCTTTTATTTTTTTAGTCTTGAAATAAATTAGTAGTTCTCTCTGTAATATTCCCTTAATAGGAAACTTTCAGCCCTTTGAGGCCTAAAATGTACATTATTTGGTTCTCACTGTATTAAAATTTATGTTATTAGTTAATTTGTCATAGATCTTTAGCAATATCATTTCAGTATTTTCTGGCTTCTTTTTTTTTGCTATTTGAAAGATTGTCAGATGAATTGCAATTCGTTTATAAATCATCTGCCTTTCCTCTTTGATTGCTTTTAAAAGTTCTTTTTTACTTTGATGTTTTTCAATTGTATAGTGGCCTGGGCTACTTTTAGTCCCAATTTATCAAAGGAGCTTGGAGCTTCCCAGAGATATATAAATTCTACCACTAAACCCTTTTGAAAGTAGACTGATGGGCCAATGCTAACATAATCTCTGAAAGATTGCATGTATTTTTAATACCTAAACCTCTGGTTAAGAAAAACAAGTATCACTGGGCACTTCATCTGTTGGTGAGTATAGTCCAGTTTCATTTGGGGCCTCAGTACCAGCTCCTCTCCTCACGTGGGCCTGAGCTTAAAATAGGGAACTTGTAGCCCAAAATGCACAGAGAACAGTAAACAGAGTACCACAGTCAGTGTACAGGCAAGGACAGCATTAGCTGAGAAGTGACTTTATTTTTTTATTTTACTTTTTTTAGAATAAGCATTAAAAAGTCATATGTGACTTTTAGAAAGATTGTCATTGGACTCATCTTGTAAAAAGTATAAGCCTGTATCATATAAGTTAGGAGACTGAAGCACTAATCCTGACCCAAAATGATGGGGACTTGAATCAAGGCTGGAGAAGGAAAGCCTGAGAAGAGCGGGGTGAACCACAGACTTTAACAGGAGAGGAGCCTCAGGCCTTGTTTAAAGGTTTTGCGAGCAATGTAGGAGATGTGGACTGTGGAGAGTAGGACCCAGTGGAGCTGATGTCTGGGGCAGGATCAGGGTAAGAGGATCCAGCCACATAAACTGGAAAGGGACTGTCAGAATGATAGGAGGAAAACCAGGAGAGAAGTGATGTAAGCTTCTTTTCGTAAAAATTTGAGGCATTACTGATAAATTATGACTTATGCTGACCGTCTATTTGGCTAAGCATGGCCCGATTTAGATACTGGAGCAAGTTCAATAACACAAAGATCCATCACCTGAGCGTTGGATGACTCACATGAAAAGCTTGCACGGGGATGAGAAAATGGAGGCATCTTTTTTTTAAAGCTTTTTCAGAATTGGATCTTTCTGATTGTCATTTTTCCTTCTGCCTGACTCATAATCCTACTTCTAGAATTGAGAAGGCGATAATCTCCTAAGAAGTCACTTGAACCTTATGGAATGGGCTCCACAACTCTGTAAGCACTTTATTGGATGTCTGGTCCTAATATTTTAGTGTTGCTACTTGAAATATGTTGCATAACTTTTTCTGAATTTGTGTATTATGCATGATTGATCTTTGTGTGAACTCAGATTATAAAATATTATCAATAGACATTGCCTTATTGTGTGTGTGTGTGTGTGTGTGTGTGTGTGTGTGTGTGTGTGTGTAAACTGATTTGGTTTAACTAAGGAATGTAGACTTTCCTCTTCCTAGAACTTTAGAGAGTTGATAGGATTTTACTCTTGGAAGATCCATCCTGGTAGCTGTTACTGTTCTAGCCATTTCATTGTATTTTGAGAAACAGAGAAAGGAATGTTAATTTTTTAAACTTATGTCAGGATCCTTTGCTACCCATGTCAAACTGCACAGGAAAAAATTTATTGATGTTTGTATAATATAAGGAATATCTTTTAACTGAATTGAGTTGGTACATAGCAATATGGAGAAATTTCAGACTAAGATCACTGATACAGTAATGACAAAGTTCACAAGAAGCTGATGTATACATAGCAAGAAATATTTCATTTGTTTGAATAAGAAATATGTTTTCAGATGGACTAAAGATTCACATTAGCCTTTCTATTAATTTTTTTCTCTGTGAGTTATATGGGGTGCTGTAATATCAGAAACATGCATAGCAAGGTTTTGATCAAAATTGGGGGGATAGTCATATTATATGAATATCTAATTGTATGAGCTTTTGAGAGTTGATCTTTATAATTAAGATATACCTGCATGTCTGATGAAGTAAGTATGATGGCTTGTCAGTTACCTTCTTTATATTTTTTCGTTTTCATAACTGATTTACTCATCCTCTAAGTGGATTTTTAAAAATTTATATAAAATATATTATACATTCATGTTCTCATTTATTCATTATCTGTCTTCCCCTTTAGAATGCATGGTTCTCTAGATCAGAGATCAGTAAATGGATTCTATAAAAAGCTAGTAGGAAATAGAAACTAAGCCACATTGTTGTGCAAAAGTAGCAGAAGACCATTCATAAAGTAATGGGCATGAATGTGTCCCACTAAAACTTTATTAAAAAATGGAGATGGTGGATCAAATATTTCTAACTCCTAAAAGTATCTGGTACATAGTAGAAATTAGAAAACAAACAGCAAAATAAATGAAATATATCAAATCTTATCAACATTACCATCACCATCATCATCATCATCTGTATTTGCCCAAGGCTTTTTAATAATCTGGCACTCTGTTAAGTGATGTGTGCATTTTCTTGTTTGATTTTTGTACCAGTCCTATAGTCAGTTTAAATATGTGAGTGTGTGTGCATGCCTATTTTTATTTTTAGAGCAGTTTTATGTTTACAGAAAAACTGAGAGAGAAATATAGAGATACCCCATCTAACCCCTACCCCACACATGTGTAGCTTCTCCCATTATCAACATCCCCCAGCCAAGGGTACATTTGTTACAACTGATGAACCTACATTGTCAATGATTATCAGCAAAAGTCTATTGTTTACATTAGGATTATCTGTTAATATTTTTTCAGCTGCAAGAAAAAAATTCAAAAATAACATTGACTTATGTGGGAAAGGAGTTTATCTTTTTTAATGTATATGGAATTTAGAGTGAGCAAGACATAGTTAGTTGACAGCTCCAGAACTGTGAGGCATCCAGGTTCATTCTGTTTGTTGGATCCACCAATTTCAATCATGCATTTCCATCTCCAGGGCCATAGTGGCTCTCACACCCTAGTCATCACTTCTGATTCTAGCCAGGAAGGAGGTAAGAGTGAAATATGGGTCTCACACTCCTTTTCTAGAGACTTCTGAACATTGCAAGTTTCCTGCTAAATCGTATTTACCAGAATTTATTTTGTGTGTCCACACTTATCAGCAGAGGAGGTTGGCTAATGTTATAGTTATTTTCAGCAACCAGAGCCTTATTGAGTATTAGGAAAATTAATATTACAAAGAAAAATGGGAGCAAATAATGGGAAATTCATTAGTTTCTGTCACATTTGGAACTCTGTTATTCCCAATTTTTTGGAAAATGAAACACAGGTTTAGAGAGGTTGAGTAACTTACCCAAGGTAAAGAATTGGAGGAGCACAGATTCTGGGTGTTCAAGAGGGGCCTTACAGGCTCCTGAATGTCTTCCAGTGTTGGAAGTCATTCTTGCTACTAAGGAAGTCTTGACCTTTCTTGATCCATATGGATTGTTGTCTTAAACTTCATTCTCCATTTCTTCCTTTTCAAAGTCTTTAGTATCATTTTGGTTTGAACTTCAGAGCTCATATTCATAAGCTGTCTGCATGGAAGCATTTGATTCTGATGTAATTTACCCACCAATGTGTAATACAGCTAAGCATTTCTAAAAAGTAAATGAGTCCACAACACAGAGAACACAGGCGATGAGCCCAGAGCATGAATGGGTCCCCTGGGGTCACAGAACCAACTGTCACAACACAGTGATATTTGCAGGAAATGTGATTCTGTGATGAATATTCTCTGCTTAGAACAAATTCACCAAATAATGCAATAAGATGACATAACTATTATAAATTATGTAAAGAAAAATATTTCAAGGGTTGTCTTATTTAAAATCATCAGAAATTGAAATTGCTCTATTACATTCTTACAGTTATGTTTTTAGCACTAAGCTAGCATCTAAAATTTTCTATAAAGGAAACTAACAACTAACTATTGCATCTGGGTTTGTATAGTTCTTAAAAGTCGAATATTAAAGGAAATGACCTCCTAGCAAGTTTAAACATTCAATAAATGTCTATTCTTTTTTAGTTCAAATTCATTTTTACTTCTGCTGAAATGGTGTTAACATCTATATAGGGATTTCTGGCAAATCTTACCATTCTACTACTAAAAAAAAATGTCATATGGAATTAATTCTATGTAAACAGCAGTAGAGAACCACTAAAAATCTAGTCTACAGGCTTTAGAAGATGGCGGTGAAGGGAGTGCATCTCCCCAGTGCGCCGCATCACTGTGCGGGAGAAAGACGAGGTGAAACAGCTGAAGGCTATCTTGTTGGGAATTTCCAGTGAAATTGAGGTGCTCCAGAATCTAGTGGACGGATTTCCATCTCGCGAGGTTCGGCTGCGGAGGCTCAGTCGTGGGCGATTTCTCCGCACGGAGGGTCACATTGCCTGATCGGCGGACCGCCCTGCAGCTGGAGTCTGTGGCGCGCACTGGGAAGCGGCGAGGTTCCGGAGCAGGGGTGCAGCGATGCGGATTCTGGGGGCTCCTGCCAGTGGTGCAATGGCCGTGCTTAGTGCTGAGATCCGGCTTTGAGACAGAGGAGAGAAGTGGTCCAGTTCGGTTCTCGACACCGGTCGGACCACGGAGGAGGACAGCAGCCGCCATCTTGGAGAGCTGATGTAATCATCCCTGTTTTCTACTGATCTCAGCTCATTCAGCTACGGAACAGGTGATTTCAGGCTGGCATTTGCCTGCGTCTCGCAGACAGATCGCTCAGGCTCGGGGCTGGAGAACCTGTGGAGAATACTCCTTGGGGCTCGCTCCTGGAAAGGCGTGCGCCGGGCTCTGAGCGGCCGGATTCTGGTTCCCGGGGCTGCTTTGGCCCAGGGCTGGGGAACCTGCGGAGACTGCGTGTTGAGGCCAGCTCCAAGTGAAGCGTGCGCTGAGCTCGGGGCAGCTGGGTTCTGACTCCCAGAAAGTTTTGGCCCGGGGCTGGGGAGCCTGTGGGGTCTTTGAGCCTGCTCCCAGCGGAGCATGCACCGAGCTCGGAGAGCTTGGAGCGGCCAGGCTCTGGCTCCTGGAGCTGCTTTGGCCTGGGGCTGGGGAACCCGCGGGGGTCGCTCCTTGGAGCCTGCTCCTAGTGGAGCGTGCGCCGGGATCGGAGAGGCCGGGTTCTGGCTCCTGAAGCTGCTTTGGCCCAGGACTGGGGAACCTGCGGTGACTGCTTCTCGGTCCAGGTCCTGCTGGGTGCTGTGGGGGCCAGGGGGGCAGAGTGGAGCTGCCGCCTGCACCCAGAGCAGGCCAAGTGACCCGCTGGCGTGGTATCATGACACCCCAACTGCAGCTGGGGCCGAAGAGAGTAGCGGCCCACGCCTAGAACAGGACCAGCGACCCGACGGTGCGGTAGCCAAGTCATCCCATTTGGAGTAGGGGCTGTGCAGAGTCGCCGTCTGAGCCTGCAAGGTAGGCAGACCTGCGACCCACTGGCAGGACAGGCCCGGTAGCCTGCCAGCGTGGTGCACACGTAGCACTGAGGCAGTCGCGTCACACTGGTTGGAGTGGGGGTGGAGCAGAGCCACCGCCCGTGTCTGGAAAAGGCTCAGCGACCCATTGGAGAGGCAGTCAGGTACCCCCATTGGGAGTGGCGGCTGAGCAGAACTGCCGCCCGAGCCTGCAAGGTAGGCAGACCTGCGACCCATCGGCGGAACAGGCCTAGAGGCCTGCCAGCGTGGTAGACATGTCACACCAATTGGAGTAGGGGCCGAGCAGAGCCGCTGCCCACATCCGGATCAGGACCAATAACCCAAGGGTGTGGTAGTTACGTCACCACAATTGGAGTAGGGGCAGAGCAGAGCCGCCACCCGCGCCCGCAGGGTGGGCAGACCTGCGACCGACCAGCATGGTAGACAGATCACCCTAATTAGAGGAGGAGCACAGCCACTACCCGCCCTGCAAGGGAGATCTCCCAACTATACAAGAGCAATATAAATAAATAGGGGGAAATTTCAAAAACACAACAGTTTCACCAAGCAGAAAGAAACGCGAGCAGTATGAAAAGACAAGGAAAGAAAGGACCACAAGCAATGCAGGTCAACTCAACTTTAGAAGAGGTAATAGCTGCAACAGATGGAATGTCAGATAAAGAGTTCAGGATATACATGCTTCAGATGATCTGGAGTCTCAAGGAAGACATGAGACAGCAAAATCAGACAATGAAAGATCACTTTGATAAGGAACTACATAAACAAATCCAGGAAGTAAAAGATCAATTTCACAGGGAGATAGAGGTAATAAAAAACAAACAAATAGAAATCCTAGAAATGCAGGAAGCAATAAACCAACTTAAAAACTCAATTGAGAATACTACCAGCAGAGTAGATCACTTAGAAGATAGAACATCAGACAATGAAGACAAAGTATTTCAACTTGAAAAGAACATAGACAGCTCAGCAAGTCTGCTAAGAAACCATGAGCAGAACATCCAAGAAATATGGGATAACATTAAAAGACCAAACTTAAGAGTCATTGGGATACAGGAAGGCACAGAGCTCCAAACCAAAGGAATAAACAATCTATTCAATGAAATAATACGAGAAAACTTCCCAGACTTGAAGAATGAGACAGAATCCCAAATCCTAGAAGCCTACAGGACACCGAATGTGCAAAATCATAAGAGATCCACACCTAGACACATTATAATGAAGATGTCCAACATACAGAATAAGGAGAGAATTTTAAAAGCTACAAGAGAAAGGAATCAGATTACATTTAGGGGTAAACCAATCAGGATAACAGCTGATCTCTCAACACAGACTCTGAAAGCTAGAAGATCCTGGAATAACATATTTCAAACACTGAAAGAAAATGGGTTCCAACCAAGAATCGTGTATCCGGCGAAATTAAGCTTCAGGATGGAAGATCAAATTAAAACCTTCCACGATAAACAAAAGGTAAAAGAATTCGCAGCTAGAAAACCATCTCTTCAAAAAATCCTTGGCAAAACATTACAGGAAGAGGAAATGGAAAATAACATTGAAAACCAACAGTGGGAGGTAGGACAGTAAAGGGGGGAAAGTAATCAAAGAGGAAAACAAATCAGGTTTAGTAACATTAATAAACTAATATGGCTGGAAGAACAAACCATATCTCAATAATAACCCTAAATGTTAATGGCTTAAACTCACCAATTAAGAGACACAGGCTAGTTGAATGGATCACAAAACAAGACCCAACAATATGCTGCCTACAGGAGACGCATTTGATAGGAAAAGATATACATAGACTGAAGGTGAAAGGTTGGGAAAAATCATACCACTCATATGGACTGCGGAAACAAGCAGGAGTGTCCATACTCATATCTAATAAAATAGTTTTCAAGCCAAAGTTAATCAAAAGGGATAAAGAGGGACACTACATACTGCTCAAGGGAACCATACACCAACAAGACATAACAATCTTAAATATATATGCCCCAAACAATGGTGCAGCTATGTTCAACAAGCAAACTCTTCTCAAGTTCAAGAGTCTAATAGACCACCATACAATAATCATGGGAGACTTCAACACACCTCTCTCACCACTGGACAGATCTTGCAAACAAAAGTTAAATAAGGAAACTATAGAACTCAATAACACAAGTAACAACCTAGACTTAATTGACATATATAGAATATACCACCCAACATCAAGTAGTTACACTTTTTTCTCAGCAGCACATGGATCCTTCTCAAAAATAGATCATATATTATGTCACAGGGCAACTCTTAGACAATATAAAGGAGTAGAGATAATACCATGCATCTTATCTGATCATAATGGAATGAAACTGAAAATCAACGATAAAAGAAGGAAGGAAAAATCATGCATCACTTGGAGAATGAACAATAGGTTACTGAATGATCAATGGGTTTTAGAAGACATCAAGGAGGAAATTAAAAACTTCTTAGAGTTAAATGAAAACACAGACACAACATATCGGAATCTATGGGACACATTGAAAGCAGTTCTAAGAGGAAAATTCATTGCTTGGAGTTCATTCCTTAAAAAAAGAAAAAACCAACAAATAAATGATCTCATACTTCATCTCAAAATCCTAGAAAAAGAAGAGCAAAACAACAGCAAAAGAAGTAGAAGGCAAGAAATAATTAAAATCAGAGCTGAAATTAATGAAATCGAAACAAAAGAAACAATTGAAAAAATTGACAAAACTAAAAGTTGGTTCTTTGAAAAAATAAATAAAACAGACAGACCCTTAGCCATGCTAACAAAGAGAAGAAGAGAGAGAACCCAAATTACTAGTATACGGGATGAAAAAGGCAATATCACAACAGACACTTCAGAAATACAGAAGATAATCAGAAATTATTTTGAATCCTTATACTCCAATAAAATAGAAGATAGTGAAGGCATAGATAAATTTCTTAAGTCATATGATCTGCCCTGATTGAGTCAAGAGGATATAGACAACCTAAACAGACCAATAACAATAGAGGAAATAGAAGAAACCATCAAAAGACTACCAACTAAGAAAAGCCCAGGACCGGATGGGTATACAGCAGAGTTTTACAAAACCTTTAAAGAGGAACTAACACCAATACTTTTCAAGCTATTTCAGGAAATAGAAAAAGAGGGAGAACTTCCAAATACATTCTACGAGGCCAACATCACCCTGATGCCTAAACCAGACAAAGACACTTCAAAGAAAGAAAACTACAGACCAATATCTCTAATGAACCTAGATGCAAAAATCCTCAATAAAATTCTGGCGAATTGGATTCAAAAACATATCAAAAAAATTATACACCATGATCAAATAGGATTCATCCCTGGGATGCAAGGCTGGTTCAATATACGGAAATCAATAAATGTTATTCACCACATCAATAGACTTAAAAATAAGAACCATATGATCATCTCGATAGATGCAGAAAAAGCATTCGACAAAGTACAGCATCCCTTTATGTTCAAAACTCTAGAAAAATTAGGGATAACAGGATCATACCTCAACATTGTAAAAGCAATCTATGATAAGCCACAGGCCAGCATCATTCTGAATGGAGAAAAATTGAAGGCATTCCTTCTAAAATCTGGAACAAGACAGGGATGCCCTCTCTCACCACTTCTGTTCAACATAGTCCTCGAACCACTGGCCAGAGCAATTAGACAGACGAAAGAAATTAAAGGCATAAAAATAGGAAAAGAAGAACTTAAATTACCACTATTTGCAGATGACATGATTCTATACCTAGCAGACCCAAAAGGGTCTACAAAGAAACTATTAGAGCTAATAAATGAATTCAGCAAAGTGGCAGGATATAAAATCAACATGCATAAATCAAATGCATTCCTGTATATCAGTGACAAATCCTCTGAAACGGAAATGAGGACAACTACTCCACTCACAATATCCCCCCAAAAAATAAAATACTTGGGAATCAACCTAACAAAAGAGGTGAAAGACTTATACAATGAAAACTACAGAACCCTAAAGAGAGATATAGAAGAAGACCTTAGAAGATGGAAAAATATACCCTGTTCATGGATAGGCAGAACTAACATCATCAAAATGGCGATATTACCAAAAGTTCTCTATAAGTTCAATGCAATGCCAATCAAAATCCCAGCAGCATTTCTTGTAGAAATAGATAAAACAATCATGAAATTTATATGGAATAATAAAAGACCCAGAATAGCAAAAACAATGCTAAGCAGGAAGTGTGAATCAGGCGGTATAGAGATACCAGACTTCGGGCTGGGGATGTGGCTCAAGCGGTAGCGCGCTCGCCTGGCATGCGTGCGGCCCGGGTTCGATCCTCAGCACCACATACCAACAAAGATGTTGTGTCCGCCGAGAACTAAAAAATAAATATTAAAAAAATCTCTCTCTCTCTCTCTCTCTCTCTCTCTCTCTCTCTCTCTCTCTTTAAAAAAAAATAAAATAAAAAAAAATAAAGGCTGCAAGTTACCATATTAAATGGCAGCATAAATTAAAAAAAAAAAAAAAAGAGATACCAGACTTCAAACTATACTACAGAGCAATAGTAACAAAAACAGCATAGTACTGGTACCAAAACAGGCCGGTGGACCAATGGTACAGAATAGAGGACACAGTAACCAATCCACAAAACTACAACTATCTTATATTTGATAAAGGGGCTAAAAGCATGCAATGGAGGAATGATAGCATCTTCAACAAATGGTGCTGGGAAAACTGGAAATCTATTTGCATCAAAATGAAACTGAATCCCTTTCTCTCGCCATGCACAAAACTTAACTCAAAATGGATCAAGGAGCTTGATATTAAATCAGAGACACGGCGTCTGATAGAAGAAAACGTTGGCTATGATCTACATACTGTGGGGTCGGGCTCCAAATTCCTCAATAGGACACCCATAGCGCAAGAGTTAACAACTAGAATCAACAATTGGGACTTACTCAAACTAAAAAGTTTTTTCTCAGCAAAAGAAACAATAAGAGAGGTAAACAGGGAGCCTACATCCTGGGAACAAATCTTTACTCCACACACTTCAGATAGAGCCCTAATATCCAGAGTATACAAAGAACTCAAAAAATTAGACAATAAGATAACAAATAACCCAATCAACAAATGGGCCAAGGACCTGAACAGACACTTCTCAGAGGAGGACATATAATCAATCAATAAGTACATGAAAAAATGCTCACCATCGCTAGCAGTCAGAGAAATGCAAATCAAAACCACCCTAAGATACCATCTCACTGCAGTAAGATTGGCAGCCATTATGAAGTCCAACAACAACAAGTGCTGGAGAGGATGTGGGGAAAAGGGTACACTTGTTCATTGTTGGTGGGACTGCAAATTGGTGCAGCCAATTTGGAAAGCAGTATGGAGATTTCTTGGAAAGCTGGGAATGGAACCACCATTTGACCCAGCTATTCCCCTTCTGGGTCTATTCCCTAAAGACCTAATAAGAGCATGCTACAGGGACACTGCTACATCAATGTTCATAGCAGCACAATTCACGATAACAAGATTGTGGAACCAACCTAGATGCCCTTCAATAGATGAATGGATAAAAAAATGTGGCATTTATACACAATGGAGTGTTACTCTGCATTAAAAAATGACAAAATCATAGAATTTGGAGGGAAATGGATGGCATTAGAGCAGATTATGCCAAGTGAAGCTAGCCAATCCTTAAAAAACAAATGCCAAATGACTTCTTTGATATAAGGGGAGTAACCAAGGACAGGGTAGGGACGAAGAGCTTGAGAAGAAGATTAACATTAAACAGGGATGAGAGGTGGGAGGGAAAGGGAGTGAGAAGGGAAATCGCATGGAAATGGAAGGTGATCCTCAGGGCTATACAAAATTACATATAAGAGGAAAGGAGGGGTAAGAGAAGAATAATACAAGTGGAAGAAATGATTTACAGTAGAGGGGGTAGAGAGAGAAAAGGGGAGGGGAGGGGAGGGGAGGGGGGATAGTAGAGAATAGGATAGACAGCAGAATACATCAGACACTGGAATGGCAATATGTAAATCAATGGAAGTGTAACTGATGTGATACAGCAATCTGTATACGGGGTAAAAATGGGAGTTCATAATCCACTTGAATCAAACTGTGAAATATGATATATTAAGAACTATGTAATGTTTTGAACGACCAACAATAAAAAAAAAATCTAGTCTACAACAGGAGTCACCCTCATTTGTTGGGGTAGCAGTTAGGCCTAGGCTATTGCCATCTGAACCTTCAGAGATGTAACTATGCTTACATACATTTTGCATATATATATACATACTTAGTTATAAATATTTGATTCAAATGGGTGATACTGAACTAATTCCAAAGAAAGACTCTAAATATTTAGATTCCTGATCTCAGAGCAATTAGAAAGTAAAAGTAAAAGTGCTTTCTTATTTATGTGTAAATCCTCAGAACTGAATATATATATATATACATACCCCCCCCCACAGTCCCATGGATATGACTGATAAAATAGTATTTGTTTATTTGAGGGGATAAAATAAAAATGCAAATTTTTAATTTAGTATAAATTGATGTGTACAAAATACTTAAATTTCTTAAGACTACTTCCTGAAAGCATTTTCTAAGGTATCACTAATAAAAATTAGGGTTTATAAAGGCTATATTTTAGCATATTTATCAAAATAAATTTTAGATTATGATGATAATGATTATGTGCTTTTTATTGTACTTTTCTCACTACAAAATGATGCAGTTCTTCCTTCTGATTAGGCCTCATTGTATTTTACTCTTGCTCATGGAGTACCCTGCCCTCAGCCCTGTTTCCCTTCACCTCTTGGTCAAAGAACTGCATCATTTCATAGTGAGAAGAGTACATTAAAAAGCACAATAATAATAATAATAATAAATGTTAATCAAAAAACTGCATGTGTCTTTCTGATTGTGCCAGTGTTGTGGTATTCAATTATGCAATTTTCATTGGCATATTAATCATCTTTTCAACAAACAAGCCGGCGTTAATTAAAGCAAACCATGGATAAAGACATGTTGCCGGATCATCATTCCGTTTATCACAGTGCACAGGCTGGCCGTTAAGTAAATTCCGGACTGTGAGATGAATTTCAATGTTGGCTTCATCTTTTTTTGTTGTTGTTGGAGTTTGAATGCAACTCATCTAACAATAATAACCACAAACTTCAGACTTCACAAGAGAAAGATGAATTTGTTTGTAATTAATGGTGAAGAAAGATAGAATAGCTGTATGCTTCAAATGTGGAGTTGGGACTATTTACAGCCAAATAATTTTTGAAGAGTTCCATTTTTTCCCTTAACTCTAAGTGCCAGAAGGACAGAATTGAATAGTAAATTTGTTTCTTTCTATCTACCTTGAAAAAAATACCTTTTAGTAAAGAGCGAGTTAGTGGTTGTAGTTGACATGCAAAAATCAATGTTTTTGTAAGAAAGAATGTGTCATGATGCATAGTATTTAAACACATGCAACTTAAATCCTTGAATTTTATTTAAAATTAAATACATGCTGGAACTATAACACAAACCATCAGACTTTCTGCATTCCAGGCTTAACTGTAAATGTCCTTCAACTATTGTTATACTCATTCATAGCCCTGCTTTATAAATATAATTATTACATTAGGTTCAGTCTTTCAAAGCCTGCAAACACCAACAGTAATCATTATGAAAGGTATAAATCAATTTAACAAACACTACTGGAACACAGAAAATCAAATATGTTTGCTATTTTACTGTGTACCTGTAAGCTCCATATTAAAGACAGTGATTATAATTTTTCTTAAAACACTGATCATCACAAATGCATCTTCTGCTCTGCTTTAAAAAAATGGAATTTTCACAGGCTAATTGTCTGCAGGCCAATTACACATATGGATTTTTTTCAACCTCAAAGATTTTGACAATACATGGTACTGAAACTTTAGGAGAGGTAGTTACTGCCCAGGTCTCAGATTATCTCTTGTACTGGGAAAAAAATAGTATTGAGCTTTCTAAAGTAAAGTAAACCTGAAAAAGTACTATTTTTCAAAAAATTCTTATGTGCTAATTTTATTTCTTAATTAAAAATTTTATATATATATATATATATATATATATATATATATATATATATATTTAGAAAAATTCCACGAGGAAATTACATAGGGTCAACAAGTTTTCTGTCAAATGTAACTAAAGGAACATTTCAGTTCTATCAGAGTAAAGAGATGTTGTGAGATTTTATTATTTGTTTACAGCTTTGTTCATCTCAAGGTAGTAGTTGTAGTTATTTAATAGAGTTGTGGGAGTAGTAAATATTATAGTACATATAACATTTCTAGCATATGATAAACCTTCATCAAGACCATGCTGATCAGCAGTGATTATAACTAGATGAATGATTTCTGTCCTGAAATTAATGTTGTAATATACGTGAGAATTTTATGGATTTAAGTGAGAATTTTATGATTTTATGTTTTAAAAATGCAACCTCTATTTATGATACTGTGAAGTAAAATATAATGTACTAATATATAGTACTGAATGCCCTGTATTCGTAATAATAGGGATACTCAATGTGTTTGCTTCCTTAATTTATGTATTTTTTGTTTATTATTTTAATTGACTCAATTGCTATGGACTCTGGGTTGATTTGAGACCTCCATCATCTCCCTTTGTAGAAGCAACATTTGTAAAGAAGTAATATGGTAGCAGTTAAATGCATTTAAATATATTTTGCCTTGGAAATTCTATAATTATTTTCTGTTAAAGATTTTTATTGCAAATTAAAAGTGTGTTCTCTCAGAATACAGGTTGATTCCAAGACTTCCAACTAATAGTTTAGCTTCATAAGGTTCTGAACTACTATTGGTTTCCATGGCTACAAATTTAACTTATCAGCTGCTTCGTTTATGAAGAAAGGGGTTTTCTTAAAGGTGCTGATTGGTTCCTAAAAATTTGGACACTGGGATATGGAAAGCATCAGAATCTTTTTTGGAAAAGTGAGTTCTTAAAAGTGACAGATGTTTCCAGATTAATAAAGAAGTAAGCACATGACGAAATCCTTACTCTTGTAGAATTTATGCCTTCTGATTTGGAAAATCTTATTCTGTGCTACACAGCACATGGTACAAGTGATTAAAGAAGTACTTATTTTTGCTCCACCTGCGATATCACCTGATGACATCCTGCCAGGGGTGTCACAGACATGTACAGATTGTGGACTGTTCTGATCACATTCTCTCACTTTGCTCTCATTTCCACTTGGTAGCCTCCGATACTGAAGTCCACAGTCATATTCCAAACCATTACCTAACTATAAGCCCTTCACAGTTTATCTCCATGTAGAACTGGATCTATCAAAACACAAACAGTTCATCTGCCTACTGAATTACATCTTTTATTGTGTCCAGCTGCAGTGTTTTGTCTCTCTTTTCCTTTATAGCTGCTCTTTTGGAACTTATTTCCCTGAAATTGTTTCCTATATTCTCTCCTGTTTGTCCCATGCTACAGTAACAACTTTTCAATTTTATAAATTATCTTGCCTGTTGAATCCAAGGGCCACTTCTTCCTTAATTTAGCTGATCTTCAAAACAACCATATCCCCCTTGCTGTCATCATCTTGTTCTCCTTCCCATCCATGTGAAACCTCCTCAACATGGATGTTCCCAAAGATTTTTTTGGCTTATGCCTCTTCTCCACCTGTGAAGGCTTCCTGCTGATCCTACTCACATCCAGGGTGTCACAAGGACAGTGATTTCCAAATATATATAGCTTTAGCTCAGATCCCACTTTAAGCTACCATGAAAAAAATAATAATCCCTAATCATTTCAAACTCAACAATCTAAAACTAAAAATTTCAACTTTCCTTTCACATTAGCCACTTAGTCTTCTACACTGTTCAATGAAAACTATCACCATCCATCCATTCTCCCCACACTTGATTCAATCTCTGCCTCAGTGACTTTGTCTTCTTGGCCATCATTACTGTTTTTCCCTGGGAATTCACCATGCAAAATTATGCCATTTCACTTCGATGGTTTTCTATGCAACTTCTGCCTAGAGTGTTCTCTTATTTCCTCTGTTCCTTTGGCCTTTTACATTGCTCCTTGAGGAAGATATATGAATCATTAACTCTGAAATGTAGTCTTTGGACCAGAAACAGCAGCATTACCTGGAAAAACTTAATAGAAAATTCTCAAGTGCCATCCTAGAATTGCTAAAGCGAAAGACCTGGAGGTAGAACCAAGCAATCTTTGTTTTTGCAAGCCAACAGGGAATCCTGATGCACACCAAAATTTGAGAGCCACAGGCTTTATCCAGGAGTTGGCAAACTTTTTTTCTGTTTGATCCATATAGTAAATGTTTTAGGTTTTTTTGGGCCAGGAGACAAAATGTAGAATATTATGTGTGTTGTTATACAACATAGGAAAAAGACAAATGTCCACAAAATATTTTTATTGATGAAATTCAGGCTTACTTACAGACATAGAAAATTGAATTTCATGTAGTATTCACATATCATGAAATATTTTTCACATTAAAAATACTATTTATAAATGTCAGAAACATTCGCTTCTTGCTGTACAAAAGGCTTATGGTTCAGACTTCCCCACACACTGTGTTGTCTCTAGCCCTACTGTTAGCCACTGGTTCCACAAATCTTGTTCTCTCTGTAGCCATACAGAGCATGTGTTTCCAAGTCATCAATTTTTGTGCCCACTTCTTCCCCATATTTTCATCTCCTAGGGGGAAGTATTTGTATCTTATTAATCTACATATCATCAGCAGAAATTATAGTACCTGTCTCAGTAAACATGAGTACAGGAATAAAGAAAAGAATCGATACATTGCAAAAAGATATATTAGATATGTTTCCTATTTTTAATGTCTTCTCTCTCTCTCTCTCTCTCTCTCTCTCTCTCTCTCTCTCTCTCTTGTAGATTTTTGTCTTGTTTATTCCTGTCTTATAAATATTCATATGCAGAAATTTATTTTATTTCTTCCCTTTAATAAGGACGTCTTCACTTCTGTTTATCCCATAGGCCACACTAGAGGCAGAAAAAGGTGGTTTTTATTGTGGGCGCAAGATTTTTAGTTGACTTTTCATCATTTTGTTGTCCAAGAAGAGGAAATAGGTCTGATTATCTGTCAAGCATGGGGTTTCAACTGAAGGTTGTTCTTACTCTCGAGAAACTTCTGCCGTCAATTATAATGTTCCAGTGAACTTACCACAGCCCATCTGTTTTGATCACTGCACTATATTTGCTTAACTTTTTGTTGTAAAAATCATTTTAGGCTTATCAAAAAGTAGCAAAAACAGCACAGAGACTTCCTGCACCCTTTTTACCCACCTTTCTCTACTATTACAGTATTACTGAGGCATATTCAGATTATCAAAAGCAAGAAATTAACACTGATACAATGCTGCTAATTAAAGTCTATAGTCATCCAGATTTCACAGTTTCTTCTTCCACAGAAGTCCTTTTTCTCTTTCAATATTGCCACAATTCAGTATTGCATTTAGGTTTTCTATCTCTTTATCCCTTTCCTTGCCTCATCCTTTGTGACACTTGGAAAGTGGTGTTGATTATCTTGTAGAATGTCTAAATTTGGGTTTGTCTGATGTTTTCTTAGATTGGTTCTGTGTTTGGGGCACGGATACCACAAAAATGGTACTATGCCTTTGTCAGTGCATCACAGGTAGCACATGACCTGTGTACTTCTTACTGCTGGTGATGTGGAACTTGACCTAGAGGATGTCTGTGGGCCAAGCATTGTATTTAGAATGTCCTCATTTCTTCAAAACTAGTCTAAAGCATTCTGATATCAGAGTTAATCTGAAGTAATACAACATATGCTCAAGTATGGTGTTGTCAATAGTTAGCAAGGACTGTTTCAGGATGAAAAAATAGAATAATTAAAAAGCAATAGAGTAATGAAACAAAAAAGTGGTATTATGTTGTTATTATTTCAGATATATGGTACTTAAAAAAATTGAAATACTCTGCCAATATTTATCAAGACACATCCAGGTTTATGTTGGGTCTCTTCCTGTGCATATTGTGTTCCCACTGATAAAAATGAACACATATTAAGAATTATTCTTTTTACTTCCTAATGACAGAATACTTTGTATTTCCCTTAGATAATTTGAGTGAAAGAGAGGAGACGATTATAAAGGCAGAAGCATAGTGGGATATGGGTCACTCACTGAGAAGAGCTTTTCTGGAACAGACAGGGGTTAGGAAACCCAGGGAATATTTTGAGTCTCCATTCACTATTGTATATTGGAATATTGAAATAATCAAAAAGCACTTAAAATTTGAAGGTGAATTTGATAAATAAAAAACAATAATTTAAAATATTCTTTTCCTATATGCTGAAGCACGTTATGTAGTCTCTATCATAAAAATAGTCTGATAATGAAGTTGATTATATTTATAGAGTTTTCAGTAGAATTCCTACTTGCTTCTCTTCTTATTAATTTTCTCCTCAGACAAGTGTTTATTGACCACCTATGACATAGCTAAGAAGATTTACTGGGGAAGAATTAGAAACATGCTAGTTCAGTAATTAGCATTTTGTGTGTTTTTTTTTTTTTTTAAATATAGCTGTCTCCCCTTTACCTTGAACTTTAAGCCTCTGTCTCTCATCCTTATATCCAAGGCATCTGCTTTTAGCACAGTTAAATCCATGGAAAGAGGAGCGCGAGTCAAGAGAAGGGCAGTGTGGCGGGAGGAGCACATGTGAAGATGGGATTCTGTGAGAAAGTGCATCGCATTGCAAGCCCCTATGCAGCTCAGTCCTGGTGGAGTCTAGCCAGAGGGCAGGCAGGGGAATAGATAAGAAGTGCCTTACAGGCTCTGCAGACAAATTTCTACTTGATCTAGAAGGCCAGCCCACTAATATCTAATTAACGCATAGGGAAGGTAATTATAAAAATAAGAATGAAACTTAATTTCTGAAATTTTGCAGGCAGTGGGCCTTGTTACAAGACTGGACATGTTGATTACAGGAAAATATATTCTTCCTCATTTTCAGCACCTCGCTAACTCCAGGAGATATTTAAAATAGTCACAATGTGCTTTGGTATACTCAGTCTCCTTTTCTTATATTCTATCCTTTCTGCTGATGTTCCCTACCTTAGCCCCTCTCTCCTCTTTCTCCCAGAACTCCCTGTTGCAGAGATATCACCTACCCTCTTTTCTATTAAAGTCCAGGAAGAAAAAAGGCCAAATGTGAAATGAGTGATGGTCACACTCCAGAACTATTTACTTTTATAAAGAGGATGCTTGCAAATCAAAATGAACTCATAGTTGGTGAAATTTCAGAGAGTGAGCATAATAGATTGAAGTAGAAATACAGCTGATCGTGAGGAAAAGGAGACTGGCAGATTCCACAATCAGATATCCTAGTTGTCCCCACTGTTCACCACTGTTTTTTTCTCCTTAAGTTTAAACTTTATGCTCACTCATTTTTTTTTCAAGCTATCCACCCTGTATCAACTGCCATATTACCATCCAAAACTAATTGGTTCAGAGGGAACCCAGGACTTTTCACCAATGGCCAGTTGTAAGAGTAGAAAAGAGCTTTTTATAATGCACAGGTGGAGGTGGGAGAAATTTGGAAGAAGGACGATTACAAATGTAGAGTTTGCAATATAATCATGTAACAATTGTAATTACAGTTAAAGTCAATGAGTGATCATGAAACAATTCTTACATAGAAATTTTGTAAATTGTATAGAAACTGTAATCCTTGCAATTCCAAGGGACCAAATGGTCTTGGATACATTTGTTATGTGATTTGGTGAAATGGCTATTACTTCCATTGTTGTGGAAAAGAATACATTTAATGATTTGTCTAAGATGTTTACTTTCCAGATTTTAATTTTTTAAAGTGTTTTCTGTACATTATTATCTAAATTAAAAATATTTGTCATACTGTGCTTCTAATTGTGATAATTTACTGATTTCTGCTTATATTATCATTTATGAATCAAATAAATAGCACATTATTTTTTCTAGCAGAATAAATATCAGCAAAAGAAGTATATTAATTTTAGAAATCATTGATAAAATGTTTTATTAAGCATAAGATAGGGAAATAGCCCATTCAAAGAATATTTTTGAAAATAAACATAAATTGTTTGAATGTCAGTATAAACCAAACACTTAAGAAATTATTCTAAATTATGTGAGTGCATTTTTATATTTACAACTAAATGAGCTGTTGTTTCTGGCCCATGTCTACTCTGTATATAACTTCATAATTTTTTCCAAGAACAATAACATTTCTCATTGGTAAGGAATTTCGATACTTATTGAAAGTAAATGACTAAACTGAGATAATTTTTCTGAATATAACAAAAAGCAAGAGATAGAAGACAGGAGGGCTTATGGGGGTGGGAAGGATGGTGGAATGAGATGGACATCATTACCCTGGGTACATGTATGAAGATACAGTGGTGTAATTCTACTTTGTGTACAACCAGAGAAATGAAAAATTGTGCTCCATTTGTGTACTATGAATCAAAATGTGTTCTACTGTCATATATAACTAATTAGAACAAACATATAATTTTTTTTAAAAAGCAAGAGACAGAACTTAACTTTCAAGTGGTAATAATACATAGATCATTCCTAAATATATATTAGCTTAATTTTGTAGTATTAAATATCATAATCACAAAACATTCTGTCTGTACACACGCCTATATTATTTTAAAATTTTTGTCTTAATAAACCCTGCAGACATATTTGAATCAATAAATAAGAATATTTGATATGTGTGCATCAGTTAAAATAGTCATTGGAATTCTAATTTAGAGAATTTGTATATACACAAAAGCTAAAAGTTGGTACTTTTTAAGCTAAACTGGTACTTTTAAAGACTAAAAAAGGTGATAAAATTAATATAAAATAAAATATTTAATCAAGTTTTGTTAGGCACCTATTTGCTTCTAGACTGGTTTCAAGGAAAATAATTAACAAATTTAAGAGTAATTCATGACAAATATTAACATCTTGACTTGTAAAGACTATTGTGGTATTTATTTTCACCATAACCATTTCAATTTGTAGCATGAAGGGGTTTCTTATTTCCTCCAAAAGATGTTCTGGAAAAGGCAGCATTTTTGTTGTGGAGATCAAACAGTATTGATAGTTGAATTGTAAAAATTTCAGCAACAAGATGATTCATATAAGTTTTGTGAAATACCTTCTCTTCAATTTTAATAATTTCTTATATAAGCTAATTAATATTTTCTATAAGTAGGTAAAAAGGTATATACCTCAAAAGAAGGATTAAAAATTGATGTAATTAGTTCTATATTGTCCTAAGGATTTATTTGTATTAGTAATCATATGTAAATCTCATCTTTCTTATCACCCTGAAGTGAGTCTACTTATACACTCTTCTAAGGTTCTGCAGATTATCTGAGAATTTTTAGATGTGGGAATTGCAGTTTCATAATTACTATTTTATATTTATTATTTTTTAATGTTAATTATAGCCATTATCTCCTTTATTAACCAATTAGCAATAAATTTCTTAACTGACCTCTCTTCAGTTGACTGCTCTATAGTTTATTTTACCAACATAAAATTTATATAAAGGGTCTTACTCTTGTAACTTTTTGAAAATTTCAAATATGTTAAACAGGCAAAATTAAGAACAGAAATTTTTAGTTAGAAAGAGAACTAATATAGTCTTTACTTTTTTCTGTTAATCACCATTTATGCAGTTATACATCAAAATTGACTGCATATACATAAATGTGCATTTTCCTTAGATTAAGACTGCAAAGGATGACACACAACAAAAATTAAGTAAAAATAGGTACTCCCAATAAAATTATATAATTTAATTGTTCAACTCTTGCCGCAGTCTTGGCTGGGCACAGAATCACGAGCCAATCAAGCAGGAACAAAACTTTATTTTGAAAAAGCCGCTAACACTCTCAGCGCCAGCAAGTCAAAAACCGGTCCTCCCACGAGGGTGTCCGACCGGAACCGCGCGCCGACCGGAACCCCCCCGTCTCCTCCCACCTCCTCCGGAATTCCCTCCTACTATCCTTCCCCAACCAATGGGAACTCTCCAGCAGTCCCGTAAAGTCCCGTAACTTGAGTCCGGTAGCAGGCCAAGGTGAACAGCGGGAGTCCAGTTTGCATATGAATGTAAATTTTAACATAATCATCTCAGTGGCTAGCTGGCGTCACTTTACAACCAAAGGTGCCATACATCGTATATATGCTTGTGGCTCCTAGCAAACTCTAAGGTGTTTTCTCAAAACAGAATGAGTGATATATCAAGGAAGTATAATATATTGATTGATCTAGAAAAATTCTTTAAGGACTTTTTTTTTAGTGTTTGAATAATTGAAGAAAGTTTCACTTTATAGTATATCAAATTATTTGTACCCATTCAAAAACATTACAAAGAGGTTAGATTTGGGAAAAAAATTATGAATTTAAAAAACATGCAATCAAAATGTAGAGATTAAAGACATGTATGATAAAGATGCTGAGGATTGAAACTGAAGAGTAATTAATAGGTGGGAGAACATAATGAGGGCAGGAAAAAAGTCACCATTTATGGGGAAAGTAGTGACTATCCCTTAAAAAGAAAAGAAGAAAAAAAGACGATCCTGGTAATTATAGACCAGTCAGCTTAACTTTGATACCAAGGTAGATACTAGAGCAAATCGTCAAACAATCAATTTGCAATCATCTAGAAAAGCAAAAGTTAGTGGGTAGCAACCAACATGGTTTTGTGAAGAGCAAATTGTGCCAGGCCAATTTAATTTCCTTCTATGATAGAGTGACAGGCCATGTAGATAAGGGCAAAGTAATAGATGTAATCTATCCAGACTTCAGGAACGCTTTTGATTCCTCTCCACATGACATTCTCATCAACAAGCGAGGAGATACGGTCTAGACCATACTTTGGTTAGGTGAGTGCACAGTTGTCTGTGGATTCATACTTCACGGTCGATTATCAGCTCCTAGTCATCATCCGTGAGGCCATACTGATGGGCATATGAGCAAGCTGACATCATTAATAAGACCAGTTATGTTTCCTTTGATGAAGATGGAATTGGACTGGCATCAAGGTGCATTGATAAGCCAAACTCTTTCATACCAAAAAGAGGAGAGCCCTACTTCAGGAAAATATTTAGCAGCATCTGAAATCTTGTGGGCACATCTACAAGATGACAATCGGGGAGGTATAAGAGGCCAACGAAGCTATCAGTTATACTAATTTTCATTCCATCCCAGCTGCTGTTCCTAGGTGTATAAGTGCTTTCCAGTAAATGTTGGTATTCCCATGGGCTCCCTGGGAATAAATTACCTTCTTAAAGTTAGAAACCACACTCAAAGGGAACAACTAGAAGAAGGTAGAGGAGAGCTTCTATATTAAGCAGGAAAGAATGTTGATACATAATGATCCAGAAATAACTGAACTGAGCACCTTTATCCTGACCTGGATCACAGATTTGAGAACATTTAGTTTACAGATTACATGGGTGATGAACAATAATAAAATTCTTAAATTGTAGATAAGAAGAAATTTCCAAACAATTTTGATATTTTGGGAAAAATAGTCTATGGAAAAATAACAAGATAAAGACCATGGGAACGAGGCAGATAAAAGATAATAAAAGGGAATAGCCTGGCTCTCCACATTGGGAACAAGCTTCAAAATATCAGCAAACCATACTTGGATATCTATGAGTAGGGTCATATGATGATATTATTAATGAATTATGAGGGTGCCATAACTTACTTGAATTTATTTCAAGAGTGAAAATAATAAAAACTAATTTTATTAGCACACAGTTTCACTGACTAATGATAATCCCCCTTTAAAGAAGGTGCTATTTATTCATTTTTACAATGCCTCATTTAAAGCTATTTAGCTATTTGAGTAGAAAACGTACACAGTAGAGGAGAAAGATGTTTTTGTTAGAACCCACATTAATAATGACCTGGCAAATGATTTCAAGTGATCGAATGAGGAGCTTGATTTCTTGGTTCACAGCAGATGAACTTTGAGGCTTATTAATGACTACAGTCTGTGCTGGGTGTTCCTCCTGTTTTGTGGCACCATTTGGACCTCAGGATTTCTTGAATAACATTCCCCTGCAGATAGTTGGTTGGAGCTGCCCTTATTTTAAGACTGTTTGTATTCTGTGGGTTCTCAAGAAGTAACGAGCGGGGCTTTCTTAGCGATAACTCTCCTAGGATTAAATCCAAGGGAGTGGTTTTTAAACATTTTTCTTCCACAACTCCCTGAGAACTCCTGCCAAGAGCACTGCCCATTTCATCCCTCTTAATTGCACACAGGAAGAGAGAAGAGGATATCATCATCTTGTCTTTATTTAGTCTAGGGGGATACAAGATTGCTCAGTGAATATGGTTCACTGTGTGAGTTGATAAGCACAGGCAAGAACACAGGAGACGTGGAAGGAGTTGTAAGATAGACAAAAGCTGCCATCACTGTTAACGAGGATGACAAACTCAGGCTCCACTTCCCTTGCATATTTTGGAACTTCCTAGTGATGTGTAGAAAAATTACACTTCCTAAATTTAAGAAACCTTTCAAAGAGTTATCACAGAAATGATGGCATCGGAACTTCAAGAACAATCCCAAATTGGATGTCATTAACCACAGCAGGGCCAAGCTTTTTAGTTTGACTTTTGTGATAGAGTTTCAGTTCCTGGCCTGAGTTAAAACACTGAATTCCACAGATGTTGATTAACATGAAAACATAAGGGATGTCCGTACAATGCAAAGTTAGTGACTACTTCAGGATCAGTATGTAGATTTATCCCATGAACATTACATATAGAAACCTTGCTCTAACACCATATTATAATGATTTTTAATTAGAAATATATCTTTCTAGTGCTTATGTTAACAACCTTGTTGAGTCCTAATCTCTATTAAATTGACTTGGGTTCTTAGGGAAGAGAAAAAGTAAGAGAATAAGTTTGTAGTATCTAATTGTGTTTTCCATTATTGTTGTGGGAATTGTATTTTCTCATTGGTGAATTGAAAAATTTATAAAAGAAAATTTTGAAAATAAAAGAGTATTGGTGGTAATAATTATTATTCTGAAACACACATATTTAACTAGATGCAAAAATATCTAATTTACAAGAGTAGCAGTCCTAGGTAACTAGGCCCACAGAAAATTGCATGAGTTTGGAATTACACAGACTGGGATGTGAATCCTGATCTTTGACAATTACTTTAGCACTCTGAGCCTCAAGTTTGTCAGAGTTAGAATGACAGTAATCATAACCATTCTGCAAGGATGACATTGTAAGAATGAAAACATGTAACATATTTTAGTAAAAGCAATCCTCCTAGAATCAAGATGCAGGCACAGTATATCTTCTATAAATTGTAACTATTAGTAATATTAGTAAAAGTCCTTTCCAGCCATAAAAAAATTAGCAGCAGCAAGTTTAAGAACTGTGCATTTCAGTTATATTTGCATGGGTGCATGAAAACACACAGGCAGGTAGCACATGTTGAAATGTTTTGTTCATTGAGTTCATTTCTCCATTCACTCACCATATTGATGAAAACTCAGAATAGTGCCTGTCCTAAAATGATCTTTCACTTATGGTAGAAAATACTGACCAAACCAGTAAATGCATATTAATATATACTTTTTGTTTAATCACAATGTTCTAATGAAATAAGTACAATCAAAATATAAAATTTGGCTTTTACTGATTTCTAGAATTAGTTAATACTAAAATTGAATCCCTAAAAATCATGTAAGTAAAAGTTATTCAGCTATGTTACTGCACCTCAGATAATTTTGCTATTCCTTTAAGAAAATTGGTAACGGCTAAACTAATGATTAATCAGAGGTAATCAATAAGATTATATATAGCCAATTTATACACAAAAGGCAATAAAATGTCATAGTATAAATCTATTTTATGCCTATGGTTAAAGAAATTTTAAAGTTTCAAATTCCAATAATGATAAAATATGACCTTAAGTGTATGAAGAATATTTTAGCTTGTGTTTGACACAAGTATTTTATGGAGGAAGAACATACTGTAACTCATTCTTCAGCAGAAGGATATTTTTTAAGGCAGGAATAAATCTGTTTCCAAATCATACACAATGAAGTTGCAAAAAAAACCAGTGCCTTCTCAAAAATCAAGTGTAAAGAAGTACTATAAATATCATGAATAAATGTCACCTCCTCACAGTATTAATAAATGGGGAAATAAAGCATGTCTCTTATCTTTTTTGGCATAATTTAAGATAGTTTATTATTTTGGAGCAGCAAGCAGTGAGTACTTGTTAGATATCATCATTTGGTCACAGATTTGTAAATATATCAATTTTGTTGCTGAGAGAAGGATTATCCTCAACCTACTCCATTGAAAATAATTACAGACATATTCATAAATGTTTTTCACATGTGGATTTCATCAGGTTTTCATTTATATTTATATATGCTCAAAGTTTACTATTAGTTACTTTTCAAGTATTTTATAGTATTTGACACTGAATTTTTGCCTTTAGAAGGTATGATCTTCTTGATCTTCTCATTCTGTTTTTAAGAAAAAGACTGTAACATTTTAAAATTTACTTAAACTTAGTTTTTCAGCATCTGAATCTCTACAATGGTAATATTTTGTTCTGTGGTCTATGCTGTCAGAATGAAAACTTCATTGACAGAATTGAAATTTTAAATAAAATTGCATGCTTTGTACTTTATTACCTGTGAGAAACATAATCCACCAAAGATTCACTCACTTTTAAAAATATTTGTTTAGTTGTAAATGAACACACAGTATCTTTATTTATTTTTATGTAGATTGAACGCAGTATCTTTATTTTCATGAGGATTGAACCCAGTGCCTCACACATTCGAGGCAAGCACTTTACCACTGAGCTACAGCCTCATCCCCAAGAGTCACTCATTTTTACATAAATATCTAAACATATAAATTTAAGGCATACCCATTAGGAGGGTTGAAATAGATTCTTTGAAGTGGCATAATAGGAGGTAATTTTAGGTAGAGAGAGGGCAGAGGAATATATAAGTGTCACACCAAGGCCAAGTTTAAAATGCATTCAAATGAATGTTTGGTTATTAATAAAATAATTTTGTAATTTTATTCTCTATTCTGATCAGAGTTATCTAAGAAGAAAACATCCCCTAGCATTATTATCCATATCTTAGGCCATATATCATGTGTCCCTGAAGTGCCGAAGACCATATAAGTCATGGACTATGAGACATCTCAGATTGGGGATGAATGCCTTTGTCTATAATCTGACAATTTGAGAATTTTCTGTTGAGTCTTTTCATCCAAAGAGGAAGATAAGTAGACCCTTAGGCAATCTCACCTATTGGGAAGGAACAGGAGTTTGGATTTAATCATCCCAGTAGTTTGGGGTAAGTCATTTCATCCAGTTGAACCTCAGTTTATTTGTCATAATTTTGTGGTAATATTGCCTATCTGAAAGTGCAGCATGTGAAGTTCAGATGTGAAAATGTAAGTGACAAACACCATAAACTGTTAAGGGCAGTGCAAGTGTTGTGTTGCGTGTTGTTATGCACAAAAAGTTGACTTCTATTGGAATAGAGAGTAATATATGATGCCCTAGAAGAATTACAGTTTCATTCTCAAAGGATTGGTGTCAGTCTTCAAAGATGGCCCAACCAACAGCAGGACTGGCTCTTTCAGCCCCAGGGCGTGAGTTAACTAAAGACTGAGAAAACAGTACTTCCTCCCCTTCTACAACCACTACCATTCTATCTAATCACAAAACAGAGTCAGGATGGATTCTTGAGAGTAACTGAAACAGATCAGTGTCCATTGTGTGGAAAATCAAGGATTTCCTTAGATAGAAAAAAGGTATAACCCAAATTTATTGGAGAAGAAAAAGTTCTTTGTCAAGGAAGGAAAGAGAAGGGAGTTTCCAGGCTGCTGAGAGTGCCAAAGAAAGGAAGATGCTTCATGGAGACGCTGCAGAATTCCAGATGCTTCCAAGAAAACCTCGTACCCACCCCCTCTTAACAATTTAATCATTAATCACAGAGCATTATGAGAGAGCGTCCAGTTTCTCTTGGAGAATACCTCACCGTTCACAGCAGCAAAATCTCATCTGATAACAAGAGAGGGCCTTTTGGCAGCTGCTAGAGCACCAGTCCAACCAGTAACGTGGTTTCTGGCCGCGTCACTAATTCCTGTTGGAAACTTATCAGCTTCTGTCTCTAGCAGCAGAATCCTGCCTGATAAGAGAAGAGGCTCATCTGCTGGTAGCAGACCCCCGCCCCCAGCCTCCCCAGTTTATCTGCTTCCGACCAGTTCATAAATCAGTCTGGGGGATTGTTTTCTGGAGGGAGGGCGCTGTGTTGTTTTACCCAAATGTATTTCTCTCCTGGTAACAATTAATACTTTAATAGGAGCCCTTAGCCAGGGACATTAGGAAGTTAGTTAGAGACATCTCGCAGGCGCCTCCTCCCTTGTCAGTGACAAGGTAAGGTAATCCTATACACAGGCTGCTATTGTGAGCTGAGAAACTGGCCTCCTTCACTGCCAGAGACCAGATGCACCTCTTCTATCCTAATCTGTAAACGACTTAAAGGGGCCTTATCTCGGGGCTCTTCGGCTTCATTTCATGCTTGATTTACTTTAATTTGTCTGATAGGGCACAAGGATTTGGAGACGGCCCATCTTTCTGCAGAAAACGTTCAGATTTTTTTTTTCTCTGGCATTGTTGTGTTGGGTTTTTGGATTTTTTTTTTTGAAAAAAAAATTTTTTTTTTTTAAATGTGGAAGAAATCTCGCTCCAGTGCAGCAAGCTGCTTGAGTGTGTTTAGATTTAAGCTACCCCAGCAGAAAAGAGTTTGTGAAGTGGTGTGATTGTGTGATGGGCCCCATTTACATTGAAATCACATTATGCGATATATCAGGATTCCTGAAGGGAGCGGTGCAGTAGAGCGCCGGGCCCACAAGATCCTTTGAAAGGCCTATATATAGCAGCAACAATTGATAGGAGATTTTACAGGAGGCTTTATAAATATGTAAATAGGCGTTATCTGATTGGGTTCTGTGGCTACACATCTGTACCTCAAAGGAAGCAGAGCTGTGAGAACTACCAGGAAAACAGTAGTTTGCATTCTAAGTGAGTCTGAGAAATAGAAATGTTTCACAGGTTGACAGCAGGTCAGGGTGGAGGCACTTTGCATACCTTGGAGGGGAAGCTCTCTGCCAAGTAGGGGATCCCTTCCCTCTCCCAGGAGGAGATACATCCCACTCACCAAGTTTCATTTGTTTTATAACAGTGCTCAGATCTGTGGCTGTTGACCTTTCACCCTTCTTGTTATTTCTTTAAATTGTTCATGCAATATGGTGCCAGGGGGAATTGCTCTTACGTTTTTTGCATTTTAAAAAATGTACTTGCAGTGACCCAAGGGAAAGAAAATAAAGTCTTTGGTACATTGATCCCTTGATTAGTTATTTCCTAAATGAAAATGGAAATACTATTAAAGCAGTAATAATGTTCCATCTTAATAGTTGAGGAGTCAATAAATGGCTCCCATGTGCTTCATTAAGGATCTTAATGAAGCCATTTTTGATGGCTGAACTTTACATTATCTTTTTTTCTATTCTCTTCTCACTTCTCACCTTTTTTTCTTTTAAAGGTAGGAACCATTTAAGGAAGAGAAGTAGATGTATGAACTGTTTTACTGCTTTACAGATTTTTTATATCAATATGGTTGCCACTGCTAAAATAAATCATGGCAAATTTTTTTTTACTAAATTCTTATGCAGAAGAAAAACCACAAGGATTTCTATTTCATATAAGACATAATTAAAATAAAATAGGAATGCTTGATCTGTAACAGATTCATGGAGTTAGGAGATCAGTTTCCCACCCATTCAGTATTCTTGGATTTGTGGTCATCTAGACACCACACACATACTCACAGGTGCGCACATTACAGTGATCCAACATGCCTCCAACTCATCCCAAAGCAATAACTGAGATTAACCAGTCCTAGTTCATCTGCTGTGTCTTTTCCATCACTTAATGTTGAGCTGTTCTTAACCTCTATGTAATCTTATCCTTGTCTCTTCTCTACCCCTCTAGAAGTTGTAGTTGGAGCTTCCTCTGTCTACATAGGTAGTCCTGGAGACTGTAAAAGAGCCATGTCTCCTTAATCCTCTAGGAAGTCTAGGTTTGAAACAGTATTAGATAGTTTACTCTCAAAGTCCAACAAAGGCAAAAGTAACTATAATGTTGGGAACACCGTGCCTGGGTAGTGGGCTATTTTGATGTATTAGGGCAGAGACTTTGCATATCATTGTAGTTTTCAAGAAATTGCATCACTTTGAAATCTTATGCTGTAGGAGATTCACTATAAGGAAATGATAGCAAACACTATGTAGATAGAAAATAAAATGATTAATTGTGGTTAAAATAGGCAAAAGGTATTTTATCTTTATGCATCTGATTTCCCCCCTCCCTATTCCCATTTCTTAGGAAAGTTCTCTCAGTGAAATGACATGATTTAAGGTGATTGGGATTATTTTCTGAATGTTCAGTAGTGTGATTACAAACAACTCTGACCAGAAGTTATTGTTTATTCAAGTCAATAATTGTTTAGAGCACTGCTTCCTATCACAGGATAATAGTTAAGTTACCAGTAGGAAAAACTGGAGTATAGACTTAGGCACCAGATTTGGGTCTCTGTTGTTGTGGGTTTACTTCCCTCCCCCTTCCCCTCCCCCCAAAAAAATCTCAAGAATGCCCATCCCTTAATATTACACAAGACATCCTTAATGTTTTCAAGGATGGAAGATTTAAAAAAATAAAAATTTGTTCACTACCTTGGAAATTTTTATCTTCTTCTCTGGGCTTAGTATACTGGCTTTATACTCTGAGGGTGTCAATGGTCAGATGCCTCATGTTTGAGACAGTAGATCTGCAGACACTGCAAGATCCCAGATTCAAGCCTCCTTGTAGCAACTCAGGAATGCTCATTCCTTGAGCCAGCAGCTAAATATGCCTGGGGAACAAACATGATCATCAAAATTGGCTGGTCCTGTCCAGATTGGCATGCAGGAAACATCTATTGTTGATGTTTTCCTCCTTTCCAGATGCCACTCAACCTTCAGCAGCTCCTAGGTCCTCACTGCCACCTTTTTCTCACTTTCCCTTTCATAGATAACTTCTTCTTCCAGGAAGATTCTGATAAACCTGTCCACCCTGAGAGGTAAATAACTGATGAAGTGTAAGTTATTTCCCCTTTGGGGCTTATTTTCATTTTAGCAGATACCAAAGTATAAAGACAAAAAATTCCAGTGGCTCTAGTGAGGAGTTGGGCTTCTATGTGTTTCTCAGTTCTCCACATAGACAGTGTCTCATCATCAGTGCTGACCCAAATTAGGTAGTGATTGACAAGAACCTCTGCTTTATTCTGATGTTAAAGGACTTTGTGAAATGGACAGAGATATTCAGTGTAGATGCTTCTGAACTATTCACTCTGTTGCTCTATTAACCTTTTTGGAATTGTAGTTGGAAAGTTTTATGTTAGGCTAAAATTATTGAGGTTTTTTGAGAAAAAAATATTATTTGTATAATTAACATGTGAAGGACATGGATGATGAAGTCAGGGGATCATGGGCTCATATTTCATCTCTGATCCTCATCAACTAGTTGACTTTGGGTCTCAATTTCTTCTTTTTGGAAAAAGGAAACAATAATAAGTACCCATGAAGACTTCTTGTTAGAATTAAATGCAAGATTCTTTTGCCAAATGTTAAATGTCATGTCTGACACACAGAAACCATTCTATGAATAGTGGATAGTAGTAATAATGAAAAAGTTTGGCGTTTTAATTTTAAGCACTAGGTATTCATTTCCACCCCAAATCAATAGTCAATCATGTGTTATAAATTTCTTCTTTATGCTGGCTTTTAGTGGTCGTTGATCAATTGTGGGGCTCCAGAGGTTTTATTTTTGTTAAAGGGTGGACATGTTTCAAAAAGAATCACTGAAAGAAAAATAAGCCCCTAAGGTTGTCAATGATTTAATATGCATGATTAACTTTATTAATGTCAGAGGAGTATATTGTTTATCTGTAAATTAATTGGTCAAATAGTCATATCTTTGATTTAAGACACTAAAGCCAAAAGAGAAAAATTTATATTTTTCTAAAATGGTAGCTTTTTTCTTCTATAAGAACTTTTGTAGGACAGATAGTCCTTGAAAATTTTTATGTTAGTTCACATATCGTATGCCAAAAATGCATACATATATATGTATGTATGTGCATGTATATATGCATGTTATTATATGTATATTTTTTACTCTTCAATGTAGGAATAGCATCAGTTTTCCATTGTTAAATTATGGTTTTGTGAATTTTTGCAAGGTTAGTATCTTTGGTTAAGTGCTAACTGTGTATGAGTAATGATTTTTGTTTATGTTAAAGACAGCATTTGTAATGAGTGAGTTTCAGCCAGCAAGGTAGATTTTGTCTTTCTGGTTGTAGAATGGAGGGCTAATATGCAAAACAGCTGGGAAATAAGAAAGAGGTCCTTCTGGTTACAGACGGAAACAGGTGAGTCAGATTTGGTAAATTACATTTTCTTTAGATTGGGCATAATTTTCTATCCTGTATTTTTCTGAAGGCCTTTTATGAATTCCAGCTTCTGTCTTTTCTTATATTTATGGTTTCACTAAAATCCTCAGGTAGCGAAATACCTGCACTCATGAATCATTTGCAGATAATAGTGGTTCAGACACTCTCTGTCCAAATTGATAATGGGTATCTGATCCAAAGCGATGCCTGTTTTTTAAGGTCTATATAAGGAGTTCATGGGGAAAAAAATCCCTTTCTCTCTGATCTCATGTTCATTATCATGTCCAGTGGTTAGTATCCTAAATGTAGAATACTGGCAAACTAGAGAGACGCTCTATTGTTCGACTCTCTAGATTACTTTATAAAAGGCACATCTATTCCTGACAAAATCCCTCTGCACTTTGTGCTATTACTACTCCTAAGAAAGATGGAAATTGATAGTTATATTTCTTCTTTATTTCTGTTTTCTTGGTTAAATACTTGAGTCAGCATTTATGAAGTTATATTCTGAAAAGTTATGCTTCTGTTTATTCTGTATGAAAATATGCTTTGTAAAAGCATTGAATTTATTTATGATATTTAATTTTATATGTAGCGTATTTTCCATTTCATTAAAGTATAGATTGACTTATTTGAATCATTTTTAAGGGTGGAATAGATAATTCTCTTTAGGAAATAGTGTTGCTTTAATCACCAACTCTCAATCTACAGAGTGCAAAAGAGTCACCTTGGGAACTAGTTAAAAATGTAGATCTCCGGATTATAACCACAAAGTTTTGAAGTGAATAGGTCTAAAATGAGGTTTTTTTTCTTAAATATGAAAGCCAGATAGGTCTTAAAACACACCATTCACTGACAGGGATTTTCACTCACAAATTACATTTTCTGACTTTCATATGTAGCCTACACATATCTAGGATCAGTCCTCTGTGCAGCCCCACTATGTGAGTGCCCAGAGTGTGTTATGAATGGATGGACATGTAAATCCCTCACAGTCTCCACAGTCTCTTGTCTAACACTGTCATTCCCTGGGAAAAGTCTCCCTATGAACAATGCATTGCTTTTTCTTGCCATGGCACACTTGATTTCAAACTCAGCCTGAAGCATACTCTTCTCTCACCTGCTTTCTGAGCCTCAGCTCAATTATCACCTCCCCAGGGAAGCCATGCCTAACCTCCCTTTGGTTCTCCATTTCACTAGCTCCCATCCTGACATGTACTCTTTATTCTAGAACTTGCCACAATTGCAATTTACTGTCTGCTTCTGTGAATGTTTGATTGTTACTTTTCCTTTTCACCAGACTCAAAGCTCAGCAAAACACAGTGGCTTGTTTGTTTATGGATATAGACACTAAGGTTAATATAAGACCTGCACGTAGTAGGCTCTTTTGTCAATATTCTCATTAATGAATGCACTCATCTTGTCCTCTCTAAAAGATCCATAGTATATTAAGATTATGCATTAGTTATTTATATGTTAGAATGGATGAATGCTTGGAAAAGGGGTGACCTTAGCGTTTTCAGTAACTCAGAAAGGCACACTATCCCTGGAAGGGAAGTGCTGAGACAGAACAGGATGTGCACGGAAGAAAATTCCTTGTACTTTGGGTAACAAGAAAAGTTGTCAAATCTGATGAATTACTAGTTCCAAATAAAATTATTGATTTTAAAAATGAAGATATATTAAGGTAAAATTTTTTAATAAATTCAGGTATACTTTGTAATATTAGAAATGTACTGATGCTACTTTCCATCTTCTATGGGGGGCTATATTTAAATAGGAAGATCAAGTGCTTATTGGGTGCTATGTGCTAGGCTCTGTGGTTATACTTTGTGTGTAACTTCTCATTTGGTTTTCACTGCTATCCTTAGAGTAGAAATCAAAATCCCCTGAGAACATATGTCCATTCACTTAATATCTTATTTGTTTTAGACATTTTTAAAATTAGTTTTGTTTTGTTTTGTTTTTAGATTCTCAGGGGAGATCCTCAGCTCCTGGTTTTGCATTCTTATACTATTGAGATTTTTTTTCAGTTCTTTTCCCTCCCTCCCTCCCTCCCTCCCTCCCTTCCTTCCTTCCTTCCTTCCTTCCTTCCTTCCTTCCTTCCTTCCTGGGATTGAATCCAGGGGCACTTAACCACTAAGGCACATCCCAGCTCTTTTTATTTTTTTATTTATGTTTTTAATTTTGAGATAGGGTTTTGCCAAGTTGCTTAGGGCCTTGCTAAGTTCCTGAGGCTGGCTTTGAATTTGTGATCCTCCTGCCTCAGCCTCCTGAGCCACTGGTATTACAGGGGTGTGCCACCACACCGGATGAGAAAATTTTTGTGAAAGGTAAAAGAGCTTGATATGAATTGAATAGAGAAAGAATTAGATTACATAACTGAAAATACAAAAGGATGGTGAGGCCTGCAGGTTGCATTCTCTGGTTCTTTGTTGTCTTCTGGTGCTACCCAATGTCAGGTTTCATCCTCATTCTTTGATTAGGTTTTCCTGGTAATGGTCACCCCTTCTGGACTCCCTACACCTGCTAAATAGCTTAGAGCTGGGAAGTCATATGTCTAAGCATTTTTTTTTTTTTTTTACAAAACCCTTGATAATAACTTTTATTGCTCTGCCTTGAATTGCAAGTCCACTTGTTGAACCAGCTATTCTGGAAGAGAGAATGAGAAGCATAGTGATCCTGTTTCAGATTTTAGCCCTCCCATGAAACTGGGGACTCGGTTTTTCTTAAACAATATAGAAATTTGTAGACTTGCAGGAAGATCGGAGTGAAGGGATTATAGGAAGATCAGTCTGTGAGGTCTTGAAATTAATTGAGTAGTAAAATGTAGTAAAATTGAATAGTATAGGTTAAATCTTACTTGAGGACAATTAATGTTTGAAGATGATGTCCTTAGCTATATGTAATTTTTGATGACCCTAAACAAAGGAAATTATTTCTGCAAAGCTACATTTTGAATCTTTGAGAAAGTTGGTCCATTAAACAGAGTCTGAGCATCATTTAGGAGAAACACATATCTGGTGACTCATGCTGTACTTGGCATAGCCATGTATTTGGATATTTATAGTGATAAAATTAATAATTTATAGCACATGGAATACAGTTATTGGACTGCTTTTTCCCATTTCTCTCCATTGACAATACCACTCACTACTATGTCGAAAATAGTTATTACATAGTTGAAATTTGTAGATAGTTGTGTGTCCAGCATTGTTTCCAAGTTTTATGTCCAGTCTTCTCCACAACCTTGTGAAATAGTCACTACTGTTATCCCCATTTTCTAGGAAGATGAGTGAGTCCCCAAAGTTAGTGAGTGTAAGTAATGTAGGAATGCAAACCTGTGTCTCCTCCTTCTAGACCTCTTCCTCTTAATACAGTAATAATCTCTGTCCAGGATCGTAAGAATAAAGAGTGTCTTCCATTCATTGCCTAAGTGACTTCCTGTTATTTTTTTTTAACTTTCCGTCTTTTGGATTTTGAAACAAGTTTTGGGGAACCATTCAGCATCCCTCTGTAATGTACTTCAGAACAAAGAATCTAGAATAGAATCTTTTTGTGGATGTAAACACATTGTTATATTTGTGATAAACCAAATTAAGGTTTATAACTTGCATCACCCTT
Source organism: Spermophilus citellus (assembly GCF_964194105.1). Taxonomy (NCBI): domain Eukaryota; kingdom Metazoa; phylum Chordata; class Mammalia; order Rodentia; family Sciuridae; genus Spermophilus; species Spermophilus citellus. The sequence goes on from NC_138194.1 coordinate 73,207,125, forward strand.
GGCAAGGATAAGAGTTGTTTAGTCTTAAGTTAAATTTTTTTTTTTTAAATGAGACAAGTAGGTTTAGTGAATTAATTGTTTGGCATTAAAGATCCTGATTCCATTGTGTGGGATAAAACTATGATTCACTCTGTTACTCTGGAAAGTGATTCTCCTTGACAACTTGATATAAATAAAGAACTACAACCATTCTTTTTTCCCCCCAGCTTTTGAGGTATATTTGACAAATAAAAATTCTATATATTTCACTTGCACAGCATGACATTTTTATATATTTATATTTATATAAATTATACATATATAATTTATATATACATTTATATATAAATATGCACATTTATTTATTGATTGATATACTCTCTACAAAATTAAGCTAATTAACATGTTGGTCACCTAAGTTAGATTTTTGTGTGTGGTGAGAGCATGTAAGATCTATTCTAAGCAAATGACAGTCTTTTATAACTCTGATCATTATTTGCTCCTCTTTTAGAACTAGCCATTTTTTACTTTATCATCATAACATGAATAACAACAAAATAATTGGCAAAATATTTTTTCCCTGAAGATTTTGGGACCAAATTCATTTTATCTCAGTCAGAGGCACTCTGAACATTGCTAACATCATTGTCTTCTCCTAAATGCTTCTTCTGTAACTACCCAAAAATTTGGAAAAATAAATGTCATCCTAGAAGAGGGCAGTCCGCGATTGTAACTCATATATTCATATATTTGTCACCCTTTCCCCTCTGTGTACACAAACCCTGCCTACACACCTGTGAATCATCAGCGTGTTCATACAGGAGCCTGTGCTGAAATTTCCTCCTGCTTTGTAGATCTATTAACATAGACACAATTATATTTCATCTTTTTAGCTCAAATGGATAGCAACTCATCTTTCATGGTACAGTTTATTTATTCAAATTAAAGTTTAATTTCACTTGTAGATTTGATAAAACGCTTACCCTCTGTTGATTTAGTCTTCTCAAATGTCCAAACATTTTTATAGTTTTACACATCTCTCATGCATGAAAAATTGAGAGTGTGCATGTTGATTTGCTGGAGATGAGTCATGCGCTGAAATCATGCAGATTCCTTTGTGTTATTACAACCACAGAACTGCTACAAGCAGAGGAAAAAAAAAATAGGAGGAGTTGGCCTGAAAGGAGGTGTTTTCCATGAATGTAATTGTTATGAAGAAAAATATGAAAAACCTAGTGGAACAGTGCATACATTTTAAAAATATGTGCTGAACTAGCAATCCAATGGTGTGTTCCCTAAACTATTTTAGATTTCTACATTTTGGGATATGGATCCTGTGGGGTTATTTTGAGATTGAACTAGACCACAACTTTAATAAAGTTATAGACAGCTTTTTGATATGACAATTGTGTGGGTCTCTAAGGATATTAAGAAAAAAATATTTGCTAGTTAGGGACAACTCCAATTTAGGATTTGAGAACAACAAATAAATGTAACTAGCCTTTGTGGTATTTTTTGTAGGATGATGTGTGCACCACAAATACAAATTAATTAAAATTCTTTCTTTCAAAAATCTCATGGGATAATAGCATTCCATTTTATAGATAAAATTGAAGCTCCACATTAGATTCAATAACCTGTCTAATGTCACATAGCTAGTAAGTGGCCAAACTGATATTCAAACCCTTTTTCAGAGCCCACATGCTTAAACTGCTATGCTATGTATATAATCCATGTGTGAGTAGGCAAGGCATATATAGATTTTATCATGAGGTTTTGAGAGAATTAAAGATATATATATATATATATATATATATATATATATATATATATATATATATAATGCTTAGCTCAATACCTGGAAAACTAGTAAAATTTCAATGAATACAAGTTGTTTTGATTTACAGTGTTGAGTTCAAGGTATAAATTCCAATTACTCAAATAACAATGAGAAATGACCTTATAGATAGAAAAAGGGAAAAGTGTCAGAATCCTAAATATCTTCCTAAATATTATTATGTTAAAGATTTTTAGACAGTGTTGAAAATGGGCATTGTCCTGATCCTGTATTTCCATACACTAGTTGGCTTGTGGTATATACTACAGAACACAGACTGGAATTAACAAAGTTAATTAGTTAGGGAATATATTTGCATTGTGAAATGTTTTTGAGTTATAATGAACTGGAATTCAGAACTCACATCCATAATAAAGAGATGCGTTATCACACAGCATAGAAACAGTGGGCTGTATGGTTTGATGTCCTTGTGTCTCTCCCACCATGGTCTGAGGTATGTTGACATTAATTTGGATGGCCAGGATTTGGGTTCGCCTTTATGTGTTCTCCAGAATTTTCTCAGAAATTTTTAGACATGGTTTTATATATTTTGACTAACCTATTATCTTATAGTTAGTATAGATATGTATAACTATAAAGCACCTTTATTGTTTCAATGCCTGTGGGAAAAATAGCTTTGTGCTGGCCTAAAATTCTCTATTTCTGACCTCTCCTTTTCTGATTAAAATAATTGTTTTTATAACATAAATTCTTCTTAGGAACACAAATACTCTGTTGTCATAGAAGACACCATAACAAGTGAAAAGAAAGTAAAACAACTATTTAATTGATGATGACGCATCAGAAAGATAATAAATTTAAGTGTTAATGCTTACGAGGTAACCTCATATAGTTCAAGGCAAACATCTTAAAGTAAAATAAAAGCTATGTCCTATTTTAGTACAAGAAAAAATAAAGATAGAACAATTCATCCTTTAAAAAAGAAGTTTAAATTGACATAAAATGTGGTGCATAAGTGGTCACCATGCAGTCAATATGTATTTGGGATCAGCCTCTTAAGCACTATCTACAAGCTAAAACATGCAGGTAGTTCAGTTACTTACTAATATCAACAGAATGTGAAGGCACAGCATGGAAAAATAGAAGAAAGTTATCATTTTGTTGCATGATCCTGTGGTCAGCTTTGCAGTACTATTTAAGAGAAAAATACATACTTCAGTTCAACATAACTAAGCTACATACCGTGGTACATTGTCACACACGCATGAGCCTGAATGTGCGTGTGACATGGAGCCTTTCTTCCAGCAGCCTCAGCCTACTTGGGAAGGTGGATGCTTAGTAAAAGTGAGTCCTTGTAGTAAGTGATGTCATAGACGACCAAAGTGCTCCAGTGGTCTACTGCAGTGGAGATGATTTCTGGGTAAGAAAAACATGAAGTGGGCTTTGGGGGAATAAGTGGGTTTTGAGGTGGATTTTTGAGTATGGGTGATTGATAGGAGGATATTTTATTATTTGAAGAAAGGGTCCAACTTTAGAGAACTTTAGAGAAGATTTATGGACACTTTTGGAGGGAGGGAGACATATGGGGATGGCTGGGGCCTTAAAGTGTTGAGATAAGCTGATAATGGAGATGTCAAACATTGCTAAAGACTTGGAATGCCACCCTGGGTCGTTTAGGAAATTGCTTTGTCAAAATGATCATGAATAATTTACATATGTGTTGAAGTGTGGCGTAGCTAAAGAGATCAGAATTCAAGATGGTAGACAGAGCATATGTGCTCACAAATCCTGCTACTCAAATCCTGTGAAATGTCAGAAAGAGGGGTACACACACACACACACACACACACACACACATACATACACACACACATAGGCATGAACACACATAGGCATGCACACACAGTGGGCTGGAAAACAGGAAAGAGGGCCATTAGTAAACCCAGAAGCTGAGCAATTTCTAGAAATTAGAAAATAAATAGAACTGGACTTATGAAAGCAAAACTTAAAAAATATAGCTCCTGATATTTTTAGGGAAAACAACAACAATGATATGCAGTAAGAGTTTTAGTGAAATTCTCAACTAACAGAAATATATTAAAGGTAATGGCGAAGGATCTAATCATCACAGCATGTAATTAATGACTTTAAGAAATTTTATAAATATAAAATGAAGTGCACTTAATTCATTGAATTGACAGAAAGCTATAAAACTTACAAGTGATGAAATGAGGAACTTCCTAAGAACCAGAGGCAAAAAATGAAGAAGAACTTACCCTATTATATAAGTACAGTAATTAGATCACTGTGTTACTTATAAGTGTAAGAAAGAACAATTGAAAGAGTCATAGAGTAATTGTCTAGAAATCAACTCATGCATATATAAGTATTTGATGGTGATAAATATATATGAAAATAAAGAACTAGAATGAGCTATTTAATAAATGTCGTGTTGTCAATTAGCTTACCTCTATGGAAGTAAGATAATATGAGATCTCAAATTGTTAATAGCATTTTCCTCTGGTGAGAGAAATAGAATTAAAAAAAAAACTTAAAAGGAAACTTTTACCTTTCAAAACTATATGTTTTTGGTGATATTTGTAAGTGTATATTCAGGCATTACTCATATAAACTTTAAAAGAAAAAAGTAAGAAACAATAAAAGAAAAACTTCTTTGATTTCTCACATATGGCTAACTTACATGTTTTTCCTACAGGGAATGTAACACTTCTGTAAAATTGGAACAAAAAACATTGTGCTTTATAAATCAGCAGAGTTCAAGTCTATGTATTCTTATGTTGAGAAAGGATATTGAAACTATGTTTCTGGGTAGTGCTCAAACACTGTTATTTCAATTTAAAGGTGTACCATTCATCTTCTTTAATTGGCTCTGCATGTTTGGAAGACAAACACTTTTTGCAAGGAAGTCTGGCTTGGTCCCAGCACAAAACCTTCTTTTTAACCCTGAAGCTCTGCTGCCTTCTGTCAGCTCAGTAGCTGCTGGACTTTGGGTGCTCTGGTAGTGTTACCAGTGGAGATACAGCATGGTGGTCTGAATTAAGTACTGGGTCTAGCTCTTCCTTGAGCCTTAGCCCTGATGCTGAGCAACTTAGTTTTAATTCAGGTTTTTTTTTAATCTGTAAAATGAGCTTCAAAGTACCAATCTGTGTAGAGTACTTTGCATATCATCATTGTTCAACCTGTATAAAAATGGAAAGTGATTACCTAGTAAGTTTTTACATTCAAAATGATGCTTGTAAAAGGCTTCTGTGTCCAAATTATGTGAATCTTTATATCAGTCCACAAAAGAACACAAATTTTATATTACCTAGCATTCTGAGGGAAATGTAGAAAAGCAGATCCAGGATACAAAATGTCAAGCTATTTCTAAATTTTTAAACCACTTCCTGTCATCCACATCATAGAATTCTGTAGCCACACGGTTGTCCTGCTCTTGGGCCCTCCCCACCCTGCCCTTGTCACCAGTGTTGGGATCGACAGCATGCAATGGTCCAGCCAGGAATGATACTAAGGTTATGCCTTTTTAGACATCAAGAATTACAGCCTCCAGAGCTTTGAAGTAAATCCTCTGAAAGAGTAATTTCTTCTCTGCTCTATTGCATCGGACAATTACTGCACTTCCCTGCCTCCCCACCAGTGATGGCTGCTGCTATGTTGGTAAAATCCTCTGCAGATGCTGACCTTAGAGGAGCTCTGATGCTAAAATATCACAGGAATTTAGTTGATTTATTATGTAGAGGAGATAATCAACAAATTGACTGCTGCATTAGCAAATTATTTTTGCAAGTAGGTTGTGCTTGTACAGTTTTGACATCAACTCACAGTAATAATTTTCTGCCCCCCCCCCCCCGTATTTAAAAAAGAAGCAGAACATGGCAGCAGAATTACAGTGGACAGGCATAAGCCATGCAGAGCTGCTCACTGTCCAAGTCCTGGCTCCTCCCCAGTTTGATCCCTCGGCAAATCTCTTAAATCTTTTGTTCATTGCATCAATTTAGAGGTAGGCCTACCTAGAGTTACTGTGAGCATTAAATTAATTAGTCACATGGAAATAACTCACAGCCTCTAAACACTTATATGTAAAGTGTTAATTCTGTTTTCATCCACAATGCATGGGAAAATGATTATACTGTATAATTGAGGGGCATTAGGTAACTACACAAGTGCTGGAAAGTGTATTAAACTGGATTAAATGCTGTACAAAATGTAACCTTAAGTTAAGGCCATCTTAATTGTTGGTACTTATGGCCAGGAATTCTGTAAGAGCATGGGGACTTTGGTTCTCATCGGCCTCCAGAGTTGTCAATCAACATTTTCAGAGTACATGGATAAATCAATGAAAGAAGCCTAAACTGTACTTATCTTACCTCCCGGTTTTGCTTTACCTAATTTGTCATGGCTTGGCAATCATAGAAACATTCTTGAGTGTGTTTGTGTGTGTGTGTGTGTGGCGCTTTCTCTCTCTCTCTCTCTCTCTCTCTCTCTCTCTCTCTCTCTCTCTCTCTTTCACACACACACACACACACACACACACACACACACATACACGCATATGAGGACTTTCCAATTTTAGCATCCAGAAATGTTCCAACCAATAATTTGAGCAAGGTACCCTTTCTTAGCTCGATGGGCACAATCAGGAAAGGAGTCTGTAAAGCCTTTGGTGCAGAACAGGATTTTCTCTCCACATCAGTTTGAGATGATATCTATGATCAAAGAGACATATGCTGTCTGTCTGCTTCCTCTGTACTTCAGAACTGGCTGTGACCTGGAGGGTGTACGAGTGCCCATCTGTGGTTGCCTAGAAACTTTGGCTGCACAAGTGTCAACTCTCTTTCATGGCTCTAAGGGAGAAGGAGCCTCACAGAGAGCCCTAGACTTTGTGGAGGGGGAGAAAAGGTCCTTGTGTGTTTAAAACAAGTGTCTCACCAGGAGATAATGGTTGAGCTGTGGGTTATAAATGATGCATTTTGTTCTTTTCGTCTTGCTGATGGCACAAGGGGAAAAAAAAGTTCATCTCTTGCTTATCAAAATACTGTGACATTTCTTCTTCCACAGGAAAATTTTCAGTCACAATCTTCTGCAGCCACTGACACCGAATTTACCCAATTGTAAAGCTCTAGAGTCATTACAACCTGTTTGTGACTATTATTCTTTCATGTGTCTCACTCAAACTGAAACAGACAGACTCCCTCCCCCAAATTTACTATTGATTTCCTACTTTTTTTTTAAGGAACACATCTATTTAAAATGCAAATGGTCCTTGCTTGGCTTCTGTTCTATTAATAATATTTTGTTTTGCCAGCAGCACAGCGATGTCAAAACTATCCATTTCATTATGTTTATAAATCCTGAAGCTAACAGGCTTTACAAAGTTTCCTTGAAAATGAATGCATTTTTAAACATTTAAAAATATGATGAAGAGAAGTCCATTCTATGTCCATCACCTGACTAATATGTCATGAATATTAATGTTTTATGAAAATAATGTGTTCATTCAGTTATTTGAAAGGAGAGATTTTTTTTTTTCACTCCAAGTTTCCTGTTCCCTGCTTAAAAACTGCAGCGGTGACTTGGTCAATGTCAGATCAATAGGAATAAGGATTGTGTAACTCAATTTTGAAATATAAAGTACCAGGCAGTTAGGTGATGTGATTTCCATGTCCTCCTTGAGATTAAATTGATTTTGTAATTTTAATGAAAATAGGCACAGCCTATAGAATTAAATGCCTCTCAGTTGCTATAGACCTTATGCTCAGTTGTCCAAAGGACAAACTACTGTGGTGAACTATCTGGGTAAAGAGCTTTTACAATGCCTTAGAAATGGTTTATCTATAATCACAAGCCTAAATTTTGAATTCACAATGTTATTTGAACATGTGGGAATATTTTTATTGGCCTTCCTGGCTTGATAAGTGCTTATTAAATGCTTATGAAATGAATGATCCCCAATAAGTACAAAGTCCATTTATACATATGTAAACTCTGTTCCTTAGCTCTCTGAAATATTTCTGGATGAATTAATTTGTTATATTTTTACAAAAAAATTGACGATGTTACTATTTTTTTTCAACATTAGACTTATTGCATTTAACTGAATTTTATATATATATAAATTTGTTTGTTTGTTTGTTTGTTGTTGTTTTTTGATACCAGGGATTTAACCAAGGGGATCTTAACCACTGAGCCACATCCCCAGCCCATTTTTTATTTTGAAACAGAGCCTAAGTTGCTGAGGCTGTCCTTGAACTTGAGATCTTCCTGCCTCAGCCTCTCAAGCCACTGGGATTGCAAGTGTGCACCACCATGTCCAGCTAATTCTTTTTTATACAAAGAAAAATTCTCCACCTTTATCTTGAAAAACTTCTCACCCATGTCCTACTAGACTCTGCTCTTCAAAACATTCAAAATTAATATACTCATTTAATTCATTCAAAACTTTAGAACTAATGCTAATCAGAACCTCCTGAATATGTTAAAAGCATGAGAATTAAGACAAAATTAGAACATAAGAGGAAAATTTGGATTTATTCATAGTATCTCATGCTATTTTCTACATAAAGGAAAACTCAGTATAAATAACAGGCACAGGTAAGTGTTCTAATGTGATATGCATAGAAGGTACTAACTGCCAAACACACTTGGTTTCCATTTTTTAAAAGATGTTTTTTCCCTACTAAATTCCAAAACTACCTGACTTAGCCTCTTCTGCTTTTATATTTTGAATCTATATTTGACGGCTTAACATTGAGTCTTTTTAAAAATTGAGAGGATGGTGATCAACTGTGAAATCAGTTAAAATGGAGAGAAGCCAACACCAAAAAAGCAACAAATTTGTGTAAAACATTAGCTTTCTGATGGAAAATGAAATCTATTATTTGTGGCTTCAGATGATTATAAGAACAAATATTGAAATATATATATTCTTAATTCCATAAAATCAAACCAGACCAAATTTTCTATTTTATATACTGTCCAAGCTGGAGTGCAGGAAGTGAATTGTAAACTCATAGATAGGTGTCTGTATGCTCTCCTTTTTCCTCTGTCCTTGTAAATGAATCCCATCTTCTCCTTTACTTGGTAGGTTGCCTCTGTTTACCAGCTGTAAAGCCTTGTACAAGTTATTTAACATCTTTGTGCCTCAGTTTCTTCAATTTTCAAACACTGTTCTCAGTATTCATTCCATACAGTTGTGAGGATTAGCTAAATGTTTATAAATTGCATCAGTTTTCTACAGCATAGAAAGTGGCATGAGAGTATTTGTTTAAGAAAATAAAAGCAGCATTCCTCTCTCAGCATAGTTCAGACCTTTGAAACCTCACAAAGCCTGTTCCTAGGGACAATGAATGATTCAGCATGTACAGCTACTTGGCATTTTTGAAAGTACATTCTCCTTGTTCCATCTATGAACCACCAAGGGTTTTCCTTAAAGCTTCAAGGTAGCTTCCACTTTTACAAAGATTACCTGGCATCTGGTTGGGGAAGGAAGATGATACCCTTTACTGTAGGACAGAGGTAGAAATTTGAAAAACACATGGGTGGTGTACTTTTGTTTTGCACTTAAAGGATGGATACTGACTTCTGCATGGGTGTACCAAAATATGCAGATTAGAATGACATGACGTGTGTAATTGTTTTTAAGTTTTTCTACACTTAGACTTATAAATTAGAGCTAAACCAATGATTGAGTTTTATTAAAGAGGCCCCAGTGTATGGCAGGAAACAGTACAATAGCTTCTTTCTTGTGTTCTCTACACCGTTTATGTATTACAGGCTTGTGAACCTGGGATTTCAGGGAGCCTGAGCTGGTTCTGAAAAGTGTGCTGGACTTTAAGAGATCTCTCTGCAAAGTGCTTCTGTATCAGCATTGCTAGGGAGATAATTAGAAACGCAGATTCTTAGGACCTGCATTTTGGAAAGATATAACCAGAATTCAGCCACCAAAATTGTATGTGAAGTGTAGCACCTCCATATAAGAACTAGAACTACATCTTTATTGAAAGTTAGAGATGTAAAGGATACTAAAAATCAACCAATTTGACTCTTTTATTTTCCAGCTTCATGACTTTAAAGGTAGTTATTTAGTACTTGCTGGGTGTCAGGTTTTAAAGTTTGTTGTGTTGTCAAAAGTAGATAGGTTATTATTGTCCTTGCTCCAGAAGTCTCTGCAGAAGGTGAGAATGAATGTAAGCTAGTTAATAAAACATAGTATGAAGATTGTTCTGCTAGCAGTAGAATCTCTGAGCTCATGGGAAGACCAAAGGTGCCTTGGAGTGGGAGGGAGATATTTTGAGCCTGAGTCTTGAAGGAAGAGTGGGGATTTGGTAGGCCTCATGTGAGTCCTGAGATTCTATGCCTCTAACGGACTGATAGAGCTATGAAGGAAACAGACATCATTATAATAAGAGGGAAGGTAGAGGAAGCTGCCCTAAGAAAATCACACTTAAGCTAACAACTGAAGTGTCTGTAGGAGTTTTTGACTAAGCCAAGGAGAAGAGGTAGAAAGTCAGAAGAGAGAAAGCATTTTGGCATTTCAGGTGTGAATATTGCTTATCTTTGCCCCTCTGGTCTGTTTTGCTTCTATTGAAATAGCATGAAAGACTGAATAGATGAGAATGTTAATTTTTCTGACCCCAAGTGAGGACATAGTGAGTTTGAAAGGTAGATGGTGAGTTGTTCGGAGGGATAGGGTACAAGTTATGATTATGTCAAGAAAGCAAGTATTCATGCAACATAAATTGGGTAAATGTATATCTAAACACATTAAAGGGGCATGAATTTGATAATGTTATACTGTATCTTATAACATCAAGAATTTCATCATGGCATTGTGGAAATACAATAGGAAATGAAGAGTAAAACTATTACACATTACTAGATCTTATGCATGGACACAATATATACCACAAAAGTCATTCCCTCTCATTTTCATTTCAGAACGCTAGGCCAACTCTGAATTTTTGGAAGATTCTTCAGTGTCTTAAAAATGAAAGTTTTGAACTTGTTTTTCATTCTGCTGTAGAGCCTATAAAAAACAAGAGGAAAAGTATATATGTTTGCTAGGGCTATCTTAGTAAATGCCACAGAATGGGTGGCTTCAACAACAGGCATTTGTTTCTTAGGATTGTGGAGGCTGGAGGCCTGAGATCAAGGTGTGGCAGGAACAATTTCATTCTGAAACTTCTCTTGGGGGCTTCTGTATGGCTGTCTTCTCACATCCGCAGTCTCTCCTTTGTGTGTACCTGTGCTCTAAACTTCTTCTGAGGACACCAGTCACATTGGATTAGGGCTCACCAAAATGTCCTTATTTTTACTTTAATTACCTTAAAGGTATATCATTAAACAGTTACAGAGGCATTAAGGCTTCAATATTTAAATTACTGGCACAATTCAGCCCATAAAACCTGGAGAATTTAGAATATAAAATTTCGACCAAATGTTACTCTAAACTAATATATTTATGCTACTATTATAATTTCTATGTAAGTCTAATGACTGAGCCTCACAGTAATTAACCAGCTTTTTAAGTAATGCTGCAACCTGCTCTGAAGGAACATGGCCCAGGAAGAAATAGCTTACCAAGTATAGTGAACACAACAAAATGAGCTCATTATATGGGAGAAAGCAAGCCACCTTGATTTTTAATCCGCAGGTCAATATACTTGCATTAAAATTTGAAAAATGATGAGATTCATGGCCAAAGTATGCTTATCAAATTTGTAAACATGACTAAAAGTCAGACTGTCATGTTAACAAATATAATTCACAAGATTATTATAGTCTTTGGTAACTCCTATAAGAAGATGTGCCAATAATAGTCTGACCCTGGTAGGAGACTTTCTTTATATTACTGTATTATCCTGTAGAACCAACAATACCATACTTTCATCATCTTTACCCCAATCTCATAATCCTTGCTGGATTATCCTCATGACGTGTGATATTTTGTCACATAATTCTGTTCTACATCTCTGCTTAATGTACATAGTGATTGGTTCACTTTTGTAGTAGTCGTTCTGGCTGCTGTATCAAAATACCATTCAGTCTTAACCAACAGATTTTTTTTTGACAGACCTGGAGGCTAGAAGTCCAAAATCAGGGTGTCAAAGTGGTCAGATTTATATGAGAGAATTATTTCAGGCTTGCAGATGGCTTCCTCCTGCTGTGTCCTTGTATGAATTTCCCTTGCTTTCCTCTGTGCCCACAGTTAAGAGATACACAAAAGGGGAGGGTTTGTTGGGAATGAGGGAGAGAAAGAACTACACTGTGGTGTCTTTTGTTCTTACAAGGACACCTGTCTTAGAGGATTGAGGTCTTACTGATATGACCTCACTTAACTCACCTCCAAAAGACCCTATCCCCAAGTAGAGTCACATTGAGGATTAATGAGTCAATGTAAGAATGGAACACAATTCAGACCATAGCAAACAGTCACCATTTTTTGAGACACTAATAAGATTTTCTTTTTGAGACACTAAGAAGATTCTCTACTGAGGACTGAGATCTATAATATGTAAGATATAATTAAGCCCCAAGAAAACCTGACATGATGGACTGATGTTCAAATATAATGGTGACTAACCACATTTATATATAACTTTATTTAAATACCTCATGATTTTTGCTCAATATATTGAATTGCTATTTGGCTAAAACTACTTTTTTGGGGGGGAAAAATAAGCATATTGAAGAGGCCTGCTCTTACAATGGTGGAGGTCTTAACTGTGGAGATGTTCTTGTGGTATGATTCACCCAGATAATAGCAAGGCTGGTAAATTGTGTGAAGGGAGCAGAGTCATATGTGCCTCATTCCTTGCTTATATTCATTTTACTAGGGCTGCTGTAACAAAGAACCCCAAACTGGATGCCTTAAATAACAGAAATGCACTCTCTTAACAGTGATGGAAGGTAGAAGTCTGAAGTCAAGGTGTTGGCAGGGCCATGCTCCCTCTAAAGAGGAGCCCTTCTTTGCCTTCCCTGCCTTCTGGTGACTGACTGACGGTCCCTGGGGCTCCTGAATTCTTGGTTCCAGTCTCAGCCTTCATGGTCACAGGTTCTTTCTGTCTTCAAAGGGAGAAATTCCAATAAGGACTCCAGTCATGTTGTTATTTGGAGCCCAACCTACTTTTGAATTACCTTATTTTCTCTTAACTAAGACACCAGTAAGACCTTTTTACAAATAAAGTGACATTAGTATTTAACATAAAAATGAAATTCTGAAAAACTTTTTACAGCCATGGTGAGTGATAACTGTCCACATCAATTACTCTTCCTGTGAATAATGTCAAACTCAAATATATGTTCTAGTCAATGTGATTCTGAAGAAAAATTGTTTACAGAGGTCTGCCTTGTTTTATCTATTAACATCATTGCATAACTGATACAAATTTATCAGAGTCAGAGTTTCAAATATCTATGAATATCCTGCTCTAAGTTCTGGGTTGGATCACTTTTAGAAATTATTTGTTCCCATCATATAGTTGTAATATAGAAGGTCGCAAGTTCAAGTGCTGCTAATTTTTGCATTTTGTTGTCCTAGAGTCATAAGACATGATTCTTAGTTCTTCTAAAGGAAATCACTGTTACCTGTTCTAAAAAGATAATAGAAATGTTAAGATTTTCCCTTCCCCTGGTGTTAATGAACAGAATGCTTATCTGCACGCAGAATTCTTTAGCTCAACTTCCTTGTAGAATTAAAAAAAAATGCAGCAGTGTTGAACAAATTCCCATAGGTTTACATGTAGTATTTGTGCAGTTTACATTTTTAACATTCTTGTGTCCACTGAATGACATAATTGGAAGTGCATGTTTTCTCTTCTGCTGGATATAACTTTTTTACTCATGCTGGTAGGTTTATGGGAGTTATGAAAAAAAAAACCTAGAAAATGAAGAAAAGAGATCAGCAATGGCAGTATGTTGTTGTGACAGAAAGAGCCACACATGCAGCTAAATTTTCTATATTAGAAGATTTGTGCATGCACCTGGGGAGAAGGGACTTCCTATCATGGCATCAGTATGCACAACCTCACATATTTTTTTTATGATAAATTCTTGGAATACTCCAGGATATTGAAGAATGTGCAGAATTAACAAGTGTGATTCATTTGTAGGAGGAATAAATGAGCCTTGAGCATGTTTCTCAACATTTATATTGCACAAACAAAACCACTCAAAAGACCCTCCCATGAGAATCCAGGAAACCTGAAGCTGCTTCCCATTGCAATAAAGATCACAAACTTAATTTTTTCTTGCCTATCTTATAAACATCGTTTCATCAAACTGGTCAAAACAGAATACTTTTAGAAGACATATTTATAAATTTTGATGAAAGCTATGACAGTATAAGCAGTTTGGACACCTCTCTTGGGGTAATCAAGCTGTGTTTTAAAATGTGTAGGGGATAATCAAAAAGGAAAAGTGCTAGAATTCTTTCTTAATTGCTTAAATGAATGACTCTTAAGAAATGTTCAAGAAAAAAAATTGAAAAACTTCTTAGGTAGAAAACGTACAAGATTTACCTGGAAAATTTAGAAGCTGTATCAAATCAGTTACCATTCCAATTTGTCTTAAGACAGCATCACAGAGTAACCTGTTTGCTAAACCTGCTGTCTACTCCCAAGACTTCTCCCTAAGCCCTCTTTTCCCTTCCCTTCACTTCCCTACTCTTGCTTCCTCCTGTCCTTCCCTACTTCCTCCTTCCCTTCCTTTCTTTCCTCTTCCCTTTCTTCCCTTTTCTTTCTTTCTTTCTTTTTTTAATGTGGTGCTGAGGATTAAACCCAGTGCCTCACAGATACAAGGCAAACACTTTACCACTGAGCTACAGTCCCAGCCCCCTTTTCTGTTTTTATCTGCCTTTCCCACTAGAGAAGGTAGATTGTATAAAAGGAGGAAACTTTTCTAAGAAGGTCTGACTTTAGGATGAATAGAAGCTCATTAAAAAGGAGAAGAAGAATATTCAGACAGAAGAAACAGCCTGTGTATTCCTTTGCCTGGTACAGCTGAGAAGCTCCATGAAAATACGTGTGGCTGAAACAAACAAGAGAACAGAGAAACAACCAGAGCATTGAAAAAGGGTCACAAAGATTTTTCCTTTTTGTCTTAGGCTTAAGAGCAGTGCAAAGACATTGAATTATTTCGAGTGTGGGGGTGCTGGAGGAGTGGATGATGTTTATAATCTGAAAAAAAAGATTGCTTTGGGCTGTGGTATGGAGAGCAAATTGGAGGGAGTCAGGAGTGTGCCTTCTTTCAAATGGCCAAAGAAAGATGTATCTATAGTAGCAGCAAGTTTTCAGAGACTAGCTACATTTAGTAAAATGGCATTCTCCTAATACATGGTGTGCCTCCTAAGACATGGCATTTGGCTCTTATAATTTTCCTCACAATGCTCAAATAAGGTCCTGCATCAAACATATGAAGGAGTATCATTGGGGAATAAATAGACTGGAAATTCCAAGAGCCATTGGCCTCCTTCCCATTAAATAAATAACTACTTTATGTTACGATCCAGATTTCCATAGAAATTTCCTAATTCATTAAAAAAAGACAGTATGTTTCCCAAACTACTTTTGTGTTTCTGTTTAGCACACGTGAAGAATCACAGTTGTGGTTTTTATTTTTATTAATGCATGCTACTAGAGGCACTCCTAATTGGATCACATCTCTTTTGAGCCAATGATTCAAAATTAGCCTTCATCCTCAATGTGTAGTGTGAAAGCCACTGTTAAACCTGGATAGCCACAGGAAAGACTGCTGAGGAAATGTTTCAAAAACTTATTTCTATAATGCATAAAATGAACAGGATTTCAACGTGTGTGCCATCATTTAAATTGAGTATTTTGTTTGCTTTGGAAACAAACTGGCCTTTGTGTTAGAGTCTACAGTTTGGATTCTCTGGATAACAATCCTTTCCTTTGATTTTTCTGGGCTTCTTTTCAGCATTTCAAAGAAATTGTAAAAAGTCAGTCCCAAGCCTGGAAGGACTGCAAGGTTCTCTGCAAATTATAGTGTCTCCATCCACCTGATTACTGCAGCCTCCCAGCTGACTTCAGATTTCAGCCCAGAAGGGAGGGTTTAGCTCTGTCTGCTTTCTGATTAGTGTCATTCATAAGCACGTTATTTGGGATAGTGGAGATGTATGTTAATGGACTTCAGTATCTACAAATGACTACTCTATAACCTTATTTTTAACTCCCTGTGAATTTTTGTTTTCAAAATTAGGAATTTGATCTTTTTACATATTCATCTTTTTATACTAGCAGGCTCTACACATCGTTTTAATAATATTTTAATTAGAAATGAGAACCTATTTACATAGGAAATAGGTCTTGACATAAACCTCTGAATTTCATCAGCTTATAGAATATTTCAATTTTTTAATGTATGCCCTGATTTGATGAGAACAAAGGTGTGGTTTAAAAAAAATCACACAATACTATAAACAGAATTTCCATATTGTAAGACTTTGAATAAATCATGTTTTATCTCGCCCTAAGTTCAAAAAGAATAAATGTATCCTGAATTCTGGACACATTTAAATGTACTAAGACTTCAGGTCATACTGAGAATATTGCCATTTAATTTTACTATTTAATAATGAATATTATATACTTTAATATTTAGGCTAATTTTTTTCATATGGTCAGATTTCTTTAATCTTAGGGTATTATTATTGGGAGGATATTGCTAATTATCTTAAAAGAAAAAGAGAGTCATTTGTAAGTATGTCTTCATATTTTGTGCCAATTTTCTTCACTCCCTCTTGTACTCTTTTTATTTTTCACAGTTTAATATGGAATCTTATCTTTTTTTTTTTTTTTAATGCTACACTCCTCAGGTTGAAGGTGAAGGGCCTCTCTTAATGTTCAAGAAAGAAACAGATTTCTCTTAAGAAATACTTTTATTTGCACCAAGATAATGGGGTCTCTGTCCATGTTATAACGAATATTCCTAGAGATGGTTCGAAAGACACATTTATGAACACAGGACACATTGTTGGCTTTAAGTGCTATTTTCAGTTGTGAACACTGAAAAAGATAACCAGAATATCACATACCATTAGCATGATTAGCACTAGGGAGACTCGTATTAAAACATGGGGACTGTCAGGGAAGAATGGGTATCAGAGAGGAAGAATGATATGCCAAGGCTCCCATTTGGAACCTGTGGGAGAGCTTTGGAGTGAGTCCAATAAAATGGACATTTCTAAGTGATCAAATATGTGTCTGGACAAAGCTACTTACTTGAGCTCTAATGTATGGGCTGTATTCTCTTGTTACCTTTTTTTATATTTCTACATTGAAATAGTGGATCATGACCATAAATCCTAATGTCTTGGAGGTGGTAATGATCTTCAAAGATCTTTTAGTTTCCTCTCCTCTTGGGATTATATAACCATGGCCCAACAAGTCTATTAAATTTGTAAAACTTGATGAAAACCTACCACATTCTCATTTTTACTACTATAAACTATTGTTGTTAATTAAAGTCTTATTACATTGACCTGAGGATGCCAGTGGTAATTCAGTTGTGTGGTTTTTTTTCCTATTTCCAGTGAGATGGTGTTGCCAGTTTTTCTTTTGTTTAGGATTAAACCTAAACAAAATTATAGTAACTTTAACTCCCAACTGAAGAATGGGTTGTTGATTTCTCCAGTATAAAATAAAAGTCAAGATAGCTTTATTGATATCTTGTAATGTCTTTTGTATAGGTTCTATGCTGACAACAGATCTTTGAACAAGGCATCCTTCCTAATATAAACAAAGTATAGATGCTATATTCTGAATGGTTTTTGAAAATGACATTGTGTACGAATCCCTCAGTAAGAAGGGTATGGTATGATACAATCTGCAGGCATTGGTTTTAAGTTCCATCCATGCACAGATCAAGTTAATTAATTTCATTAAGAATTTAGTTCTTTAGATTTCACCCAATATAATTATTTTGAGAATAAAATAACTGTGCCTAATATACCTAATAAATCCTTGAATGCTTGCCCCTGTCTTACTCTTTTCCTGTCTCCTTTATTTTGATGGAAGAAAAAAAATATTATAATATTCTATTCCAAAATAATAGATTTGAGGGGATTTTTTTTTGTCCTGAGTGGTATATGTTATGTTTAGGACCCTGATGAAATGATGTTACTATCTCTTTCATAGTACCTCCTCCCCTTTAGGATACACACTATTTACTTTTCAACATTTTCATATTATAGTTCAATTGGTAAATGCTGTCTGTCCTTTAAAGACCAAAGGAATGTAACCAACATAAAATTTAAAGCTTCATATGTGACTATTCAAAGTTGGCATAATTTTATCCAAAATCATTGCTGTATTCTTGATTTTTTTGAAAAAATATAGTTGGATTTTGAATTAAAACAATGAGGTGGTTCATGGTTTTTTTCTTCTGCTTCTTGTACTTTTTGTTTCAAAAAAACTTTTTAGGAAAGGTTTCCTTCCAAACTGGTATGGTCTGGATACAGATTGCGTGTCTCCCAAAGATTCATTTTGAGAGTTTGATCCTCAACATGACAATGTCAAGAGGTAGCAGTAAAGGCTGGGGAGGTAGGTGAGTAGTAGAGCACTTGTTTAATATGTGAAAGGTCATGAGTTCAATCCCCAGCACTGAAGGGAAAAAAATAGAGATGCTGGGCCTAGTAAGAAGTATTTAGGTCTTTGGAAGCATACCATAAAAAGAAAATAACATTGTTCATGTGAGATCCCAGTCTGGGGTCTGGCTTGAGCTTCCTGCCCCACTGTGTGACCTCTCACTCTTATACATTCAACTACCCTGATGGCATCTGCTATGATGAGACAGCAGAAACTGGCTACACCCAAGCTGGCATGATGTTGTTTGGATTATCAACTTCCAAAATGGAGCTATATAAACTTTCTTTCTCTGTAAGAATGCATCTTGATAATGCATTATGGTTTATGTACTTTAGTTGATTTTATGAAGGGCCTTAATGTGATCCTGAAAGGGATGCTGATGCATGAAATTTCTGAGTATAGATACATAGAATTATTAATTTCAGAGATTTTCAGTCTTTCAAGGAACCATCAAGACCACCTACATATAGAAAGTTTTTTAGAGTGAACGTCAAAGAAATATCTTCTTACATATTTTCTACTATAGGCATTTTAATACACTGCACATTTGCAGCCATACTTCCATTGCAGTAACTACACATCATGGGAAACAGTAAGGCTTTGCTGGAGATGTATTTATTGTCTACAGGACAATTTTTATGTGTAGCCATGACTATGATAGATAGTAAACGAACCCATAAAACTGACCTCCCACAATTTACATGCACCTTTGTGAGGCTGGAGGAAAGAGCCTTGGATTTATTATATGCTTCTTTTTTATTGCAAAGTTATAATTATATTGGTGTAGGAGATGGTCACAGTGCCTCAAACAGAAAGTTGTTCAGTATCAGTGCAGTTAGAATCTGGAATAGTTGTATCATTTTACAAATGCTGAATCCCTTAAGTGTACCTAGAAGAAAAGTTACATCTTTGGCATGTCTTGGTTATCTAATTTTTTTTAAATTTTTCATTTGTATTTACTGTATACCTGCCCAAACAATTTGGCTTCTATACAACTTTAAAAAACAAAATATCTATAAGTGCTTATTACTATAGTAGTGTCAGAACTATTATTTATTAGATTGAATTTTCCTCAGTATTTTTATTTTCAATTTTCTTTGGATTTTTAGTCTCTCTCTCTCTCTCTCTCTCTCTCTCTCTCTCTCTCTCTCTCGTCTCTCTTGTCTCTTTGTATCCTCATGACCTCTTAATTTATTCCAAGGTGAAAGACTATTTTTACTTGGTACAATGTTTTTATATAAAACAGTTCAGTGATAAGTTTTAACTAGAGATTATAGAAGGGACAAAATTCATTCAGAGGTGCTCTATTTTATTTCTTTATTTTTTAGGATGGCATGCATGTGGACATCACATTTATAGGGGTCTCAATGTGAGTTCTGCTACTTGAGAAGGGTTTTGTAAATTAGTAAGTAAAACTTCACATGGTTTTTATACCAGTTAAATGAAATAATACATGGTACATAGTGGTTATGGCAAAGTGTTAGTTATACTGTAAGTTGAATAATAGTAACATTTATTCTGTAACCAATAAATGATACATTAAGGTTACTAAAAACTATTTAAATGAAGCATACTTTAAATAAACATAAATTTGATAGATTTAATCTTAAGACTTAGTGTGGAAACCCTTTTAAAATGTACTTGTTCCATGTGTAAAAGAAACTATGTACATACTCTTAATATTTAACTTTTAAAAACAGTTACTACATGTCAAAGTATTATTTGCACAATATTCTTATCCCTTTTATGCATCTTTTATTTTAAACATCATAATATCACAAATGTCAAATAAGAACTAAAAGTAAGAAATGATCAACAGGGTCCCATGTTCAAAACATCTCAACTAGAAGTAAATTTTTACTTTGCTTCCATTTCATCAAATTATTTAATTTCAAGAGCTCTTATGATTGTAAATTTTTTTATGTTATGCAACATTTTCAGCTCAATGTTTGCATGCCTTTGAAAGTTTTATGTAGCTGGCAGTTTGGGTAGTGTTATTATTACAAACTGACCTGTAAGATTCATTTTTTTTCTTCACAGTTGAAATTATGATCAATGTCTTAAAATGAAACATCTGGTGCTATTTGTAAATTAAGGGGGGAAAGGAGGGACATCTCGCCTGTTTTTGCCCTACAGAACCTATGCAAATTTTAATATTCATTCTTATTATTAAGTGCATGTTTAAAGTTAGGTCATGCCAGACATCTTATACAATTTAATTACTTCAAGTGTTCTCTGTGATAAGTATTATTTCTCCCATTTTTATAAATGAGGACCCCAAGTTTCAGTTTAAGTAACTGTCCAGCTATCACAGTCATTAAATAGCAAAGCTGGAATTCAAACCCATGTCCATCTGACTTCAAAACATATTCTCTTTCAATTCCACCATGCTGTGCCTGTCCTTTTAAGTGAAATATCATGAATATCCTGGATCAAAGAGGAATTTCTATATTGGAAGAAACACTTGACTTATTGAACAGAGTTTCAGATGAACATACCCATTTAAATGCATTTACATCTTGCTTAAAGGCAGTACTTTCTGAGGAAACTGAAAATAAGCAATTAAATTTAATTCACTTGTAGGTGTACACCTAAGGCCATACCTACACCAGCCAAATAAATGGAGATTTTTAGAATCTTTCACCAGGGAGCAGTAATATCTGTGTTGCCATTTTACAAAATGTATAATCTTACAGTATATTTCCATTTAAAACAGTGTAGCAGATTAAATCCATTTCAGAACTGTATTACTCATATTTCACTACTTTATTTCAGTATTGTAATGACTTTATCTGCTGCGTATAGCATCTGAATCTCACAAAAAAGAACAGATGAGAAAACATACATCACATACCACTTAAATCACTGTCCTTTTGAAGCAATTGCTATTTTTAAAATGAAGACTATTTTTCTGAAAACAGAGCAATATATGAAGACTAATAATAATGAGAGTTAATTGATTAGTGTTTTTATATATGGGAAAATTAGTATAACAAAAGAAATTGTCATAAATAATATTTCTTCAGACTCAGCTAGAATAAAACCAGCAAAAGAAGGAATACTTTTTGTTTAAACAATAAATAATTCTATGTGAAAAATAATTATTTTTTACAGTTATTTTATTAATTTTTATCTATTGAGAGTAAGTGAAGGTATTATAATTGAAATTCTATAGACAAAAAATTGAAAAAAGACGTGTTCATTTCCATTTGCTTAATTTGTGGTTTGGATATTTGGCTATTCAAGATCATCTTTCTCCTTTTAGTTATACAAAAAAACCTGAGGATATATAGCTCATATTTTTTTCACTTGCTGATTATATTTTCTCCAG
Source organism: Spermophilus citellus (assembly GCF_964194105.1). Lineage (NCBI taxonomy): Eukaryota > Metazoa > Chordata > Mammalia > Rodentia > Sciuridae > Spermophilus > Spermophilus citellus. The sequence continues at coordinate 73,228,858 of NC_138194.1, forward strand.
TGGGATATAGTGAAATCCAGTGCTTGGCTTTGTTTGATAATAATAAACTAATAGTTTATGACCACTCAAGGTTGTAAATTCACATGTTAATTGAAAATTTTACTGAGATAATTATAGATTTACACATTGTAAGAAATAATCCAGAGAGGTCCCTCGTGCAATTGGCCCAGTTTCTCCCAACGGTACCAATTTGCAAAACTGTGTTTTAGTATCACAATTAGAATATTGACATTGAAACACTTCATTTACCTTATTCTGATATCTTCTGATTCACTTAAACATGTGCATGTGTTGAGTGTATACTATTTTTAAGACTAGAAGTATACACAGGAAATCAGGTGATTTGTTAGGTTTCTTTTAGGATCCAAAAAGATGTGTACTTCCTGGGGATCCATTGAAATGAATAAAATTAAAGGCAATAAAATATCTTAGTGATATTAGTAGACTGTTTAGTTTGACGTGCATTTCCTCAATTGGAATTTAAATAAGAACATCCTGAAGTAAAACTCTCTGAAGAACTCACCTTCTTTTCCTTTCAAGAGAGGAAAATAGGATCCCCCTTACTCCTTTACCATGGATTGAAACAGTATATTGTTAGAGAGAGTGGAAACAGAATTCCACAGCCAATGGGGAACATTACTATATGACTCCCTAATTCAACTCAGTTCATAAAAGCTCATCAGTATTTCTCTTTTTTGTTTCCTTACAAACAGATTTGGAAGAAATTAAAACTTTTAAGAGTATTAAAAAAGAATCTTTAGTTTTCTGATTTTTAAGTGTTGTAGGCTTTCTTTCATTTATCACTTCACGTTCACATTATTCTATATAATTTGTCACTTTGTATACTTTTACAAATACTATCTTCCCTTCCCCTTTCTCTTCTCTTTCCTTTCCCCTGCTTCCTTCCTATCTTTCTCTATATATTCAAATAACACTTTTAAACCTTTACTTTTGTTTTAACATAGTGCTAGACCTAAGGAACAATGGTAATTGGGCATGAGGACTTCCTTCACCAAGCATATTAAGCTGGGAATAGTCAGCCAGACTTTAACATTAACAGCTCTCAACATGGATTTGTGCACGTGCACATACATGCTATAGTGTGGCAGGTGCTCTGGTGGATGTTGGTGAAATGGCACTTGGGGATGTGGACTATCCTAAGTCAGGGTTGATGGGTTATTCAAAAGCATTTTGGAAGATTGCTTTCTAATGTCCATTTTTCTTGTATTATATACACTATATGAAGTTATACAACCTGGATTCTATAGTTTTCTTCAGTAACAGAATGCTAAGACAAAATATCATGTTTCAAAATAAATTTCTTAATAATAGGATCAGGAAAAATTCATAGAGTAAACAATTTAAGAGATGGTCATAGTATAGATGCTAGACTATTTATAAAAGAAATGAAGATTTGACATTTAATTTGAAATAGTAGAATACATTTAAGACTAATAGTATTCTCGGGCTGGGGATGTGACTCAAGCAGTAACGCACTTGCCTGGCATGCACAGGGTGCTGGGTTCGATCCTCAGCACCACATAAAAATAAAATAAAGATGTTGTGTCCACTGAAAACTGAAAAATATTAAAAAATTCTCCTCTCTCTCTCTCTCTCTCTCTCTCTCTCTCTCTCTCTCTCTCTCTTAAAAAAAGACTAATAGTATTCTAAGAGAGGTCAAGTAGAGAGTGCCATGATTTGGAATTGGAATCTTCCTAATGATACTGACCTCTTCTTCCCTCCTAATTGTACTGTGTATGTGTGAATTAATTTCACTTAAGTGCTTTGGAATCTTTTCTATTAAGTAGGTTCATTTCAAGTTTTGTTTATATTATTCTTTTGCTTCTAGCTCCTGTCTCCAACTTGAGCTCTGGTTTTTCCAGCTTTATTTTAAGTCCACATAACAGAGTTGAAACTTGAAAAGGTTTTACTCAGAATCTGTGTTCTGCAGAAGAGGAGATATAAAAACTCATGTGCTTATAATTTCATATTAAGGTGGGGGTGTTGCTTCTTTGTAGATGCAACATGGATTTGAAATATTGACTTAATGATCTTCAGTTGAGCAGATTACTTCAGGAAAGTGATCTCCAAATGCAAGATGGTTGCAGGCTCAGATACAAAGGCAACATTCATTGCTTGTTATTTCTGCAAATAAGTCAATAATTGGATTGGTCAGAACTAAAGGCCATATTTGCTTATGCATCCACAATCTTTTCTGACCTATCATGAGTTAGTAATAAGTCATAGTAAATATAATCTTTGTGTTGTAGCCTTGATCTGTTCATAATTTGTTGGCTTTATGAATTCAAAAGGATGAATTATAATATACCTGAAAACTACTATTTTTTTTCCTTCAAACTGTGCTTTGCTTGGATTTAGCATTCTTGATTTTGAGGCTTAACTTATTAAAATGACCAAAATTAATGATGTAATGATAATAATAATATATCTGCATTTTATAGGATTCTAAGGAATAACCTTTAATTTTATAAAGAGATATTTGTGGGGGCAGTTGGTGGAATGAGATGAACATCATTACCCTAGATACTTGTAAGACTGCACATAGGGTGTGATGCTATATCATGTACAGCCAGAGAAATGAAAAGTTGTGCTGCAGTTGTGTATAATGAATCAAAATGCATATTGCTGTCATATATACCTAATTAAAATAAATAAATAAAAATTTGAATCAAGATTAAGTAAATAGATAAAAGGAAAATGATTAAAACTAAATTAATATGTTAGAATTTAAAAAGGTAAAATTTTGTTAAAAATTAAATGAAAATTACATGCGAAAAAGAGATGTTTGTAAGTGTGAGTGACTATAGTGATTAATATTTTTTTAAGAAATTGTGGAGAGAATGCCTGTCTGTACTTGGAATATTTCCAGTTTCCCTGCCAAGAAGTTAGGATTGTCTCTGGCATTATAATGTGATCATACATTATATATTGAGTGATTATTATTCAGTATATCAGCGCATGTTTGGAAATTATGCTACTTCCTAGTAGCCATCTCTCAAGTAAGTGGGTGATTGTTGCTACACTTTAATCTTGATTAACTCTTCTCTTTCACATTGTCATATTTAATTGCATTAACTTGAGTGAAAGTGTTCTATTGAGTTGAAAGGAATAAGAGGTAATATGTATGTCTATACTAAATAACTTTGAAAACCTAAGGACCAATATTCTTCAAAATAAAAAGATGGTGGTAATTAATAAAGATGCTATTGCTTTCTTTTATGTGGTTTATCATGGACATTATATTTACCAGTTGGTTCCCCCAAAATCTATTGTGAAAGTGAGACCACAGATATAACTCAATACAATGTCAGACATATTATAAGTACTAACTGTTACATACTTTAATCTTCACTGTTTTATAGTGGAGAACACTTGGAAGAATATGAAAACATCTAAGGATGGTCAGTGAAGTAGAATAAACATTTCTTATGTTTTAAATGTGATTGTGGGAGGATCTTTTCACTAATGTACAAGCATATTCCTCATTTTCTTCTCTCTGGGACTCTGTAATGTCAGGATAATGTCAGTGGAGCAGTTAATCCTGGTTATCTGGAAATGGAATGGGTGACCCACTTTGATGTTGACCTTCACAGCTACATACCTTTGCCTGGCTTAGCTATGAAGCAAGAAAGAAATACCAGCACAGGGTTACTATGGCTGAATCTGTCCATTACCTATGTGGCTAGAATCCATTCTGTGAGCTGTTCCTGTCACCTGTTGGTTCCAGTAGAATCTCTACACCTCCTTTTTTTTTTTCTTCATCTGGAGTGAATGTTGTTCTAGTACTAGTTTGACCAATTGCAATTATCAAATGACTCTATATATTGAATGCAAGTAGTTTTTATCCATTTGCTTCATTTTTTTTTCTTTTTTGATGCTGCTTTGTACTGATGATTTAAACTAGGGATCCTATACCACTGAGCTCCCAGTCCTTTTTATTTTTTGACCACCCCGGTCCTTTTTTTTTTTTTTTTAATTTTGAGACAGCGTCTCTCTGAGTTGCTTAGACTGGCCTTAACTTGTGATCCTCCTGCCTTAGTGTTCCAAGTTGCTGGGATTACAGGCATGTGTCACAGTACCTGCATTCATTGCCTTTTACTATTATTCTCAATTATAAAATGCTAAGAGAAAAATTTATAACATAAATTGACAACTTACTCAATTCCCAGCATTACACTGAGTTCTTAACCTATATGGTCTCCTGTTTACTACAAATTATGAGGAACAATTAGGAAATTAAATTGATGCCCAAGTTAAGTAACAAGAAGTCACTGGATACAGACAATACAAGCTGTTGCTCAGGATGGTCAATGAAGATTTTTCTTATATGGTATTGCATCACAGTAGTGTATGTGTGTGTGTGTGTGTGTGTGTGTGTGTGTGTGTGTGTGTACATATATATACACACACATATATTTCAATATATATATTCCATATATATGTATGTATATAATGGGTAACTATATATTCCATAAATATATAGTCCATATGGATTATATATATGAAAATACAGTACCCATATATATGTATGGGCTATATATATGGGCACTCTATATATATCTTCTGTAAATCATAAAAAGTGAGCACTACACATGATTTAAGATTTTTATAATTTACAGAATCTATGTAAGATTTGGTCAAATCATACTTAGTGATGTCTCATTTGTCATCTGATTGTCTATATTTGCCATTATTTCTTAGGAAGCTCTTAAAAGTATCATAGCTTCCTTATATTAGGAAATAAAAATTGAGGGCTGCTCATGAGGAGAAAATATTATAAATTCTCATTACAAATTGAAAGTAAAATGCTTGTGCCTGTGCTCTTTGTAATGCAAATCATCATTTTGACTCAAGCTAAGAATTTTGCATAATGATTTCCATATTGCTGCACCTATTATACTTTATTCTGGATAACTGATATTTAAGATGAACAGTATAAAGAAACCATAATGGATTTACAAAATGCTATCTACTGTTTTTGGGTGTAATTAAGTCAGTGAATTTACAGAGAATATCAGACACCACTGATTTATTTGGCAGCTTATAGTAAGTTTTTTTTTTTGCATTTATACCCATCTTTCTTTTTAAAATAAAAACATGTTCATATTTAGCAGGTATACATTATTTCAAACATATTTTCTGGCTTCAGATACTTATGGAATCTCTTGATATTTGCAGGCAACATCTATCATAGTAGAGTTTTACACATGTCTTTTAAATCCATTACCTTTAAACTATTTGAGTATTCTGATATAGTCATCAAACAATAATCACGATCTTAAATACATAGGTTTTTCTTTTAAACCAAAGAAGTTGACTTCTCTCATCATATGCATAGTTTGGATAATTTGCGCCCACTCCTGGCTGCTTGATTTAGATGCCAAGCATCATGCCATTAGTCCTGCATCAGCTCACCAGAACTTCACTTAGTCAGTCATAGGAAAAAATGATGAAAAGGGATTTTCTATCTCTAAGCTTTGTAAACTGAGAGGACACAGTAGATACATTTACAGATGAGCTCACATCTCTGATCATTAGTGCTTGCTATGAGGTGATAGCTTCCAGGATCATTATCTCAACATCATATGAAACCATCAAAAAAATAGCAAAGTAAGTTTTTTTAATATAATAAGAATATCATATAATAAAAGGGTCACATTATTTAAGTTAAAGCCATCTTATGTTTTGTAAAAAAATTTTAGAAATATCATTTTGACTAAGACATACCCAGCTACAGCAATTGAACAATAGAAACTCTTACCATTATTTATAACTTCTGTGGTCTTAGAACTGCTTCTCACAACAAATGCCAGCCATTTGTACCCTCTGACTTGGCAGTCATTTCATCTCAAGGCAATGTGTTCTCATTCATGAACCTTGTCTCACAAACAGTTTTATTTGTGACATAATAAACATGTTCAAATACTCATGGTAACATTGTATTGTGTTCATTTTTGAATGATTTTTACTGATTTGTTCAAAGAGGAGTCTATATTGCTTTAGTTCTTTGACAGCCTTCCCTCTGAGATGCCATCCTTGATTCCCCCAGGAGAACTTTTCTCTTGATGGTCAAATTTTATTTTCTACTCCTTCCCAAAAGCTATGCTATGGTCTTATATTGGGTCATAATTATCTCACCACCATTAGAATAAGTCACATAAAATGTGCTTTAGATTCTTGTTTGTATCTCTAGGATCCCACATTGCATTCAGCATTAAAAGTACTTAACAAATACTTTTAAATGAGCAAATGTGTATTTAGATGAAGTTCTGTTGAATGTGGTTTTGTGTCTAAAATAATTCTGGAAATAATTCTTTGTGCAGAAATTTAATTCCTGTTGGGGTACTGGTCCATGTCCTGAATGAGTATATGTCCAGGTTTGCTGTCTGGGACCACTTCTCAGAAATGATGGTTTCAGATGCAACCCCTTCTATGTGGAGGAAAGGATGAAATCTTAGATCTGAACAGAAAATGCTGAATTTATCAAAAGTATACTCATGAGTTATAATATCAGCTAGCTGTCTGCCCTTTCTTCCTTAGTTTATTCCTTCCTTTCTTCCTTCCTTCCTTCAATTCTGACATAGTCCTATTTCATTTTCATTTGGGGAAGGGAAAAGCCAAGGAAAACAGAGGAGAAGAGAAGAAGACCATATATATATATTTGAAATAGTCACACTTAACTCAGTGGGTGTGTTCAGCACTAGAAAGTGAGGGCACCACATTAGCTCATTTGCAATAACTGTACATTTTCTCATCCTAGAATTATCTCTGTATAAAGTGTATCAATGCAAATGGGGAATCATTTGGGTGTGTTCAAGTGTCTTTTATACTGTGTATTCTTGGAAAGGAAAACTTAAAACATATCATTTCTTATGCTAGCAATGAGTGATATATTTAATCAGACAAGTTCCCACTTATTTATTTAATAACTGAATATTTTCTCTGAAAATTGTCAGTGTTGGGAGGGGAAAGTTCATTGTCTTAAGCACATGTATCTTAGATTTCTTCTTTCTGAAACTTTTGGAAGAGAAATGTAAAAGTTTAGTTTGAACTCTGATAATCCCATAATAAGTTTACCACCCTCCTTCCTGCAATGCTTTCCAAGTGTTTTGTTTTTTAATCTTTCCAACCACCTTGCCTCCTTCAGAACTTGCCCTGTGGCCCTGTCCTTCAGGCATGCACATTCTGCTTTCCAAATTGACTGGCAGCTAATCTTATAAATGAATCCACTCTAATGGCTGCTGATATGATACTGGGGCTTGAGGTCAATACTTCCACCTAGTTAAGTTGTTAATTTTTTTTTAGAAGAGACAGTCTGATAAAGTATAAGAGGGTCAGAAAATGAGGGTTGGAATCTTATATCACTACCGATTTTGTAAATTCAAGTCCCTTTAGCTTTGAGCCCCATCCCAATAAATTCAATGGTAAAATTATACCTTCTGTATATCCTTTGTATATCCCTATTAGACACAAAGCACTGTGGAGGTACCTAGAAAGTTGCATATAGGCAGATAGTATTATAAGGAAGAAACGGAAGAAAAATATGAGACTTAAAACAAAATCCCATTCTGTGAGACTTGAAAGGGAAAAATCAACTATGGACTCCTGACACAGAAGCTGTGTCAATTAGGAAAGTGTTAGTCAGAAGATGGCAGAGAAACTTGAAAGGATGATTGGGTTTAAATGTAACATGGATGGGTATTTTGAGAAATACATTATACAGCCAACTCCTTTAATACACACTGCACCTAAAAAGCGTGTTGAGGAGTCTGCTGTCAGTGGGGTTTTTTGTGTCATTTATATGTAACTTAAAATATATACAATTGTAGAAATATATAAGCATCAATAAATGTCTCCTGAATTATGAGGAAATGACAATGGTTTGCTTGATCTTTAGAAATTTGACTCTCGGAAGTATTTTGTGAAACCAAAAACATATTCAACAATATAAAGTTCAAATTTGAGAAATAAGCAACTTTGGGTCAGTATTATGGTCTAGAAATTAGATCCTTTAGGAACTAAGATGATTTCAAACTAAATAATTATATATTGCTATCATGGAAAGTGGCACACAGTAAAAGAATATAAAAGTGATATAGTTACTGTTTTAGTATTTAGTACTGCTTAGGATTTATTGTCTTAAACTTAGGGATTTCTTGGAACATTTCAATATTATATGTGGTGAAATGGCACTAGTGTTAGAGATAATAGAGTCCTGGGATTAATGTTCATTAGTGATATGTCAAGGATCTTTAGGGCTCTATTTCCACTTTATTTTTCAACTCTTTTTTTTTTAAAAAAATATAATTAAGTGGTACTTTTTGTATTGTTCACTAAATAAAAATTTTAAAATCTATAATGGATTACTACTTTTAGATGGGTCCCCTACACATTTCTATTATGGGCTGAGAGTTTTGAACAGTGAATTATTCTTTGGATTAGATAAAGAGCTTTCCAAGTTATGCCCTAATATTTTTCCCAGGTTAATTGTTCATCTGTTATATCATTCTGCCATCATTTGGTTTTCTCATATTGTGCACCAAAAAGTCAATTCACCACTCCCAACTGGAGCCTCACACAGAGACCTTTCTTCTAGGCAAAACTGATTCTATTGCAATCGATACCTAAGAATGTTTATCTGTCCAAGCCTGTCAGTACATGTCCTTTCATCTCCATCTAAATCTTCTCACCAGGTTGAAAAATATGACTATATCCTAGTTTATTATAGGCATAGAGTTAAGACAGTATCTACTAAGTTACAGAAGAGTATATGTGTGGTCATTAAAAATCAGCCATTACTTGTGGTAAGTTCTTTTGTAAAGGAACTATTTTCTTAATCATTATAGCCCACGAAGAAAGCACACAATTGAGTACATGTTGGCTAAGTATGAAACAAAAATTAACTAAAATTTTTTAAAAAATTAACTAAAATTTACAACCATAAACAACCATGATTTTCATTAATGTTCTTATCCCAAATGTTCCTTAAAAATTATTCCTTCCTAATTTACCAGACAGGATCTATGGTTGATTTTAATCCCAAATTTCTTCTTCGAAGTTTCTCCTCCCAGGGAAACCAGGCCCTCTCTGACCATCACTCTGCATGTCCTGACCTCTCTGTGTCCCTCCTGCTGGTACACTGACTGCTGGCCACTGCTATCCCACTGCTGTTTCCTCTGTCGACCAGCCAAGCCCACTTTCTTCCATGATGATTCACCGCGCATTGTAGAGCTCCCAAAACATAACCTCGCTCTGTTTCTCAAGATTTGGATCAGGAAATGGTATTAGGTCAGCCTGTTGTGACAAGGAGTGTTGTCTGGAAGGTCAGAGGGGGTTTCTGGCAGCAGAGAAGCACACTGTGCCAGTTTTTTGAGCAAGTAGTATGGACTCCCCCTTCTCCTTCAGCAGCTGAAAAGTCTCCAATAGCCGCAGCTCCTCTTTCCAATGACTTTTCCAAACATTTGTCAGAGCTAGTTACATTCCAGCTAAATATCTTCTGTACCTGTGATATCTTTTTTTCCCCTCCTTCTTTGTTCATTTACATAGACCATAGAACTAAGGGCAAATATTGGAATTCCTTTTTCCCAACCTTTAATATGGTCTCCCTAGAATAAAATTTATTTTGTATGTGAATATGCAGATGAGATTTTTCCAGTTATTTCAGATCATGGTGTTTTGAAAAAGCACCCAGAATTTTCTACTTCATTACCAATAATATTGCTACTTACATATGCATTTCATCTCTACCATTTTTCTAACTTTATGATGATAATTGGAAGATTTCGATGTGCTTTATGATAGATAGAAAGAATATCTAGCCTCAGAATTGATCCTTAAGGCTAGTTGGAATAATAAGATAAAATATTCCTAAGTTTGTAAACACTATCAATATTTGGTTGCATACACATGTAAATATGCTTCCCAAACAATGCTGTACACATTGATTTCTATGACTTCATAAAAACTAGAGCCCAAGGGAGCATTTTACATTCTTGAGAAATGCATTGATTTAGGTTGCTCTAGGTTTTAGACAATTCCAGTGTCTTCGTGTAGAGTTTTTAGGTACTGAATGCATTGTGTGAAAAGGGAATGTTTCTATTTTGCCACCACCATTATGTTATCTTTTCCAGTGCAATTACAAGCTAATTCAGGGCTCTTTGTGTTAGACTAATAGCTTCTGATTCACTGCTGTCACCCAGTTCCTCCTCATGCTCTTTTAATACCATCTGCAGTGCCCCCAGCACTTACCTAGGGTGAGCATTTTTCTCTAAGTAGAGAGTCATCTTTGGCAAATCATTAATGGAACATCAAAAAGATCCCATCTGTTAGAGTTACATATGGCTAAGATCAGAATTATCAAATATCTCATTTTTTTCTTTATTCTTTTTTTCTTTTTTTCCCCCTTTCTTATCCACACAATAAATGTAGTTGTCAGCAGGATAAGTTCATGCGCCGGATAAGGTCACAATTTCATTTAGTGACAACTTCCAACAGTAGGAACTTACAAGGTTCGATTTATTAAAGAGTCAGAAGGGATAAGATCACTGCTTGGCCAGCCTGATTTATCAGGGTTTGACTGGAGTACTTGAATAGGGAATGTCGTATTTCAAGTTTATGTTCAAAACTAGTTTAGTGTGTGTTGTGACTGTATGACTCAAAAACTGAGAAGGGAAATTAGAAAAGGTATCCCTAAAAGGCAATTTGTAGCTACCAATGAAGAACTATCATTTACTGAGCCAAACCATGCTTAGAGATGGATCAATATAGCATAAAATAAATGGTTCCATTTGTCTTAAAATGCAGATGAAACATGCTGTTAGTAATGCCTCAGGAACTTCAGAGTGACAAGACTGTAGTTTGGCTGTGCAGATAATCAGCAGTGAAATGATCTAACCCTCTCATGTATCTGGCAGGCAGCTGTCAAATGGTTAAACCATAAAATAGCAAGAGCTCTGCCATACTTTCACCACCTTGGCTGACTTTGAAAATGTTTTGAGACTTTTAGAATCTTTGAGTGCTTTTTGAACTCAGCATGACTTCAGGGCTGTCCATGTTTGATACCATGATGCATAATGTTTTCCAACTATGAAGAAAATATAAATATGGGTTCTGACGCTATAGCCTTCTGCTATAGTAAGGCCTGATAAATATTATGAGCCAATTCATGTGGTCTGCTTTGAAATTTGGTTATATATTTAAAACCAAGTTTAAACCAATCCAGAATTTATTTTCAGCAAATGAAATATGATCTTCTGTCATCTCATTTACTTGAAACCATGTTCTTCTATGAAATCTGTGCCTAGAGTTAAGAAGAGATGTTCTGTAAATACCATATATGTTTATATCTTCAACTTAATGCTAATTCAGTTGAAGCATGATTGCTGATAACTCTGTTTAAAAGGCTCACATCTTGGCTGTTCCTCTTTGGTGTGCTACTCTTTTCATCTCCTTCGATTTCTAAAGAGTCATCGAAAGGCTCTATTAAAAAGAGACAAAACAATGTCTTGATAACTCTTTCTTCGAAAAAGATTTGAGGGCATACCTAGTGACTTCAAATATTTTTTTAAGTAGTGAATTTCTTTATTAAGGCCAAAACTGGATTGATATTTTTAAAGCTGAGGGATGTTTGGTAGTGATTTGACATAGGGCAGTTTTTTTTTTTTTTTAAGTGAAGCTATCATAAGTCTTTGAGTAATCACAGACTTTTAAAAGTATGCATTATCAAGAAGATAAGGGAAGCAGCCCTCAGCACTAACAATATTATCTTTTACCAAAATTGATTAGTCCGTCCTATGTGTCTCAAATATTTTCTGTGAACTTACCCAGTATGTTAAAAATAAAAAAAAAAATAGGGCTTCTTTCTGAAGGATAACAGTAGAATTGTGAACTGGACAGAGAAGAGAAGCTTTTCTTTTTCTTCTTGCTCCATTATTTCACATTTGGCCTAATATATATAAGTGTAGCAGAAGGCTGAGCAAATAAAATGAATGATTGGCGTAATACAAAGAGAAGACAAATTAAGACAACCTTCTTTGGATTTTAAAATCAACTTTAACTGTTAAAATTGAAGTAAATGATATTACCAAATTTTTTTCATCTAATTAATTATAACCAACTTGTATTTTGCAAATATCATACGGCACAAGCTATATTACTTAAGCAGATAAACAGAAGTAAAACACATATCCATAGATCAAGGTATTTGTAATCCTGTCAAGATAGAATAAGTTATCCAGGGGCACCACTAGGGCATAATTAAATATGAAACAGTCTGGTATTGGGTGTAAATGCAATGGGACTCTGAGGGAAGAATTCAGTGTGTTCTTGAGTTCACAGCTGCTTTGTGAAAAAGAACAGCTTTGGGCTTGATCTTCCAACATTAATAGGGTCTCTTAAGGCAGGCCAAAGGATGGTCTGTTTGCTGGGTGGCAGGAACAATTCTCAGAAAATTGTGGGAGCTGAGCTGGAGATAAGGAAGAAGGCATGGGGGAAGAACCCATTCTTGGGAGGAGTAGGATCCAAAAGTCAGGCAGACAGACACTGTGGAGCAACCTCATGGTGATAAAAATTTAAGGACAGATGCTCAAGTTGAAATGTCCAAAGGGAGCTAGGGCAGGAACTTGTACAAATTGGTGATAAGCTGAGAGTGAAGTTTTAATGTTTATCCTGGTGGGGATTTGGAATCTGAATTGGGGATGGAGTGAATTGAAACTAGTGGGTCATTTAAGTGTGAGTTGATAAAAACCTGGGGAAAATGCTGATAAGAAGGTTGAAGCTGGGAGATGCTAGTAAGTCAAGGTATGGAGAGTGATTTGGATAGAGGTGACAAGGAAAGAGTGTGAACATGCACAATGGTGAACAATTGGATATGATGATGAAAGCATGTGTGTGTTTGCTTAGCTCCAGTTTATTTTTGGTGAATTAGTAAATGTTTATTATTACTTTGCATGTGTTATCTGAGTTAATCTTCACAGTAACCATTGGAGAATGATTTCATAATTCCTATTCGGTATACAGGAAGTGAAGTAACTTGCTTGGGATCACATGGCTATTGCAGTTACTTTTTTCCTATTCAATTTGGAAGCAATTCTAGGCTGGGGTTTGGCCTTTCATTCTAGAAAATTCCTTTTGTTTCAGGTGCCTACAAACTCCATCTCATCTCTAGTCCTTTTCTTACATTCATCAATTTTCAGAATCCTTGAGTGATTCCTTTTCTTTCACATTGTCAGTTAGTCCCTTGACTGCTCAGTGGGTACATGGGCACTGGCCTAACCCCTAAATTTCAAATCATTACTAAGCTCTATAACTTCAACTCGACAAGCCAAGCCATATGAATTCCCTTTCTAGCACTGTGTTCTAGATCCAGGCTTTTTTTGTTTGTTGCTTTGTGCCTGGGCCTAACTCACTGTCTAGTTCTTCGGAGATACCAAATACATATTTGTAGAATGAATAAATGAGATAAAGGAGGCAAAAAGGAATGAACAGACAAATCAGGTGTGAATTGGAGCTTTTCCATCTGATCATTTCAAGTCAAGAATACATTTTATGAAAAGCTGATCCTAGGACTTGGGACTTACTAGCCCAGTACTCTCTCCGTCTCTTATATCACATCTTGGAAAAGAAAACCAGGTTAACATGGAGTGTCAGAGTTGGAACATACCTTACTAAGAAGCAAGTGAGTAAGGACGCCCTCTTCTAACAATGGCTAACCAAAACTTATAACAGATGTAACTTGTTAAACTTATTTAAGGCCATTCAACTGGTTAGTAGAGTTAGTACGAAACACCTTTTACTTTTAGTGCAGTAATGTATCCTCTATTTCATGACACTGATTAATCTTTGAGAAAAAATCTAAAATATCATACTCTTAAGCAACATGTAATTTAGATATAACTTCATTTTATACAATAGCTTACTTCTGCTGCTGTCATTAACCTATTCAGCCTTGGCACTCCATATATGTTAATTATTTGAACTACGCTTTTGGTTTTTCTATAACATTGTGAATAAATGAATTTTCAAAAACTATTTTACAAAAGAAAAGATTTCCCCAAACCTCAAGTGTAGCTTCTTGGTAAGCAAGAAAGGAGAATGAGCTTTGCCTACTTGTCTAATAAAGTTGAGAGGATGAACTGATGGCTTGGGCAATTACTGGACTTTGTGTTGGGGTCATCTTTAAGAGCTCATAAAAGTATTTTTGGTATCCTTAAAATTTTAACACATGGCTAGAGACATCTCAAAAACTTTGGAATTATTTGGATATCACTTTATGATCTGCCCTAAGTTTGTAGTTGTTAATCCATTAAAAGGCAGACCTGCTTGTAAATCCACAGGTCTAGATAAGCAGTCACTGATTGAGTCTGAACCCTTTACAAATGAAATATGGCAGTAGAAGTCAGAAAGGAAGAGTTACTTTTTCAAAGGGTTTTCAGATATTCTCACAATTCCTCTGGTAGCAATTAAATGTGACATGGCTGGGGCTTTTCTTATATGTAAAAACAAGCAAATTATTTAGACATTATCTTTATGCAGAAGAATACACTTAAGTAGAATTTAACTGAAGGATTGAAATATATTTCATTTTTAATTTGTAAATCATAAAGAAATTGTTCAAAATGTAAACATACTTGAAAAAATAATTAGAACTCCTATTTGATAGAAATTAGGCAGTTTCTTTTCAACTAGAAAACTCATCATAAAAGGTTTAAATGACATTATCACATATGAACATGCATACGTTTAGAAACATCTTCCCACAGACTTTTTTTTTTTTTTGTACACAGTAGCTTGTTAAGTGTACTCTGTCTTTAAGGAAGTTTCTATACAAGGCTGCAGATTCCAATCTATTCATCAAAAAGATTGTACAATTATGAAAAACACTTTCAGAGGAAAAGTCTCAGAAAGGGATTTGTTAGACCACACAGCAAAAGTAAATTACTATAATTCCATATTCTCTAGACTCTGAATAAGCTTTGATGTTTGATACTTGAGCATTAATATACTATTTACCATTAAAGTATTCAGTTTATAAAACTATCTTTTAGAAGCCTGGACCTGTTAACTTTTTCAGGATTTAACTTCGTCACTGCTGTTCTCTTTTTTTTCTCCCATGGGTTCAATAATTTCTGAGGATTGAACCCAGGAATGATTTACAGGGTCTTGCTAAATTCCATAGAGTAACCTTGAACTTGAAATTCTGCTGGCTCTGCCTCCTGAATGACTGGGATTTTAGGTGTGCACCACCATGTCAGGCTTGCACTGCTGATCATTTTTAGCTACTGAGATGGATACCAGAATGAAAACTATTGAGGAGTGTGTATCTGTCTTAGTGAGTTCTTTCATTTTCAGTATAGCTGTCAAGTGGTAGAGGAAGGAATCATGAGAAGAATGGAGTATACTTCTTAAAAGTAAATTTTTGACTGTGAACATGAAATTGTTCTGAACATTGCTTCTTTATTGTCTAGTCAGAAAATTTATATTTCATAATGGAGACAGTTTAACCATTGTGCAGTATATTAACTGATCATAGTTTATGAACTTTGATTTTGGCTTCAGGATAAGCAATAATATAAACATGTAAAGTTATGTCTGGTATTTTGATTATTAAAAAAATAAAACAAATCAAGAGAAATAAAGAAGAGGTATTTGAACTCAAGTTGATGATGTCGCGTTTAAAAGCATTGAGACAGAATCTACATGTTACAAGTTAGCTCTTGGCTTGAAAAGAAGTCAAAAGCAACAATTTCATTATATGTACCTACCATGACTTATATATCATTCAGATAATGCAGTTGTCTAATGCATTTTATTCCATTCCAAATATATGATTTTTAAATATAAAACTTTTTGTATGGTAAATGACACAGCAATACTGTCAGGGTATAAGTTTCATCAACTTAATTATTTAGAGAGAAGCTTGAATTCCTGATTGAGATTTTGTTTGTTTGTTTGTCTCAAACCATGTCTAGGCTGATGGGCCTTATTTGAAGTTTTGGAGCCCTCAATTTTTTTTTTCCTGTATGTTACTTCAACAAGTATTTAATCAATTTCTACTTTATTCAATTGTTTATGTTGTCTTTATTTCTTGCTTCTCTTTAATGGGAGGAAATGAAAGGAAGAAAACAGTCCTAAACTGAGAATTCCCTAAGTGTTTTTGTCCAAACCCTTTTGTTAACATAAAATTCTACTCAAAATATTAAACAGAGAAAAGTAACAATTTTGTCTAAACATTTTTTATTTGAGAAGACAAGTGTCGCTACTTATTGTGCATGTAGCTATTTTATCCACTGAAACTAGTACTAATTTCAAAAAATTATCGAGTGCTTCCAAATACCTCCTGATATTATTCTCCAAGAGTCTGAAATAAATATAAAAAATTTAACCCTGTTTTTGGCATTGGACAAGTGCTTTTTGAGGAAGTATTATTACAAGTTCTTAAAGACTGAACTTCAGTAAATAATATGTGAAAATGTGCAAAAAAGAAATTGGACTAAATTTGATTATAATTATAAGGACAATTATAAGGAGTGTTATTTTTCTTTCAGGATTAACAAGGTCAGTTGTTTTTTCAGACAAGTGTAATTGATTCTGTTTATATGAGTCCTGAGAATATTATGCATATAAAGCAAACACAAAAAGAGGTAGCTATTGTTGAAACACAGGTGGTGTAAGTGTTCTAAACATTTCTGTTTTCCTTGTTGCAGGAGAGCTGGAGGTGTTTCAGAAAGATGGGGAACGAAAAATACAGAGTCGGCAGCAACTTCCTGTGGGAACAACCTGGGGGCCGTTTGCTGGGAAAATGGACTTGAATAATAATTCTTTGGTATGTGAATGTTCCTGAGATGCTTGACTCTTAATATTTTGTCATAGCTCAGAAATTATCTCAGCTTACTTCCCAGTGAAATCACTAAAAATAAGTTTGTTTTTTGCTGTTTTCATGCACTACAAAACTTGGATATTTTCCAAGTGGTTTGTCTCTGACAGTAATATACACAGAATTTAGAAGGGAAACAGAATAGAATTTAGAAGGTTACTCATATTAAATGGTTGGCTAGTAAGGTAATTTATAAGCTTATTGCTTTATCTACTTAGCCAGACTAAGACTGTTCACATTTAATAATATGTACAATTGCTTTTATTTTTAAGATGACACAAATTAATTGTCATACCTTATAGGTTTACATGAAGAATAAGAAATGAACAACTTTGTCATTTCTTGCAAATACTGTTTGTATCTCTAAGAGCAAGGATGCGTGATTAGCATTATAATTTTTGTTAACTCTTGTAAAAGTTCTGAGATCTGAATGATAATTGATTAATTAGGTACTTTAAAAGTTAATGGAAAGGTGGATTATTTGATCACACTTAAGCCTTATTTTTCATTCAATATATGCTTCCTATTGCTGTTATAAGAAGTCACCATAAACATTGTGGCTTAAAACAACACAAGTTTATTATCTTGCAGTTCTGGAGGTCAGAAGTCCAAAATTGGTCTCACTGGGCTAATACCAAGATGTCTGAAGGGCCGTGTTCCCTTCCAGATGCTCTAGGGAAGAATCTGTTCTCTTTCCTTTTCCAGCTTCTCAAGGCTGTCTATGAGCCTATGCTCATGACTGCTTCCATTTGCAAAGCCAGTAATGGCCAGTTGAGTTTTCCTTACATTTACTTTCTAACCTGAGTCTTCTGCCTCCCTCTGCCTCGTTAATTAATATGTACGATTATGCTGGGTTCCCCTGGGTAACCTAGGCTCATTTCTTTATTTTAAGGGTAGTTCTTTAACATCCCTTATTCTATTTGCTTCTTTCATTTCTTTTTGCCATGCAACATTCCCAAATTCCAAAGATTACGATGTGGGCATCTTTGAGAGGTTACTGCCTACCACATAGGATAAAATGATACTGATAGCTGAAAATCTCTCCCATGAGTGAAAAAATTGGGAAAAAGAATGGTTCAGAAATTTTCTGTATATTTGTTCTCAAGAAAGTCTTTCTGTGTAGATGTCATTTATGTAGGGAGAACCTCATTGATGTTCAATGACTGAATCTATGCTGTGGAGACATAAAAACTCCCAAAGGTGTTTGATGGAAGTACGGGGATAGCAACATTGCATTCCTTTAGTTAATTATATGAAAGAAATTCTTTCTTTAAGTTATTACATGAAAGAAACTGATAGTTTCAGATCTCTGTTTATTCAGTGCCATGTGGATAGGACAGAGGTTATTAATCCAACTAAAAGTAATGATTGGAACAAATAAGAAATATTCATACCACCAACGTTTTACATTTGAGAGTTTAAGGGTACATTTCTTATTTCCTAAATCCATGTACTTATCTATAAAATAACAGAAGATTTAATATATATATATATATATATATATATATATATATATATATATATATATATATATATATCTCAAACAATTTGACATTATAGTCCAGGATAAATATCTAATAATCTGAGCAATTTATTCTAGGTGGTCTAGTGCAGTTCTTCAGAAAGGGTTTGAGATGTGGCCACACAAATACTGCACACTTCAAGTGGTTGAGTTCTGTGAAGAGACTGTTCCATTGACTCCTTTCAGAGAGCAATGTTAATTATACTGATTTGTCAAGCTAATGAATGGTGAGAGAGACAAAGTAAGATTTGTGAACATCTAAGGTGGAGTGAAGTGGCCACCCATTTTATGTGGAGGTGTCTATTTGTTTTCTAGCACTGCTTAAAATGTATTTTATGCAATAAGATATATATCTTATTTGTCACTGCACATCAGACACTAACACAATCTTTAGTTGTTTTTCTGATATTTTTTCAAAAATGTACTACTGCCATTGAAATGCCACCTATATTTGATTTGACAAATGATCAATATTTTCCCACTAACTACATAAAATAATATCTTAAAATAATATCTTTTGATCACTCTTTATATCATTATTTATTCATAAATAAGGTGGTAGTTTTATGATATTTTACCATATTCTAAATTGTGATATGGTTTAGTTTAAACCCTAAAACAAAACAAAACAAAACAAAAAACAGAAAAAAAGAAAATTTGCTGTTAAGATTGTTTTCTATAAAAAATTGTTACCTCTTACTGCTTTTTAATACTGTAAAAAATAGTTTTAGTGTAGCTTGTGAGTATTGAAATCACAAAATGATGTAAAATGATGTTATCTAGAAAATGACTTCAGTGAAAAACTAAATTTTCAGTTTATGGTTCATAAACTATTTTATGCCATATTTAATATTTTTAAAATAATTCAGTTTATATGCATGAAATTTTCAAGATTTTTGATATCCTTTAAAGCATATGAGTACTTTTTACAGTATTGAAAAGCAGTAGTAGAAAATAATTTTTTATAGAAAACATTTTTTTTTAAAGAGAGAGAGAGTGTGTGTGAGAGAGAGAGAAATTTTTTAATATTTATGTTTTAGTTTTTGGCGGACACAACATCTTTGTTTGTATATGGTGCTGAGGATCGAACCCAGGCCGTAGGCATGCCAGGCGAGCGCGCTACCGCTTGAGCCACATCCCCAGCCTGAGAAAACATTCTTAATAGCAAATTTTCTTTTTTTTGTTGTTTTTGGTTTTGTTTTAGGGTTTAAATATCTAATTGAGCTATATACTTAAAAGATGGCATTTTTTCAACTATAAGACTTAGTTACTTTGCTAAAATAAATTTTGAAAACAATTTTCCTTTGAAACAATGTTCTCTTCCAGAATAGACTTCTGATTTCATATTATTAGATACTACTAATACTATTATTGCTACCATGGTGATGGTGATTATTGTACAGCATTGTCTAATATATGTTATATTCATATTCATTTCTAGAGACACTCTGTGAAGACTAGGAAATAAATTAGCTCACCTAACTCTCCAAACAACCCTGTAAATTTGGTTCTGTTTTGGATTATAGTTTATAAATGGGAAGATAAACACTCTATCTTTTGATTTGAGAATCTCCATTATTAGGATTATGCTATGCTGCCTTTTCAGTATCACATCTATTCCATGATTTAAACATGATTAAATCATGTTTAATCTTTACTTTGTTTGCATGAATTCTAAATTTATAAAGATCTCTGGGAAAAACATGCAATTATTAGAGGATTTATTATTTTATTTTATTTTTATTTATTTATTTTTTACTTTGAGCAAAATATTTGTTATGATATTTAGACTTCTTGAAGAGTTAGGAGTTAATTGAAAGACTTCTGTAATTTTTCTACCTCTCTAGAATTTGGACAGTATATAATATGTGTTGTATATCACAAAGATATTTTTTCCTTATAATATATACCTACTAACCCTTCTTTACCTAACCTTGAATCAAATTTGGATTAGAACACTCTTTTAAATTGCTTATTTGCCAACTGATGTAATGTTACTCTGCTTAAACCCATGGTGTTGGCTCAGGAGATTCAGCACACTAATTAATCCAACATAGTAATTAATTGAGTCACCATGCCAGATGTCAAATCCTTTTTATATCTTTCAAGTCCCCATCTTGAAATGCATTAGCAATATGCCACCTTCTGCAGGAAGCCTTTGCAGACCAGGCATTTGGATGTATATAGAACATTTCATGAAACATGGGCTATGTAGAAACACCAAACAAACTGATTTGACAAAAGGATATTCTTGGAATCCTACAACACACTGAATGCAGAAATAGAGTGTCTTTATCCCACTTTTTATCATCTTGGTAGATAATTTGTGCTTTCAAACTTTGATGATAACAGGAGGTAGCATGGTAAATATATTTTTTGGGCCAGTTATGGCCAAAATGTTTTGCATATTTTATATCTTATTTAGTTACTTTGCAGCAGAAGAGAAGATAATATTATCTCCCTTATTACAGAGGAGGAAACTGCTAAGTCAGGAAGTTAAGTAATTAGCTCAAGATCAACTCTGTGTGACTCCAGAACACATGGGGCAATCTTAGAAATGTTGTCTAAAATGCAGGAATAATAATACTTAGCATTAAGGATTTTGTGAGAACTAAATGAGTTAGTATATCTTAGTCATCAACAAATATGAACTACTATTCATATTACTAGTATGTTATCTCTACAAATGGATCAATTGGATTCTGACAAGTTAAAAGCTCAAAAGACTCACCAAACTAAATAAGGAATGCTTGTAGACCTTGGAGTTTGGAAACTTTTTTTTTCTTTTCATTCTTAATTTTAGTTATTTGCCAAAGGCTCTGTATTAGGATTCTTCAGAGGCAAAAAACTAACAGGATGTGTGTGAATACAGGAAGACATTTGTAAAAGGAATTGGCCTATGCAATTATGAGGGCTAATGAGCCCAGTATGGGCTGGCAAGTTGGATGCGTAGGAGAGCCATGGTACTATTGAATTCTGAAGGCTGTCTGCTGGACAACTTCCACTTGCTTACAGAGGCCAATCTGCCTGTTTTATTCAGGCCTTCAACTTACTAGATGAGGCTCACCCATGTTACAGAGGGTAATTTCCTTTTCTAAAGTTCACTAATTTAAATGTTAATTTGATTTAAAAACACCTTCTGAATCAACACATAAAATTAAACATCACAGGCTCCAAAGTGCTATGATTACTTGTAATTTTTAGTTTTTCAAGTGATGACCTTACACCCCTGAAAGAAATGTTGGCCAGTTAGTAAAACTTCTTTTCAATATCCCACTTCAGTGTCGAGGAATAACTTACTGTAAATGCTATTGTGGTGGCATAAACTTGATGTTTTGAAAATTCCTTGGATTTTATTCATTGAGAAAATCAAAAGACTACTGACAAAGAATTTTTAAAAACCACTTCAAGTTCTGATTAATATCTGCCTAAAGATATAGAGTTTCTACATTTATATATTGTGCATTTGAAGTTTTCTCATATCCTCTCAAGGACAAAGATCCTTGTAATAAACTAAGTCTCGCCTGTGCTCGCACATGGTAGTACCTAGTAACTATCAAAATGATTATTTGAAAAGTTGATGTCTGGAATTTAAGTGGCATTTGCCCTGTCTTGCATTTCAATATGTCAACTGTGAGTAGTTAACTAGTCTGAGTGGATTCAGCAAACTGCTAGGATCATGCAATGTGCATACTTAATTATGTAGAACATAAATAGGAAGTCCCAGATTACTTACAACATAATAGTACACTCATCGTGACCTGTTAAATTCAACAAATGAAATTTAATAGAGAAATCTCATTTCATTTTATTCAATCAGAATAGAGCCTTGTTTTATTTTCCCACAGGGTGTTTGTGACATTGAATTCTACAAATAGGAAATATACATATAAAGGGCTCTGTAGACATTTTATTGACCTAATAATGAAATAATGCACGTATTAAACTGCATCTTAAAAATTTTCAACTACTTACTGTTATAGAAATGTCATCGAGGAAAGAATTAGAGACTCTTGATCCACATCATTGTAATTATTACATGTCTCTATTTCTCCCCTTCCAGTTCCACCTCTCCCAGTATTCATCTTTGACTCCATTTATTGATAGAGTCTTCCAAGTTTCATGCTGTAACACACGTACCACTTCCCAGGACTTGCTTCTATAGCCAAAGGCACTTTACTGGTAACAGCTATGACTTTTCTTGCCTACTTAGGGACGTTTTCAAGCTTCAAAAACAAACTGAATGCAAGCTGAGAAAGTTGGAAATTCAGGGGAATTCATGTTCCCAGAGGTAATCCACAACCACTGATGGACAGAAAATTGGTGATATCAACACCTTCTTCACTTCTTGGTTAGAAAGTGAGAAGTGTTCTGCACTGTCTCCCTTGGTTTGCCTATGGAATTGAGTTCTGGTTTAATAATGCAGCCTCTAAGGGCTTCTTTCTCTTTCCTGCTCACTTCTACACACTTTTTCTGGATTTTTTTAATATAACTTCCCCAATAGATTACTTGTACTTGAATTGGCTGAGGACTGTTTCTGGGAAAACCATACAAAGACATCGTATAAAATTTAATAAGGAAATGAATTTGAAAGCAACACCCAAATTATTAGTGAGACTCTGGAGGACATAGATTTTTTTTTTGATTTTTACTATTCAATTTTGGACTTTTACCACCGGTATGTAGTAAGTATTCAGTTAATGCTTTTTGATAAAAATCTAACTCAGAGCCGGGTGCACTGTTGCATGCTCATAATCCCAGCAATTTAGTGGGCTGAGGCAGGAAGCTTGTGAGTTCAAAGACATCCTCTGCAAAAGAAGGTACTAAGCAACTGAGTGAGACCCTGTCTCTAAATAAAATACAAAATAGGGCTGGGGGTGTGGTGAGTTCAATACCTGGTACCTGCCCCTACCCCCGCTACCCCCAAAAAATATAACTCAGTGGGATTTATTTATCAGGAATAATCTCACAGACTCCACCTACATCATCCTATCCCTATAAACTTAATAATAGAATTTTTAATTTTGCTGAGGCATGACTCTTGGTTGGATCTTACTTTTTGTTTATTGATGCTGACATTGTAAATAACTTCCTTCTTAATATTCATTTTAATCCGAGCTCAGGACTTCCACACTCTCCTACTTCTCATCTCTCTCTGGGTCTTGGCTTTATTTAATTTAACTGTGCTGTTTCCCAAAAACACTTCTGGCCTTTCTTCTCTTCTCCCTTTGTTCCCAGTACCTCAGGGAGTTTATCCACTTGCAAAGCTTCATCTACTAATTTACAAATGACTTTTGAATTAAAAATTTTTTTCTAACCTTGGTTTTTTTACCCTTTCTCTAAAATAGTATGTTTCAACTGTTTTGCAAACCTTTCCAGCTTAATTTCTCTAATTCAGTGGTCACCAGGAGAGTTAATGACTGTCTCCCCAGATGGTCCATCTATTTTCTTCCAGATTTCCATTCAGTTGCCTTTGGTCCAGGGCTCTGCATCCCATCTCCTGCCTCTGCAGGGAGACCCTTCCATCAGTTATCCCCATCTTTTCTGCATTTCTGCATCTCCTCTCACATCTCAAATGTTTGTTCCCACTTGCAGTTGTATATCCCCCCAGGCCTGCTATTTTTGCCTTGAACTACCACCCTCTCATTTTTCTTCTTTTCAGAGTCCAGCATCTTCCAAGATTCTTTTTTTCACTTCAGACACCAAGACCACTAACTCCGACTCCATGAGTATCTGTTCCCTTCTTAATGTTCCTACTACCATTGCTTCAGTCAAAGCCTCCATCATAGCTCCCTTATCATGACAGTTCTTCTAATTTTTCTTTCTTCTTTACTTCTTGTAATTTTTTTTCTTTAACTAAATCATAGTTGTCCTAAATAATATTAGTCACTTAACTCTTGTACTTAAAATCAACCTAATGGGCACATTAGAGCCCAAACTCCTTAATAAAACCTGAAAAAGGTCTTCTGGTTTACCTTCATAGCTTTTATTCATTTCCCAGTGTCAATGTAGACTTCCAACAGCCTGAACCACCTATGGTGCTCAAAGCCCACTCTTTTCTTCTATCTCTGCCATCTCTGCTAGTCCATGATCCTAGAAAGCCCTATATTTCTTTTCCTGCTCCTCTTAATCAGTAATTACAACTCATTCTTAAAGACCCTGCTCAAGGTCACCTCCAAAGCAGACCTTCCCTGTAGCCTTCAGTGTGGGATAGATAACACTCCTAGGGTGGTTCTCTTGTGCTCTGGGTTTACTAGGAAGAGTTCACTGAGCACATAATTGTAAGCTCTTGCTTTTATGGCTACCTCCCCAGCAGACAGCATGCTTCTTGTCTTTTATCTTTATATCGTTCCTAACTAGAACAATGCCTTGCTTACAGTAGAGCTCAGCAAACAACTTTCAAGTTAAGTAATTGTTTTCTTTCATTTTTCTCCTTTCAGTAGCTGGGAATGATGTGTGCCTCTCCTTATTCATGACCCTTGCACCTTCCCTGAGATTTTAACTTCATTTCTATTTCTACTGTGGTCTTGCTTATATGCCCAGTTTTGCAGTACTTACCCCAATGCTGTCTTGTGCCAGTTTTATTTATTTATATAGTTATGTTGTTTTTATGTTAATCTCATTTAAGTGAAAGGTTCAGTAGGGCAGGATAACTACATCTATTTCTTCAGGTTTTACTCAATAAAGTGATATGCCCATGATGGTCTCTTGATTAAATATTGACTACTTTCAGTGTAAGATTTGCAACCCTTGGAAGCAGTTAGGGAGGAGAAGGTGTTGAGTCATTGAGGCAATTATGATTTGTTTACCACAGAGTCAGTCTTAGATCCCTCACTATGACATGGGTGAAGGCCAAGAAGGTGTTCTGCTATACCATGCTTTCTGTGAAGTCTCATCCAGCCTCACACTTTCCAGTGACAAACCATCTGGGAAATTCCATCTGTCTCTGCTTGGAAACTGAGGTGGCAGTCACCCACTGTGAGCAATTTTCTATTAACTTCTTGGATAAGATCAGTCAGATTTATACTGAATTGATGGGAGCCGAAAGAGCAGGGTTGTTCCAAGAGAAGACAAATGTACTGATTCCTCTAATTGGGCTTAAGCCAGTTTCATTCACGGATGCCCTTAGGTTCTAGTAGTGCAAGGACTTATAACCTTTTTAATTGTACCCTGTTCCTCTTGGGAAACGTTGGTGAAATACATTATTGATGGAGGTTGTAGATTTGTCCCTCAGGGAGGGCAACATGCTTGCTGGCTTCTCTTATACTCTGCTATGTGGAGAGTTAATGGAAACTGCGTGGAGTGGGAAGCTGCTCAGAGAAGACATGAAGGCAAGACGTTTAATACATCAGAGCCTTGGAAAATGATGCCTCCACCTGGTTTCTAGAATTAGAGTAGGATTTATTGTTGTTGCTGTTTTTTGTGGAGAGGACGAGTACTTGGGTGAAGGAGGAAGTTAGCATGCAGGCCCTAGTAATCAAAGACATCCTGTAGAATGTGAGGCTGAAAGGAAGAAAAACAAACACCAAAGAATTATTTCACAGCTCAGATCTGTAGAAACAAACCAAGGAGGCTCAACTGCATATTAATGTGAAGGAACTGGCAATGTTATACTAAAGGCAGAGTTAAGATGTTGACAGTGGATGGAATTAGATAGTCATCAAGGATAATGATATAAACTGAAAACAAATTGTGCCTTTCCTGATAATTAGTAAGTGCCTCCAAAATGCACCTCCATCTCCCTTTGAATTACTTTTTCTCTTAAAAAAGTGGAGTCTTTCTAGGTTTTGCACATTTTGACTTGGATTTGAAAGTTAAAAACCCAAAGATATGATTCCTTGCCATGTTTAGCAAATTTTACTTATGGGCCTAACATTTCTTCTGTATCTAAAATTTAAACTTTCTTGCCTTTGGATTTTCACATTTGGCTAAATCTATTTACCTGTACTTTTGCCAAATCTGCATTTTAAAGAAGTATCTTTTTTTTCTTCATGTGAGATCACTCAGCATTCCCTTTTTCTAGAACCCCAAGGAGAACTTTTGTTGAAGATAATCTCATAGAATTATCAAGGTGAATATTAGTGTAATGCTGTCAATTAATGTCTTCAAGGATGAGTTCTTCAAATCATCATAATGTGATAAAAACTGCTTTACTGAAAGCATGTGTCTGAACTTGAGATTAATGAAGAGCACTACCTTTCCAAAAGAGTATAAGCATGTATTGGTTTATATTAGAAGCTCTCAGTGCAAATATTTTATCAGTGTCCTTTTCATGAATTTTCTTCATATGGGTCCCACTGCCACTGTCCTTTATCTCTGTCTACTTGCCAATAGCACTTGGCTTGAAGTGGGGTGGGAGGGACAGACACATAGAAGATGGGCTTCCTAAGGGGAATTGATCAGCATTTTAGGTGGTGAGGCCGTGGTTTTCAAAGCACATGGTATGGTTTTCATAATATAAATTATAGAATATAAAGCTTAATAATATTTTACTTTGCTGAAGGGGAGGGTAAAAATGAGGAAACATTGTGAGGAACACTTGTTTGAAAAATTGATGAGAACTGTCTTCTGTCATTCGTTGATGTAGCTGGTGTGCCTTTTTAAGTCTACTTGACTTTTTGGAAGAATTACCAATTTACAATTATTTTTAAAACAGTTAGTTGGGCATGGTGCATTTACCTGTTATCTGCATGGTTTTGATAAATATCATTCTAATGTTGTGAGGATGTAGCTGCAATGTCGGCTCAGCATGATAATTAATACATTCAGTAACTTGGAGATGGTACTGTGAGAAGTGGATGTAGATTAGTATTCCTTCAGTTTGGTCTTAAAAAACCAAAACTACCTAGGGATAATTCTGTCAAACTCTCATAACATATTGGACTATTTTTTTAATATTATCAGGGGGTAATTCCAGGATGGCATTAACCAAGTATCATAATTTACCTGAAGCTTTCAGTTGGCATCAATCATCCTTGTTATCATAAGAGGTTTTCCTGGTATAAGCAAGTTACTGACCCTTTCCAAGCCATATAAAGCTCTGTATGAATGCTGCTTGATGGTCCTGAGGCAAGCATTCTTGTAAATATTTCTAGTAAGAGAAAAATAAAGTAATATTAATTATATATTTTTGGAAATTATTTGAGAAGTTCTCTTTCAGAGATTAACATATCTTTCATTTGCTAATTAAAATATTGAACTTAATGTTACTATTCCTTTATTCTTACTTTAGTTTTTCACATAAAACTGATTGTGTTTTCTTGATTCTAATTATTGTGTATCTTCCATGCCATTTTAGGTGTTATATTACTCTCCATTTTAAAAGTTGGGAAGCCAGGGTTAAACATAGGATTATGTATATAGCCTCTGTGTGTGTGTGTGTGTGTGTGTGTGTGTGTGTGTATGTTTTCCATGCTCTCTTTATTCTCAGGTTGTGAGGGTCAGAAGTATGAGTTTCTATGTATCTCAGCATAGTGTCTCTCACAAGGCTGCAGTCTGGTCAGAGCTAGTGCTCTGTGTTATCTGAAGGCTCAATTAGTGGAGGATCTGTTTACAATCTTGCTCAAATGGCTGGTGAATTCATTCCTGGCCCAGTGGACTTCTCCATACTCAAACATGGCAACTGGCATCCCTCTGAGCAAGGGAGTGAACAGGAGAGGGAGTCCAAGACAGAAGCCACAGTCATTTTATAACCCAATCTTAGAAGTTAGCATCTCCTCATTTCTGTTGACTAGTTTTCATTAAGTCTAGCACATACTGAAGGGAAGGGAATTAAACTAGGGCTTGAAATCAGAAGGCAGCCATGATTGGGGGCCATCTCAAAGGCTGTTTACCACAGAAGGTAATTTATATAAATATTTACTTCACCTCTGAATAGGGAAGAACCTCAAAATACTAAGAACAATGGGGAAAAAATCACTTAATAAAATTCAGTTAATTTGTGCAGAGAAAATAAATCATAAGCTTTAAAACATCATAAACAAAATCAAAGATTAATAACAAAAGACATTTATGATAAAGAGATATTTTATTCTTATTTCTGAAGGTAAATATAGTTTGACATATAGATGATCAACAACTTCTTAATTTACTTAGATATGAATCTCACCAATAACAAAAGGTACGTTAAATACATGAAATGTTGGTTTTTTCCTGTGTCACGATATGTATATCATACATATATATGATATTTTACACAAACTCTAATGGAAATTAGAACTCATAAGTGGTTTGCTGGTTGTTTCTTCTCTTTCAGTAGTTTTGAAAAACATATGCTAAATACTATATATATCAAAAGTGGGAGAAAAAACATTGGAACCATCCCATGATAGGGTCATAATCTCCTGATTCTAGTCCTGACTGTTATTACTCAAAGTGATTGAGCTATCTTGGGTAATCACACATGCTCTCTCGGTTTCCTCATTTATAAAATAGAGGTTATTATACCAGTCCTACATCATAGAGTTGTTGTAAAATTATATAAAATTATATGCATTTAGTCACTTTGAAAAATACACAGGTTGTTACACAAACCTAGATTACTTTTTATTATGCCTGTGAATGGAAAGTAGATTATTCATTCCTTTAATTCCCCAGCAGTGTAACCAGTCTCTTCACTTCTGTCCTCTGTCTTAACAAGCACTTGGAGTTGTCATCCTGTGAATACATCTCTATTCCCGCACGCACACATGTATTTAAACACACATAGATGTACATATTTATTGATTAACTAGCATGTGCATTCTGAGAACTCATAGCCCAGAGAAGTGTGAGGTATGTATTGAGAGTATTTATCATCTAAGAAGGCAATCACCACAGAAACAGAGGGGGAAAAAACACTTATTTTTTAAGAAGAGAAAGAAAGGTTAAGTGGCCAAACTGCTTTCTGAATTATCTTGCCTTCATTGTATTCTCTTTTTGTGGGAAGTTTTTCTTTAGAAGGCATTTCTCAGGTGTGTGATTGGGGATCTCCAACAACTGGAAAAGTAATTTACCCTGTGTGAATCTCTTTTGAGGTAGGTCTGTATTTTAAAAATGTTAACTCAATTTTTCATTATTTATGGCATTTTTATAGCTCAGTAGCAAAGGGAGTGAATCAGGCCATCAAATGCAGATATGGGTATACCACGAAACATGATGAACTGGGGACAGAGTGTGGAAAAGCAAAGGCATTTTGCATGCCTTAAATTTTACCATTTATTAAGAAGTCAAATAAATACCATTTATTTGTCCCCTCACTGTCCCATGGGTAGGAACACTGAGCATTATCTTGTGGATAGGAGCATCAGTGTCTCTCAGGTTTTGATTTAAATCTTTGATGTGATATTATGACCTTTTCTCTGAAAGCCACTACTTTTCAGGAATATGTAGCATATCCATCCATGTAAAGCTATCAGTGACGTCCCCACATGCATCTCAGATAAACATCAGGGTCCAAGGACATGCTGAATCAGCTTTCTATAGGAACAACAACAGCTAAAAACGTAACACTTGCCTACATGAAATTTGTTCAGATGTGGCGAAAGAAAGTTTGTCCCCTCTTGCAATATTTCAAAAAGAAATGTTATTCCTGTTGCATTCCTTCAGAACTCTTTGAAAATAGCACAGGTCTTTAAAGGTAGCAAGCACTTGCAGAGGTGCCCCCCATCTCTGCTGGTACTTCAAGAGGAGAAGGGTAAGGAAGGAAGACTGCACAATGAAAGCCGAGCAGTGGGTCGACTCCGTTACTTCATTAATCAAGTGGAGGCATTCTGAAAAATGTTTCTCCTTAGTTGCAGCCATCTATTTTTTAGTGTTAATCTGCGCCCTGTGGCAGGGTTTTGTGAGAGGAAACAATGAGCAGTTGTATCACCCCCCTTCCCCCCAATTGTTGTAGCCCCTGTCAGAAGGCTCCGAGGATGATGCAGGTCTGTATCAGCCAGATAAGGGAAAAGAGGATTCAGAATAGCTTTGGAGAGACTCTGTGGGGGTAGAGAGTGCCGTTTTGGACTAGACGAGCCGTGGAATACAGCAGAGGCCCTTAATGGGATCCTAAGGCTTCAGTGCCAAGCCTTCTGCTGCTTCTCAAAGATTTTCAAATGAAATATTTTGATGGTACAATTCTGTGACTGTCAGCGGGGCTGAAGTTCAAGATGCTGTTTTAAGTCATTTGCTCCATGATCTGTGATTAGTTAATCTAGGCCAAAAAGACACCACACACACACACACACACACACACACACACACACAAATGCGTACATAAATGCGCGCACACACAAATATAAAAACAACTTCAGAAATCCTCCCTGAGTATGTATGAGGTCACTTTTAATGTGCTGACAGCGACTTTTCAAGACGTTGTCATCATGAGCCCTATAGGAGTGGTCAGTACTTTTCATATACTGTAGGTTCCTGTTTTATGACTAGATGAAATATGAAACTGTCTCTTATAATGCTGATTCCATTTTGGCAGGCCCTTGGATCCGCATATGGTTCAGTTAATCTGTTTTGGAGCCCAATGCACCTTTGTTATTTATTGGGATTTTTGGAAAGGGAATAAATGTGTTATTTTTTTTTTCTTCTGGATTAAAAAAATACACATTAAATGTTTCAAAAACAATTCATACAGCTAAGAGAATTCTAGTGAGTTTTAGAAATTGATCTGCTTTCCCCAGAACAGCTAAAATAAAATCATTCTTACCCATGAAGAAAAAAAATAAGGACAGCTTAATCTCCTGCAAAATAGAACCAGTGTTTTATAGCACACAATAATAATATATACAGAGAGCAATTAACAAATGGGGTAAAGAAAACTAACATCATGTTAACATAGTATTAACTTGAAGCATCTTCATCTTAAAACTGTAGAGCTTTTTTTTTGTAACCCCAATCCACTATTGGTGTTTATAATAAAAATATCTAAACTACCAAGTAAAAACAAAGTGATTGTCAGATGGATGAGTGATAGTCAATGACCTCACATATCATGGATGGTACAATGCTTAGCTGGGAAAACTTAGCTGCCTAGAGCTGAAGAGCACCCCTATGCAGGTCTGGGTGGCAGAGAGAAACTCCTTCTTCACCTGGAATGCCCTCACATTAATGAGTTTAAATCATACTCTTAACTTTTGGTTAAAATAATATCTCTTTGAAAATAAGAAGAAAGATAGAATAGAAGAAAAAAAGACAAATTCATCAGTGTTAGTTTTTTTGGGTTTTGTTGTTGTTGTTGTTTTTAGTATCAGAGATTAAACTCAGGGGCACTGGACCACTGAACCATGTCCCCAGCTCTATTTTGTGTTTTTATTTAGAGACAGGGTCTCACTGAGACGCTTAGTGCCTCACATTTGCTGAGGCTGGCTTTGAACTTGCGATCCTCCTGCCTCAGCCTCCTGGGCCACTGGACTTACAGGCATGCATCACCATGCCTGGCACATCAAGTGTCATTTTGAAGCATGACTTTTTCTTTAAAAAGTTCTGGAAGGATAATGCTACATGGATTATAATTTTTTATTATCTTTGCATGTTTTATATCATCATACATTTTTTCCTTAATGTTATTCATTAAATAAACTTGTTAAAATAGACACAGTCTAAATATTGACCTTGGTTATGTCAGAGACTAGATAAGAGTTGGGACAGACCTGCTTCAAACTAACTAATCTTCTGCCATATCACATGCATTCTTAGTGGTGGTTACCTCCATCTTCTCTACAGTCAAAGGAGAAGGTAGGAAATAATTATTTTATTATTTCATAATTATTTTAACAGTCTTCCCCTGCTACATCTACTAGCAGTTAAATGACTCAAATTTATTCCTTTCTCTAATGTTAGATAATTGTGATAAAAGTCTTGAAGGGAAACTTGATTCAGTATTTATTAAGTATGTACTGTAAGTCAGGAACTCTGCTAAAAAGTGGGGGCACAAAGGTCTGAATTCTCATCAAACAGAATTACTTCTTGTATGATTGTTTAAATATATCTGAATCCTATCTATAGCCTTTATATGCTGCTTTAAGCAAACCTAACATAAAAAGTTATATTCACACAAATGCAGTCATGTGGATGTGCACACGGTCTCTCTCTCTCTCTCTCTCTCTCTCTCTCTCTCTCTCTCTCTCACACACACACACACACACACACACACACAATAAATGGCTGCTTTTTAGGCCCCAAATTAAGATAAGAATAAATTTAATTTTTTAAATCAAAGTGTTGTGGAGTAAAACACACCTCTGTTGCTGAAAAAATTACATGCACTTCTCTGTATTTTTCTATCATAAACAACATTGTAAATCCCAATAATGTTTCTATCATTGTTCTGATAATTTCATTATTGTAGCTCCTGTCAAAAGCCAAAATTAGCAATTTATCAAACATATCTTATTTACTCATAATAGGTAAACATACAAAAGTATAGAATATTTATGAATCAAAATCTGTAGAATTAAAAATGTTGTTTATAATTCTTGACCACCTAAAACATTATAGGAACATCCAATGTAGTTTAAATGGTAAATATGGTGAGAGAATAAAAAATAAATATGAGAAATGGAAAAAAATACACAAGCACTAAAACTCAAGGTATTCTCTCATATTATAGTCAGCCCTTGATATTCATGGGTTCCTCACCCATGAGTTCAATTATCAATGGGCCAAAACTACTT
This sequence comes from Spermophilus citellus, assembly GCF_964194105.1. Classification (NCBI taxonomy): domain Eukaryota; kingdom Metazoa; phylum Chordata; class Mammalia; order Rodentia; family Sciuridae; genus Spermophilus; species Spermophilus citellus. The sequence goes on from NC_138194.1 coordinate 73,261,919, forward strand.
GAGAAAAAAATGGCATCCATACTACACATATAAAGACTTTTTTCCCTGTCTTCATTCCCTAAACAATAGAACGTAATAACCATTCACAAAGCATTTACATTGAGTTAGGCATGTTAAATAATCTAGAAATGTTTTAAAGTACATTTGAGAATATGTGTAGGGTATATGCAAATACTGTGTCATTTTATATAAGCAACTTGAACACTCATGAATTTTGATATCTTCGGGGGATCCGGGACCAATCCTCTGTGGACACTGAGGAATAATTATATTTGATTTTCTGTGAGTTTTCATGTCTCTTTATTGTGCATTGTCCATGAGCATAAATTATTAGAAACTGTTTACAACCTTCACTGAGATGATATAATAAATACTTTGTAATTATACAAAATTCAAACAATTTCATTGATTTAGGGCTGCTAAATTTTATTTTTAATTTATTATTCATCACCAGAGTTAAGCAATAGAACTAGACATGCTGTAATAGCACACGCCTGTAATTCCAGCAGCCTGAGAGGCTGAGGCAGGAGGATTGCAAGTTGAAAGCCAGCCTTAGCAAATGATGGAGGCCCTTAGCAACTCAGTGAGACCCTATCTCTAAATAAAATATTAAACAGGGGTAGGGATGTGGCTTAGTGGTTAAGTACTTCTGGGTTCTATCTTGTATCAAAAGAAAAAGCAAAAGAAATAGAGTGGTTTAGTAGAAATGTTATTTTTATACAATATTTCTAATATTTGCTGCAAATCTTACATACCAATTGGGTGTAGGGGAGGGTACTCCATCTTGGAATGTTATATCTCCTGAAGACTTCAGAAAGAAAAACACATCACCTTGTGTCAGAGGGTTTTACAGTATCTAAAGAAACAGGCAATCTACTGTTTTAGTTGCATCTTGATAGTTTTCCAAGTTATCTTTTCCTAGTGTATACTCAGTTATCTTGAATTTAAAGAAAGGAAATCACTGAAAATAAGAAAACATGCAGTCCATTTTAACTAATCAGTTACTACAGTCTAATAATTTTATCGTATTGTTTTGCCTCCAATTTTTCATTAAATGCATTGCGATGGGAACACATTTGGTTTTTAGCATCAAACAATAGATAATATTTGTAATTTAAAAGTATCTCAGTAATTTACTTCTGCTTTACAGATGTGAGTCATCTCAAAATCTATGCATTCTATACTGACCAACTGTAAAATGATAGAATTTTAAAAACATTTTTATCTAGTGACCTAACATGGTGAAAATATGGGGTTTCATGGCCACTTCACTCAGACATTAGTGCTAATACTAATACTAGTTTCTCTACAACACTTTGAAAAGGATGCTGTTTATTGAATGCAGTTAAATATACTGATAAAAAAGAGATTCCTTCTTAACTCCACAGGCCTAAATGACATTTTTATAGTTTCTGTTGATATTTATAACACATTATGACTTTAACAATCTGATCCTAAATCAGGGTGAAGTTTGCTATAATTCTATGGGCTTTTTTTAATGAAACTGAAAACGAACCTTCTTTGAATATTTTCTATGAAAATATTCATGTACTTACTCTACACAATATCGTGCCATCTGAAATAACTAGAGAAAAAATATTTTTAAATGACGATGTAAGTAAATATACCATGCTTTTGAAATAATATTTCAGTACCTATATTTCTGTCAAATTCTTGGAATGACCTTCATTGCGTTTGAGATACAGCAAAATTTCTGGATAGGATTCTATCCATTCTTTATAAAGATATTGTCTTGGTTTCAAACATTTAACATTAATATGGCTGTTCTTAATTTGTCATTGAGATTAGAATACAGAAAATTGGGTGAGAATGTAAAAACTAGCCTTAAGCTTTTTAGAAAGAATTTATTTAATGGAGTAAGCTCAGATCCCCAAATTTCTGCCTCTAAAACTTTGCTCCCTCTTTGGAGACAGTATCACTGATTTATAAGGATTATTGTCTTTGGTTACCATGTCAGGGAGTTGAGAGGTGTAAGCAGAGGGATTGCATTTTCAGGAGGCCACATGTGTACTCTTTGATCTGAGGTACAGTGTGCCTCAGGGAATAAGTTCAATCTTGATTTCTTTAGTCAATCATCCACTATCAGGTACCACTGCCCTGATTAGCAGGCTGAAGAGAAAGAGCATATCGTGGGTGTGTGTTACAGAGATGAAAAATAGTGATGAGCCTGTTGGCAAGAGAGTCAGCCCCTAGTTTCACTATTCGGCATTTGCTTTCTCTGCATAAATCCCCTTAATGCATGAAAGAACAAAAATTGGTACTTCCATGTACCTTTCCACAAACTGATGATTTTTTTTTTCAGATAGGAGTTTCATTTCTTTGTTTAATGCATTACTGCAAAATGGAAACTGGTAAAGAATTTGCTGAATGCGTCACATCCTGATGGTACTTGCTACTTGCTACTCTATAGAAGATGTTCAAATGTAGCTGAGCTGCTTAACATTCCTGCCATCTGTGAACCAGCCAGTGCTAGCTAGCCCTTGTGAGGTGCTCAGCACCACGCCTGTGCTCTTCCTGCCTCTTAATCGTGTATTACACAGATGTAAAATGTTTCTTTAGACCCAGAAGGACCTCGGTACCCATCCACTGCTGATCATGATATTCCTTGTGAAACATTAGGGTCTGTGTATTTTCTGAATTGTCTCCCATGTATCTTTTCTACTTTGGTTAAAGTGAAAGAGAGACTGTCTCCAGAAATAGAAAGTTATATGCTGATGACAGATATACTAGTATCTTTATGTACATATTTGGGATTTCTCCATGTGTATCTTAAATGATAGTATAAGGCAAAGATGGAAGCTAGGAAAAAAAGACCAAACAATGAGTGATTACATTCTGTATCTTAAGTCTTTGCTATATTTCATTAGTGTTATTTCAAAAATGAATTACTGAAAAATAACTTTTACAGAGGGTTCTTACAGGAAGTATGCAAGGTACAGATGCACTTGTATCATAAATATGTCTGGTATGCTCATGTCCACCTGAAATTATTTACTATTGCATTTGACCATGATGATAGAACCATTTTGATAAGGTTAAGGTCAAGGACTGTATTTTTTTTAGACTAGATACAAAGTGTACAATGTTCCATTTTGCTTTACCAGGTTAACAACTAGTAGCATTTAGGGTCCTCTCTGTACTACTGCTTTCTGAGATACATTCATCCTGGGTGATTATCTAAAAGATTTCAGCCCCTATAATTAATCACCCATTTGAGAAGAAAAACACATACTAAGATATAGTTTGGCTTTTTTCTCCTTAGAAAAATCTGCACAGAGTGTGAATAAGAATAATAACAGTGCTAGTAATAATTTTAATCATATTTATATGTACATACACACATACATATCACCGAATAAAGCATCTTTTTGATCACATTTGCTAATTGGTATTCTTATATCATTTGCTTAACTTTAAATATTGTTTATTAGTAGTAAGCCAACACATATCATTTGTTCTATCTTGTAAAAGAAGAGTGAATAGTAACCAATGAAGAGCTAAATATTAAGTTTCTAGCAAAATCATTTTTGTTCTATTAATTATTTGGACTAATGATCACTAGCATCATTTTCCATGCAAATATTTACTTTATCAATGAAACAAACATAACAATCTCAGTAAGCAGCAGTGGATTTATTTAATAGACTTTCCAGAAGATGAGATCTACTAATGCCACTATGTCTATTAATTGTCATTAAGCTTACAAAAGCATCCTGACTTTTGTGTAGATTGCTTGATACTTTGTGGTGAGATTTTGTGTATCTAGGGCACTGGATCTAAAAAATGAATGAATTGGTGCAACACAAGAATCATAAATATAGAAGTTGAAAAAACTAGTTTTAAGCTATTTCTGCATTAAGATGCCTTATACAGTATCCTGAGAATATACTAAAGTTTGGCTGAGGACTTGGAGAATATAAACAAATTTTTTCTTTTTCTATTTATTTATCCATTGAACTGAATCCTCGTAGACTGCAGATAGCAAATAGTAAATACATTCATCTCCTTTCAAGAGTTAGAACCAACTTGCTTATAAACACTCTAATTAGATCAAAGCATAGAAATAAACTCAATGCATATAATGGGTCAAAAGACGAGAGAAATGTGCCTTTGTCAATAATAAAGGGGGGTGTTTTTCTCTTCCATGATCATTGTGCTAAAACCATTCTTCACTTCCTGTTCACATAAAGTCTGGTATTTGAATTTTTGAAAAATAATATCAGGAACACCTACTGCCTTAAACTATAATTCTTACCAACCTTGTTTTATCTTACTCGTTTGTTTAGACCTCCACCAGGCCCATTCCTTCCTGTGCCAGGATCTATTAATGATAATTACTTTGAATACCATCCCCATCCTGTGATACCATCACATCTTTGTGAGAAGATTGTGATCTTATCCCAGCCAATTCTGTTTAACTCTGACACTCCTTCTATTACAGTGGGGCCTAGATAAGATCATGCCTGTTAGGATCAGACATTAGTTGGAATCAATATTTGAAAATGTGCCTGTTTTTGCTTAATAGTAAAGTTAGTGTGATGGTTGAAGTGAGAGCATTTGTTGGACGAGATTGTACAACTTCATCTTGTCAAGGGTTCTTTCTAAGACTGTATACTCAATAGCACAGAATGAGGTATTAGGGAAACCATAATCCACCTTTAAATGTTTGCTTTCAGATAATTTTTCTACCCTGATGAAAACATGATATTTTTTTAAACTGGTTTAAATAAGAAAAATGAGTTAGAAAGAAAGACTGTCTTCATGATTCTTCATTAATAAAACATAATTAATTGAATGGTTATCATCTAGGTACAATTTTGTCACCTCAGGGACACTTGGCAATACCTGAGGATATTTTTGTTGTCATAACCTGTGAGGGAAGGGGTGAGAGGGGCCTGAGAAGGTTAGCAGTGCTGCTGGCATCTAGTAGGTAGAGGTCAGAGTTGCTGATGAATATCCTGGGATGCACAGGACAGCTTTCCACAACAAAAAATAATCTGGACCCAAATGTCAGTAGAGCCAAGGTTGAAAAATTCTCATATAATATATACTGCAAATGTAACAAAAAGTCAAGGTGTTGGGCAGCAATGGATTTCAATTTTGAAAGTGTCTATCTGGGCTGGGGATGTGGCTCAAGTGGTAGCACGCTCGCCTGGCGTGCATGCGGCCCGGGTTCGATCCTCAGCACCACATACAAACAAAGATGTTGTGTCCGCCGATATTAAAAAAAAAATTCTCTCTCTCTCTCTCTCTCTCTCTCTCTCTCTCTCTCTCTCTCCCTCCCTCCCTCCCTCCCTCTCTCTCCCTCTTTCACTCTCTCTTTAAAAAAAAAAAAAAAGAAAAGAAAGTGTCTATCTATCTGCCCAAGAACAGCAAATGCTGCAACTCTGTGTTGCTCCTTTTTCTGGTTAGTAACATCTGATAAATTTGTAATTAAGGAATTCCTTTAGGCAAATACATCCAGAAATCTGGATAGTTTCCTTTAAAATTGTGCTGCATCAAGCTTCATGTACAAAAACTAAAGTAAAAAATCAGCCATATAACATCGTTGGTTTTAATAAAACCAAAGCTTTTATTCATCATTGGGTCACATAATCCACATTCAGACATTTTTTTTAAATTAGTGAAATATGGAGTAGAATATTTATATCTGTCACACAACATTTTCCAACTTGATAAGATTTGCTTATTATTTTGTTACATGTATTATTTGGTTATATGGTCATCCCTGTCTGTAAGATTTGTTTCATACTGATGTCCCTTATATAAAATGATGTAGCATTTCCATATAATCTAAACACATCCTTCCATATACTTTTAAATACTCTCTAGATTACTTATAACAACTAATACAGTGTATATGCTATGTAAATGGTTGTTCCATTGTGTTGTTTAGTGTTAGATGACAAGGAAAAAAACTATACATGTTCACTAGAGACAATTTTTTTTTTCAAACTCTTCAATCCATGGTTGATAGAATCCATGACTGTGGAACCCATGGATACAGAGGGCTGACTGTACATTTCTTATAAATTATTTAACTACGTACTCATGTGTGAAGAAATAACAGTGTTTGTTATATTTTTCATAGCATCTTGATAGCTTCATATAATAGATGTTGAAACAGGATTAAGATTTTAGCTTTCTAATGCTCAGAGAAAATAGTGGGCAATAAGCAGCAGATTTCTGAAAAATAAATGAAGGGGTGTTTGCATTTTAGTGTACAACTGGGTTTTGAGACTAAGCTCTTTGATCTGCCAGGACAGTAAAGGGAATTTTTTTCTTTTTGTATTGTTGAGAGTCCTAAGGACTTTTTTCCTGAGTCCTCTGATGAGAACAGCAGAAAGGGGTGTGGAGGTGCCAGTGGCAGCAGAACCAGGGAGGATTAGCACAGTTCTTTTGATGCAAGGTGGCCTCCCAGGGGTTTGGAGAATAAACCTGTGGATGCAAGGGCTGGATTGGAGAAAAGGCTGTGGAATAAATGAGAAGCACATCCCCCAGAAGTCTGCTCCCTACTCTGAATCTCCACAACCTCTCAGTTCATCACTCTTTCTCCATCCATGTTAGTAAACATATCATGAAATATGCTTTTTAAAGACTACTGTATTCATAAAACCACTAAGAAAAGGTTGTCGGCTCTGCCTAAGATTTTTATGAGAAGGTGACAGGTTAAACAAATATATATATATATATAAAAATTCTTCACAAAACAATATATTTTTTTCTTTTTAATTTTGTTGTTATTTTTTTTTGTAAAAGACCTTGAATTATATTTTAGCCTATGTGATGCCTGAAGTCATTGTACAGAGGTAAAATTATTATTTTTAAATCTTGAGAAATTCTAAATTAGAATATTGCTTAGGATTGTACTCTGAACTTAAATAGCAAAATTGTCTCAATTAAATGTTTTTAATGTTAACTCGGGAAATATAGAGTTTTGAATTCTATTTTTAAATTTTACTTTGATTTTTTCCTCAGGTTTTAATTTTAATTCTACTAATTAAAATTAAAATTTTACTAATTAAATTATTAGAATTAGAATTGGGACCTTTTAATTCTAAAATTATGCCTTTATACCTCCCACGGAGGTATTGTCATTGCATTCTAACAAAAGCAAGAAAAAATATTTTAAAGAAAGTATTTTGCTTCTTCCTGATAATTCTGGATTTGATGCCAAGGAAAAGACAAGTAAAGAATCTAGTCTTGTGCCTAGATTTTTTCCTCTTGTGTTAAAACCACCAAGTACCCTCGTTTTGATAGAGTAAAGTAAACTGAAGACAGCACATTGCTCCCATCCGATATCTCCTAGTGCTTCACAGTCCAACAAGTCATTTCTTCTTGTAGAATAAGATAAGTCTTCATGTGTTTGTGTTTGATGGATTAACAACAGAAAATTAAGGAATTTTACAAAAATTCCAACTTGGCAAATAGTAGCAACCCTTATCATGTGAGGCCTGATAAAACCTCATGATAAAGAACCATGGAAACTAGTCTGGACAATGTCTTGAAAAATACTAGGTATCTGACAGTGGTTTGTATCTCACCACTTGAGTTGGGGTGATCAGTTAAATGCAAACACCACTTTAGATAATAGAACTGTTATTTGTAACTTTATGTTTCTATCTTTAAAGGTAGAACATTGGTTATGATAAGGGATGCATGTCTGTAAAAACTGTGTAATGGGGACTGTGCTCTTTCTTCTTATCAATTTCAACTTGAAGCAAATGGCCCTTTTTGGGAAGGAAAAGCATGGTAGAAAAAATAATATTTCTCATAATTTAGGACCGAGAAGCTTCGGGACCTCATCCAGACAAGGCACTGGTTCACATTACAGTCCTCATAAATTATCAACTATTTAGTGTTAGTTGCCTTATTATCTGACTTATATAGAGAATTTTTAAAAGTTATCTTAACATTGGTTTTCTTTTTCTACACTAGACACTATGAATGCAAAGTTTTTCAAGGAAACAAGAAACAGCCTTGGTGAATAATAGTATATAAACATTTAAAGTTTGTGGTTGCATTTTTGTTTTTTATTTTTTCTTTACATTTGGTTTAGCACTTAGCACACTCTAGGTCTTTCTCTAAGGGTCTAGAGCTCCAGTTCACTACAACCTTGACTTATAATTTGTTTAAATACTTACTTGTTCAAACTGTGTGTTTTCAGATTAGAGGGAGACTCAGAAAGTAACTTTTTTATTTTATTTTATTGCTATCCTTGTTAATTTAGCAAACATTTATTATTGGTTAAATAAGTGCCAGCCACGGTCATAGATACAAAAGATACTCTGTGCTTACAATAGACATATATCTGATTGTCCTGATATTTATATTCTAGTTGGGAACACAGACAAATAAATGGGTAAATGCTGGGCAATCATCAATCATATTATTACTGGTAAATCAAACACATGTAGTATATAGTACTCTAGAAGTATACCAAACATATATTTAGTGGTTAAAAATACAAATATTATCTAAAGGGAGGCCTAAAAAAATGAGATCAATAAAGTCAAAGTATTCTGTGAGTTGAGAGGGGTCAGGTTGTGCGTGTGTGCATGTGGGGGGTGGTAGGAAGTGGAGCACATAATTAATGTCGAAAGTCCTTTAGGCAAAAAAGAACACAGTAACTTCATGAACTGTTGAGTTGTCTAATAAGGATGAAATAACTCCTTAGTTTGTTTTAAAGTATTTCAGTGTGGCAGTAAATCATCAACCTAGTTTACTTGAACTGTACTGCAGATTATTTCCATGCAATATTTTATTTTGTTTTGATTCACCAGTGATATATTTCTTCCAGAGGTTGCCAACAGATTAGCACTAATCAATCCTCCTTCACCATTCTTATTCCTACCACTTCCCCCTTTTTAAGAGAAATGTATGCAATTCTATAGATAATATGTTTGACCATATTATCTAAAATTGTTTATCTTTCAGGCCACCTTGTGTGTGTAAGAGAGAGTGAGAGAGAAATAAAAAGATAGAGAGACATATAAGGTTGTTTTTTGCTTTATGAACATACTTAAAAAATAAAGAAAAATATCCCTGTCTTTATGCTGTGTTGTGGTTTGGATATGAGGTGACCTCCAAATGCTCATATGAGACAACGCAAGAAGGTTCAGAGGAGAAGTGATTGGGTTATAAGGGTCTTAACCCAATCAGTGAATTAATTCTCTTATAGGGATTAACTGAGTGGTAATTGAAATGGTAGAGTTTGGCTAGAGGAGGTAGGAATGTGGGCATAATTTGGGAGTATATATTTGTATATGGCAAGTGGAGACCTCTCTCTGCCTCTGATCATCATGTGAGCTGCTTCCCTTTACTAAACTCTTCCACTATGATGGAACAGGCTGCACATGGAGTGAAACCTCTTAAACCATGAGCCCTTAAGTAAACTTTTCCTCCTCTATAGTTATGCTGGTCAGGTTATTTAATCACAGCAGCAAAAAAGCAGGCTAAAATATGGAGTTTACCATCTAATTAAAGGCCTACCCAGAGCAGGTAAAAAAAAAAAATATTTTAAACAATATATACAGAATTGAAAGCATTGGGCTTAACACTATGAGAAACAAATGACACATATTTGGAATAAAAGTGAAGACGACACTTCATGGCACTAAGATAAAAAAGAGTAAAACTACTTTAGATATATGAGCCAAAAAAGTATACTTTATTTTAAATTTAAAGTTGTGGACATTTTACCATGTTAAATGTAACCTCAGATCAGTCAAAAGGCCTCCTGCGTGAGAATGCAGTGTCATTTACTGGAAATGCTCACCTCTGTGTCCTTGTGAGAGTTGTAAGAGTACTATAAGGTACAGTGGAATCCAAAAAGAAAGTGCTGGTTGTTTTCTTTACAGGTTTCCATCTGGAGCATTTCTACAAATCACAAATAACAAATGAAACAGTTCTACCATGTTATAAATTATAAACCAGAAATTATGGATCAGTACTAGGGATAAAGTGTGTTTCTCAATTTTGGCAGCAATATGCATTTGGATCATGTAATTCTTTGTGTGTAGGATGTCCTGTGTGTTGTAGGTTCTCTAATAGCATTCCTGGACTCTGGGTACTAGATGTCACTACCACATCCCCATTAGTGACAATCAAAAACTGCCTCCACATATTGCTAGATATACCTTGGGTAGCAAAATTGCCCCAGTTAGGAATCACCAGAATTGAATATTTTAGGACGCAAAATAGTATGAACTATGAAAACAAATGACTACCTCAGAATAAGTTAAATCTATGCACTTTTTAAAGGCTCTTATATTTGACCTTGTTTTGTTTTGTTGGCTATTAGATTTGGTGACAATAAACACATTTGAAGAAAACTGAAATATTGGTTGGATTTTTAAAAAAATTTTAAATTTTATTTTATCCAATCTTCTTAGTTATGCATGATAGTAGAATTGGTTGATTTTAAATATAAAGTTTTATGAAATTATAAGCAAGAAAAATTGAATTAAAATATATTATATATATTTGTTCTGGGTATTAACCTGATTACATATAGAGGGAAGAGACATGAAATTTCTTAAGATAGCCAACTCAGTTTCTGATATGGTAAATGCAAGAAGATTATTCTATGATACTCACAGTTGTATGGAAAATAATTTTTATGGTAAATGGAGAGTAAATGTAATGGCTAGAAAACAAATATTAGTTTTCTTCTTTAAATAATATTTTCCACAATAATTTTGAAAGCATGTTTTAGATTTTTAAAAAGTCACATCAAAATAAAAAAGAGTTTTGCTATCCTCTCCCCCTTTCCTCCAGTTTGAAATCCCTTCATTAAAAGAAACACTTTGTGTTGACCCTTTAGGTCTGCGTAGTCTCAGTTTAGGGTTGCCAGAGGACACGGTGGATTTGGGTCGGACTTCAATCTCAGTGGAAATGATGATGCTGGAATCAAACTTTCAATCTTTTCTAAATTTCCTTTTTATTGGCAGCTTGAATGGCCTACTTTATTCTTTTGCAGCAGGGCCTTCCATTAGGTATTTGTTTTGTTGACATGTGAATGCTCTTTTGTCAAAGATTAACCACACTGTCTCTGCACAGGCAGGATGCCATTTAAGATAGTCTTTTACTAAATTCTTAGAGTAAGGATGTATGTCAGGCCAGTCAGGGGGCAAGTTTAGGTGACAGCTGATGATGAGTAGGCTCCATACTCCCTCCTCATTGAACTGTTGAGAACATGGTCGCTAACAAAGTTGCTGCAAGTGCGGGACCCAGGGTATACAGAGTTGAATAGAGATTTAAGGATTCCCAATCTCATTGCGTTTTGAAACTTTCAGTAGCTTGAAAAAATGTTGCACAGCAGTTAATCTGGAAAGTGAACTGAAAAACTCAATAAAGGGGAGAAGAATTCTGATATTTCCTAGAATCCAAACTCCACGGAGAACTCTCCAGTTCTATTATTAATCACATCCAGTCAATATGCACAGAAGAATCTTTTTGTGCCATGAATGTTATACCAGACTGTCACTGGATCATGGTTTGATTGATGGTCAGAAATACTCTATTAAAATTATAATTCCCAACTTTATTATAGATCACCCAAACTTTATTAAATCTATATAACAATCATTTTCTTAAGCTTCAACAAGGAAACTGTGTTGACAATACCTATCAGCCATATGGCTGTGTTTTGTGTGTATTTAGTAAAACAATAATCCTGCAATTAGAGCTACTAACAAAGCTCAACAAAACCTAAGGTTAACAAAAGTTAAGGGCTTACTTAATATAAAATTGAATTTAGCATAGGGAGAATGTTTAAGAGATGTTTGTGATATTATTTATGTAAAATATCTTATGTAAAACAGCATGTGTTTTTGTCTAAATGAACTATATTTGACCTTTTCACCTCTACTACCAACTTCATCTTTCATTTGACCTGTGTCCAATCTGCCATTCATATTCTTTCCACTCTTCACACATTCTCTTTGATTCGCCTTTGATCCATTTTATTTACAACTCTGCCATCTTCCTCTTTCTTTTTTGAATTAGCTTCTGAGTGAGTGGCCTTCCTGGCCCTCCTGCTTCCTTTAATTATTCTGCCTTGGCTTTTTTTTTTTTTTTTTTGAGCCATGCTGATGCCCCTATATATGTACTTTTACTGTTGAAATCTACCCCTGACAGTGTTAGTGAGGGGTATTTTTGTTTTGGAAGAGTCACATTTTAATTCAGTTTCCAGTGAGGTTATTATGAGGCGTTAAGCTAAGAGTCTCCCTCCTTTGCATTCTGGCTGCATAAAATTGTTGCCCTCTCTTCTATTGCAAATAGACCTGTGCAGGGTGATAATCATAATATTCCAGGCCAAAATGCCTAATGTCATGTAGCTCACAGCTTGTGGTCATACGTTACCTATTTTCCAATGTTTCTATTTTGAGACATAGTTACATTATAAACACTGTGTTCATTTTATTCTTTGGATGCTGTGTTGGTTATTTCTGGTCATGGTAAATGGTTTAGGGGGTCAAGGTTTACCCCATGGAGTTGTTGAGTTAGAGATTTAATTTGAAGAAGAGAAATGTTTTATCCAAAACTTTCAGAGTCCACTATAATGGTTGTGGTTGGCTGGCATGGTCGATTGGAACATTATTTTGAGAAAATACTTAAAGTATTTTATGAAAGTACTGGTGTATCCCTGTGTACGCATGTGTGCTTGCACACACACATACACACAGATCACTTTAGGAATAAGCATAACAGAGTTGAAAGAGTAACATGGATAGTTCTGCTATAATATTAATAGTTTGGGTACCTATCCAGGAAAACAAAAATAGGGGGGATTAGAGGGATAAGGCAAAGTTATTATAAGCATTTATCAGTTGTGGGTAGATAAGTTAGTGGGGTTACAATCACCCCATTCTCTTAAAATAGCTTCACTTTCCAGACTTAACTCCCAATGAAGCGCAAAGCCTTAACCGAATATTCTCAGATAAAGAAAAAAGTAAATATAGGCTATGAATCAGTGTACTGATTCTGATGTGGTTTTTTTTTCCCTCTGTGGAGTCCACAAATGAGGTTGTAATGATAAATTTTATATATTCATGAGTTTAAATATTTGGTATATCTTAGAACCTTATAGAATTCTCTTTGAAATAATTATTTGGGGGGAAAAAGAGAGAAAGCAAGAATAAACCCAAGTGATGCATAAATGTTAAGATTTTGCTTGACTAGTTGGATAATTTAAGCATCTTTATTTGTGACACTAAGTTGGATTATTTAAGCATTTTTATTTGTGATACTTTTTGGTCAGAAATTGATTATTGAATGTAGGATTAATTGTTCTTAAAGTAATTCTTCATTCTTATAACTGTGGGATTTATAATAATAGTACTATGAACATAGATTTAATTTAGTATATTGGAGAAATATTAATATCTTAGGTCTTCAGTACAGTCTTAAACTTGTATACCAGAAAAATCACAGATGCCAAAATGTCACATTATAAAAATTTTATTTAAGGACTTTTTTTTATATTTTATGATAAGTTTCAGGAATTGGGTTATCATAATGAATCTAAAAGTATGCAGCAAAAATGCCGTGTTATTCATGTTGCCAAGTAGGCATGAAATTTATAAATCTGTACATAAAATACCCAGTAATAGCATCATTTATTAGATTGCCATAAGAATGTAAGCAATATTATTAAAGTCCTCCAAACACCTGTATCAGCATGACATCAACACTCTCCCAATTCACAAAATTAATAACAAAGGAATGGTAAATTCAATCCCCAGAAGTAAAATACAATATCAGCCGTTAAAAGGTGAAAATAGAACAGAAAATAAACAGCAGATAAATTGGTTATTTTGTTAATATGTCCAAGAAAAACTTGATAAACATTTTCATCCTGTTCTCAAAAGGCAAGCAGCTTAGCTTTACCATTTCATTAGATCACCATTAAGCTTATAAGACATTGCAAAACCCCTCTGAAACAGAGTTGAATTCCATTTCAAAGCGCTGGAGAGAGCACAGGAAACCTGCAACAAGACTTTAGTATCATTTGGATAAGAAAGAAGGGCAACTCAAAGCAAAAATACCAAAAGGTCAAGAGGATTCTTTGCTCTCAGTAATTGCCTGGGAGGCATTTTTATTCCTCTTTTTTTCCTCCCTTGATTCATTGTTTTGATAGGGTTATCTAAGATGTGAAAAATATAAAACTGCAATCATAATAAGAATTTTAAAATCAGCCACGAAGGTTAAAGGACTTTCCTACTCCTCATTTGACTATTGAAGGGTGGCCAAATGGGCAGGCCATCCTTGCATCCCCAACATCTTTCATATTTTGGTACAATTTCATTTGATTTGAAATACCATTTTCCCAGTTTAAAAATGTTAACTATCTCCTGTGCAATTGAAACCTGTCTTGTGTCAAAACCAGGAAATTCTAAGAAGAAATAGACGGGATATATGTCAGATGTTTCTCTTATTTTTTTCCCCCTTACTTTCTTTTTCAGACACACAAAACCCATATGCACACACATATATTAATATATATAATATATGCAGATATTGATGGAATTCTGTGAGTTGAAAGAGGAGGAAGATGTCTTGAAGGATCCCTATCTCTCCCACCAGATTTGTGCTATTATCACTGAAATGTGGCCTTCAGTCTTGAAACAGTTAAAAGAGTTCTACGGCCACAAAAGAAGAGATGTCTTCAGAATTATCTCCCGCCTCACATTTGCTCTTAGGCAAGCAGTTTAAAAAAGCCCAGTGATTGAGCCAGTGATCCAATTTGAAATGCAGAAATGATTAGAGCTGCTTGCCTCATTTCATATCGAAATTCTCTGATTTATGACAGGGCTGCAGCCAAGATCTATCTCCAAAGGGAATTAGTGTGCAAGTTTGCATATTTTTGTTATTTAGGTTTCTGATAGCAGCTGCTAGCTAGAAATACTGAACTGGGAGGTGGTGGGGCAAGGATTTTCAGCCACTGGAGCAAAAGAAAGATAAGAGCTTTCTGTTTAGGACATGGAGACCCCTTGACCAGTATATATCTCTGTTACATATGCTTCTTATATGTGTGTATATTTAAGAACTTGCTAAATGGCATAGATGTGAGTGTACATGTACACATAAATTCTGAGGTTCAGGGAGCCCAGGAATGTATTGGAATGGTTAATTCTAGTAATGGAGAAAAGAATTACCCAAATTCTGTCTCCATGTTTTAACTAGTGGAATTTTAATGAGGCATAATACTTCAATCATGCAACTGACCTGTGGGGCAGAGTATAGAACATATAATGAAACAGAAATAGAATTCTGAAAAAAAAAATTATTACCTTATCTGGAATTTACATGAAGTGTTAACAGGAAATTATGCAGCAGTTATAAATGAAAAATATGGGATTTAATGTACTTATTAATAAAGATTTGTTACATACATGATACCAGTGTCCCAAATCTGCTGTCCGCAGCTGTCCCCAATTTCTAATGTTTCTGTCCTCAGATGCCTCATTTAGAGTCATCTTATTACTCTGTAAGCTAATGCCAGTTTCTCTTCAGTGAGTCTTCCATTCCAAGAAAAAGAAAAGGAAATATCTTTGTGCACAAGTCAAGGGCTACAGACTTTCTATCCGTTACATTAAAATACTAACACACACACACACACACACACACACACACACATACACACACACACTCCCAATATACACAACTTGGTTGGTTGAGCCAGTGCTTTCCTAGAATTTGCAGATCTTAACTATATTTGCCAAAAAATCATGATTTTTTCAAGTAAAAAAAAAATGCCCTGAAAGATGAGCGACTGTCAGTCTACATTAGTACTGCAAAGAGCAAAGAAATCATTGTGGGAGAGTTTATTACTTTAGCTGCTCTCCGGCTCCATATGGAGTCATTATGGCCTGGAGTCTCAACAGTGCTCCTCCGCTGACCTTACCATAATGCAGCTGGGCTTCTAGGTATTAAAACTGCTCTCATATTTCACTGACTATTATCCAGGGGCTGTGGGGTTATTGTAGTCAAAACTTTAAATTTTGATTACCTTGTTCATTGACAAAGAATGCAGTAAGATCTTTAAAGACATCTTTTAAACTAAAATGCCAGAGTTATTCCTTTTAAATCAGCCCATCCCTTCTCCTCTGAGGCTCTTGGGCTTCCAGCTAGCTTGCCTTATTTCAGGATAGTAACTCTTCTTAGCTGATGTCTCTTATTTTTTGGGAACAGCATTGTGCCACTTTATCCAAAAATTAATGTTTAGAATATCTTTCACACTAAACGAGTCAGGCAATATTTATCTTGATCTTACCTTTTAAAACAGAATGTACTTCTCTTTAGTATTGTAGCATTGTTAAAATGTTTTAAAAACTGTCAAGAGTACATTATGTAATCAGCATTTTAAGTAGCTTATCTCTAAATCTTGAAGACTCACAGTTCTAATGTATAATAAGTGGTTTTATTAATAACCCAGGTATTAATAGTTATTTTTTTTTAGTTCAACAGATGGAGCTAGTGTTTTCTTGTTTTGTATTTTCATAATTCTGTGAAGCTGATATAATTCTTCCATTTTTACAGATCAGAAAGCTGAGTTTTCACTCATTTCTCAAAAATTGGGTCTGAACTCAGTTCTGACTTCAAAAACTTAACCACTTTTATTTTCCTACTACCTTCCTACAGCTCCATTTTATAATGGCCTACTTCAGCACGTGCATTCAACAAGAGTCTCTCCTTGAGACTCTCGTTGATTAAAAAAACCTCATGATGAGCTAGGCACTGTTCAAAAATCTATGGATATTTAGACTTAGTCTCTGTCCTCAAAGAACTCACCTTAATGAGAGATTCAGATATGTAAACAAACAACTGGCAGTATTTTAAGGTGATTTCTGATGGAGGCATAGACAAGAAATTGTTTCTTTTTCAAAATAAGCAATAGAAACAACCTCTGGATGACATAGGCAAAAAACAAGATTTATGGAGAGGATATGAGGGAGTTTACAGAATCAGTGGGAGGTCAGAGAACCAACTTTAGAAAAGGGCTAAAACCAGGGCAATTTGAGGGTGGGGAGCAACTAATAGTAGGAACAGTCTTTTCAGACCCCCGTCAGTCTAACTTGAGTCATATCTTTGCCCCTAGATGGAGTAGGGAAGTGCCCTGATGTTAATACTCTGTTGTGTGTGTTCAATGGAGGCATTACCAAAAAAAGATGTAAAAGCTAAAAGGAGCTGGACAGGATTCTGGAAAGCCATAAACAGCAACCACCCCCAAGGATAAGTATGGAAATGGACATTTCACTATTTCAAGTGCCCAAGAAAAGCTTCTAGAGGGTGATTTTAAGAAAAGTTTTGAAGGATGAATTTACTTAGAACATAAATTAGGAATGTAAATTCTAAGAAACAACAGCATGAGTGAAGGAAGGCATGAAAACATGAAACATTGAGATGTGTTGGAGGTGAAAACCAAGCAACTAGAGTGAGACATGACCGGCAAGGAAAGACAAGAAATCTGGGTTTCATTTTCTTTCCAGTGGTGATAGGATAGAGAACATTAAATATTTTGAACTTTTTCCACCACCTGTATTTTTCCTTCAGCTTCCTGGGTCAGACCATCTTTGATTGATTTTGGTCATATGGTGGGGCACATATTTTCTTATAGCTTTTCAGTCTGTATATTCCTAATAATCCAATTCTGAGAACCATGCAATGTTTAAAAATCTTATAAATGATTCCAATATCATCTAGAATCAAGGTGTATTTTTTAAAAAGTATGAACTGAGAAGGAACCCGAGCAAACAGAATTTGGTATCTTATTTTTATCTCAAGAAAACAATGACAACAACAAAGAAATGACTAATGATGCAATAAAATTGACAAATATAGCAGAAGTGTTTAAGTGTTTTGTAGTCACTACATCTGTGTGTTCTGTAAACTCTTAGAGCAGTGATGTTCACATCAGCATGGAAGGACAGTGTGGAATTTGCGTGAGTAAAAACATGTTTGGATCCCTGAATGTTTCATGCCTGGTCTATTCAAATTAAGAGGAATAAAAATCAATGAAGAGAAAGTGACCACAAGAAGGGAGAAAATAATACACATGAGAGAGCGAGCACAAAGGTTTTCTTTTATTCTCTTATCCTCTGAATTTTTCAAAGGAAAGAGAAGGACGGAAGAAAGAAGGAGGAAGGTAAGAAACTAAAGGGAACTAACCAGCCCATTTGTAAGGAAGGGCACAAGTTTCTACTGATAACATCCTGGGTTTTATTCTAGCTGCAAAGAGATTGGCAGTCTCTCAATTATTCTCCTGTGAAAACTTTTGCTAGTTTTCAAAATACTAAAGCTTGTGCAAGTTTTTAGTTGAATTTAATATACAAAGCCTGCATGCCAGAGGTGAGAATAAAAGCTCATAATAGTTAAATAATTTCTTTTCTAAAAGAATTTAACTGCTTTTTAATCATCATGTAAAACAACTCATGATAGAAAAGGAGATCTCTCGATAGCAGATATTTGTCTAATTTTTTGTTTTAATAATTATGAGATTCCTGAGTAGATAAAACAGTTGAGGAAAGGCACTGGGACTTCATCCCTAATCCCTTCATTAAGCAAGGGAGTATCTATGGCAATTTTCTGCATTTGACACCAAGAAATGGACAGATATGCTCCTTCTTTTTCTTCCTGTTTCTCTACTCCAAAAGCTATTAAATTTATATTACAAAATAGAATTCTCTTTCAAAGTGGAGTTTCGATTTCTGGTTTTCACACTTACATGTTCATTTGTCAATTTTTGGAGACACTTATTTGGTGTAATAGTTGCACTTATGGTTACCCAATGCTGAAGAAAGCAGTACTCTGTGTCTGTGGGAGAAAAAAAAAAGAGCATGATTGACAGATGTTGAATTTTTGTTTGAAGTTCAACATTAGGACCTTGCTATACCTGAGTTCTGTTTAACAAAACTGAAACCTGGGAAGAACTCTTTGAATGGCAGGAGTTGACATGGCCAGTTTTTAAAATGCTGTTTACTTTTCTGTATATATTTCCCATCATCTTGGAAATTCACATAATTTGGGTAACAGTAATGTCAAATGCTGAAATATTTCTACTTATTTAAACCTAAGGCTGTGGGGATGGTGTATTTCAAATATTTGTAAGTTTCTAAGGTTGTGTGTGCTTGTTAATGAGAAAGAGAGCAGACCTAAGCCACTCACCTGTGTGATTGTCTCATGAACATGCCATGTATATCTCATTAGCACCACAGGAAAGCACAGTGGTTTCTTATTAAGTAAGAATAGTCATTAAAGTGCAAAGAGGACAATTTTCTCTTAAGTTTAAGCCATTTCAATTTCTTTTTCTTGTTTTTCATCCTATTCGATGCAGATAAATATTATAATAATGATGATGGTGCTATCAACCCATCTTGAATTTAGTAATGAAAGGATAGCTTAGCAATATATATGAGTTTTCCTTTTCCTAAGTTAGTAAGAAAATCTCTATATATTCTTACATGTTTTAAATGGTCTGCTATTTAATTTTTCCCATGAATAGTGTATTTCATTTGGGAATGATAGTGAATTAAATTCCTAATAGTACTGCTGCACTATAACTACATTATACAAGACTATTAATGAGGATAAATATTAAATCTGCATAGATATTACAGGTGTGAGACATCAGATGAGAACTCAAAAGGATTCAATTCTACAAGGGATCATTATTTAAGTTCTTTCCAACCCTGTTGTTCTGCTGCATAAAACTTACTTTAGTGCCTCTCTGGACTGTTATAACATCTGTTGTTCTTGGAAAATAAGTTCTTTTTTTCTCTCGTTCTTCTTGTTTTTTTTATTTTTTTATTTTTTTTGTCAGAAATAGCTGTGTTATTCTGCAATGTTGGCCCAGAATGCCTTTCAGGGAGTAAGCTGTGTTCTTCTACATTCTGACTAATTAATTCCCATGGGACCTGCTCCTCACAACCGGGCTCAATCTATCTAGTCTAGCAGTGGGAAGAACCGCCTTTGGGAAGGTCACTTGAGAAAGTTGTAGGCACACACATGATCATCATGTAAATAAAAAAGGTGAATGACAAGATAGTTAAAATCTAGAGAAGTTTTATAAGAGAAATAGCTGATCTGAATGATTACATCTGTTTTGATAAAAAGCTCTGTATCTATCACAACGAATACATTTAAACTTAAAATATCCAATTGCCAAAATATAATCTCTTAGCTTTGCTTTATCAAATTGCTTAAATGTGATTAAAATTTACTGACCAGGTAGATGATTTTTAAAATTCACTTTTGGAAAAAAAAAAAAGGATAATTCTTCCCTCATCTCCCTACAGAGAATAAAAAATAATGCAATATATGTTCTAGGAACTGTCTTACTATACCTCATAGCTTCTCAGATTAAATAAACTCTGGTTGCATTTCCAAAATGCTGATTTTCTTACATTTTCCTGCTTGCTCCTACATCTCCTTTATAACAGAATTAGTTTTAATTTCTTGGGACTGACCAAGAAAGATAATGAAGTCCTTTCAAAAACTCTTTATATGTGAAACGCTGAAGGGAAACCCTAGAGCCTTCTTACTTCTAGCAACCAATTACTATATACCAAAAAAAAAAAAAAAAAAAAAAAAAAAACTTTCCCAATTATGAAGTCCAGGAACGCATCCTGCAGACTCAATTTCACAAACTCTGTTGCAGAGGCAGCCCTCACATAATTAACAGGGAGACACCGCATGTGGTCAGACCTTCTGCTAATTGATTAAATGAGTGGATTCCTAAATCACATTCTAATCGCCTAATCACACTAACATTGTTATGGAACATAGCAACTATAAGAGAATTTACAGAAATACAAAATTTGGATCTATTAAAAATCCAGAATGCTCATTGGGGGGCTGCTTCAAAATTGAACCAAAAACAAAATAAAAAATAAAAAAGGCCACAGTGCTCTCTTGAAATGCCACTCTCACAGGTTGGCTTTCTTTAGTATTCCCATTTCTGTTTGATCCTTGTCCTTTTGTGATTCATTATCCACACCTAAATGATACAAAACATGTCACACTTTGGTCCTGCTGCATGATTATTTGAGTTAACAAGTGCTGGATAGTTTGCCTGCGGTTTTCTAGTAAAACACAAAACCTCCCATCTGCTATGTCAGTTTTTCTTTTTTCTTGAATTATTTTTTCTTTTTCTTTTTTTTTTCTGTTTTTCTTTTTCTTTTTTTTTCTTTTCTTTTTTTTTTTTTTTTTTTTTTTCCGTTTTCCTTACGAATGCTGTGGTGTTCCCTAAGGGTTGTGAGAGAAGTTCATCCCATTGAACTGGTCAGCAAGATATCATTAGCTCGTTGTGTACATGAAATCCAGGGGTTAGAGCATCAAGCGTCACAAGCCAGTTTCTTTACCTCCTTGAGCTGATCAGAGGATCAGAGTATCAAGGAAGGATTAGCACTGACTTGGGATTTGTGTGATTGGTTAATTTATTGCGGCAATGGCAGGCCTTTCATCTATGGCAACATTTAATCAGCACAGCCATGGAGGCTATTACCGGTTAGCTCCTTTCTCAAGTCAGCCAGGGCTGCACCATCAGCCCTATCACAACTCCCCTGAAATTTCCAAATTATCTGGAACAGGCTTTAGCCTCACAGTAATAAAAATTAGAAGAGATTCCTGATAGCACTGGTGGAAAAGGCTTTCACTTGCACAGGGCAAATTATAAATAGTATGAACGTGCACTTTAAAAAAAAAAATTCTCCACCTCTTAAGAGATGTGCAGGACTTATCACCCCTGCTCTGATCCAAATCCTCATGGTTGAAAATTTATATTAGATTTTATCAGAGAGGCCTAAGTCTAGAAAAATCAATGAAGGTTATCTTTTATGTTGCAGGAACTTGTGGAAATATTGATTTTCATTTTATAGTGAATTTGGAGCATGAGTTGGTAATCACTGCTGAGCCGACCGCAATGTTTGCCTACTGTATCTTTTACTGAGTTTTGCTCAAGTATTTAAGATAGTATATTCCTGTTGATTTTAGTCTATAGTGTGAAGACAGATGTCCCTAAAACACAAAGTTGTACGTGATAAAACATACACCAGAAGCCTTCTGTTTACACTGATGAGTTCAGTATTGTGAGACTGTCTTTCGTCTCTATTAATGACAGATTTTCGAATAAAATATGAACTTCAAAATTTCTCTAAGATTTATTTCTTTTTGCTTCTGTCACATTTGTAAACCAGGAGACAGATTTTTTTTAATAGTATAAAACCTGCAAAGAGATGGCGGAAACACTGATGTTTTACAGAAGAGAGAAGAATTTCATTTTCCTTCTCAGCTAATTTTCCAACTTTGGCATCTGAAAAATATTGGTGAAATGTTTCCCCTATGATAAATTTTTAATTTTTTGGTTCTTCTGAATTTAGCAATTAATTTTTATTTCAATCTTCCTTTTCCCCTCAATTTATAATAAATTTTATAATATAGATTACTTGAAAAGTTAAAAAGTTATAGGTAATTTTATTTTTTTAAAATGCTTAAATCCTTTTTTATATTCATTTGCTACTATTTTGGTAAATTATAGTTTGTCTTGTGTTACTATTGATTATTATGTATATCTAAAATTTTAATAGTGATAATCTTGAGGAGAAACTTAATTTATAAGTCACAACTCTAGAATAAGCTCAGGAATTCTGATCAGCAACTAAATCCTTAAGATTTTAACATGATTGGTGCAGTGGTTTTTTTTTTTTGTTGTTGTTTGTTTGTTTTTTGTTTTTTCTTATTTCTGAGAAAATAATTCCTTTTCATTTTCACTATGAATATTTTTAAGTGAGAGTAAATTTAGCCATTTTTATATTTTATTTGTATGCTAAGTGTTTGATCATCATTCAGTATTCGCCTGTAATTCTCTGCACTCAGGCCAGCAGAGTTCAGGAACAGATTCCCTCGGGTTCCCTGGGTGAGCCACCTTCCTCCTCCCTCCCTCACCCTCAGTTCTTCCCCTGAATTTACGCTTGGCAGCAGCAAAGAATCATTTCTCACAATCGCCACCTGAAGCCATGCTCCATACTGCAAGGCTCTGGGGAATAGCCAGCAGTCTTTTTATTCCTCTGAACATACCCCAAAGATGTCTAAGCCAAGGAATTAACAAGATAACATATGAAAACACCGAGCCCAGTCGCTGGCACATGGTGGGGCCCACAGATGGCTGCTCCTAGTGCCATTATTGCCTGGGAAAGTCTATAAGGGGATTCCAGAGAATTCATCACCTGCTTCCTGGGCTTGTCCTCTAATTAACTGGATTTGGACATGTCTATTCGTGGCCAAACTTAGGTATAATGGTGACAGTTTTTTAAATTCTTTGAACTCCATTTGCTCTGTCCTTATTCTACACCTTCCTGCCTCTTATTCCCTCAGCCCTAGTTACTCTTCAATGGTAAGTTACAGCCAAATGCATCTGAAAGAAAAGATATGGCATAACCCAGTTTTGGAGGTAGCCTTCCCTATCTTCTGTTTCTTCTGTGCTGCCTCTATATAGGGAATACAGTGTTGAGACCAATAGGGTCTCAGTGTGCCAAGTAGCACAGACAATTCCAAAGACTGGTATGAAGTTGATGATGGTGCGTGGGTTAGAGAAATGGGCTACTCTATTTCATATGAGCATTGGGTAAGGTAAATGAGCATGAGCCTGGCTTCAAACAGTTGAATCAGCTTAAGGAAAAGGAGAAATGGATTGTCAGAACTGTGGCACAGCTTATGGAAACCAAGGGCAGGAATTCACTGGGCCTCAAGATTTATTAGTACCAAATATTTAAAAACCATCAGGACACCTTGGGCATTTGTTGTTGTGGCCCTCAGTTTCTGCAAGTGTTCTTTATTCTCCTTCCTTATACTTCCAATTGCTCCTTTGATGAAGAGAAACTCTGAACTTGAGAGCTCATTGTTGTCCCCACAGTGATGCATGCTCTGGACCTTGATTGTATAGTGAAAAACCATGGGAAAAGGATGTATTTTCCCAGCATAGAAGAGATGCCCATCCAAAGCTGTACGGTAGAGGAGAAGCATTTCTTAGAAAAGTAGGAATCTGTGTACACATTTCATAAGCATCCACTCCAGTTGGAATGGAGTAGTATAAACTGATTTGGGATCTGATAGCCCTCATGCAGAAAAGTGATTGGTTTTATTCTGTGGATACAAATGATAGGAAGTTAGATCAACATAAATATGGGATGTGCTACCTTATAAATAGTTTATTTCCTTTCCTATTTGCTAGAAGTATTAAATTTTGGGTAAATGAAGCCTAATATTAATAATTTTTACCATCTGTATTCCCTACGTGACATATACACTGAAAGGAAGGCTTACCTTCACTTGAACCAGGATAAAATGAATTCCAAGATTCCAAATATAAGATGCATTGAGTGTATTTTAATAACAGGCTCATAAATATTGCACATGGTTAAAAGTGAATTGCTAAACTAAATGATTTGTGCATACACTACATGTATTTTAATTCTATTAATTTTTAAGTTTCTATTTTTATTAAAAATAAAATAAAGGTCATTTTTTATCCTACTTAATTGTAAGGCTCAAGTGAACCTCATTTTACCTAACTCATCATTCCCTCCTTCTTGCAGCTTCCACTTCATGTGATTTATGCATAAATAAACATACCTATACATGTTATGTATTTAATTGACTGACAGGTTTTGCTTTCTTCTGCTAATTTTAGCATGGATTTGGCATTTGCCTGTATCAGCATTGAATATTTTATGTAGGTTACGTTAGGCTAAATTTTGATTAAAAAAATTTCACTATGTGAGGGAACACATTTTTCTCTCAATATTGGTGATTTTTTTAACTTAATTTTTTTAGACCTTTATTTTGTTTATTTATATGTGGTGCCAAGAATTGAACCTCATGCTAGGCAAGTGTCCGACCACTGAGCCACAGCCCCTGCCCGCAAGGGCACACTTTAGATAAAATAAATATTTGAATGTGTGAAACCATAGAAATTTAGAAGCATCTGTAGCTTTCTCATTGTTATTTGCCTAAAACTCATGAACTGGATAGTTTGTAACTGAAGTCACATTTTGTATGATATCCTTTTCGGTTGAGAAATTCATCCTGAAAAGCTTACTGATAAGTTATTGTTAAAGCTTTAGTCTAAGCAACAAACTAAACTTTGTTTGGTAGACACAGAATTGCTGTGATTCATTTTATGATTTTTTTTTCTGCATAGCAGAGTAGTAGGCATTGTCTGACCATATGGCAGCTTTTTTGCTGCCAAAATTTTATGGTGTTAGGCAATAGCAAAGGGATTCCATACCAAAAGGTGCCTCAGCTTTGGTTACCACACATAAAGTAAGAATTGGCATAGTGCATTTTATAGCAGCAGTGTGTGAATTTAGAACCACATTGATTCTTGCTTACCATATAGGATACAAGGATGCTCAAATGTTTTGAGCTTACTGAGTTAATAATATAAATGATCGTGTCAATCTACATAACATGCTGATGCCTTAGTCTGAAGACAGAATAAAATTTCTATCAGAGTTGTTAATGTACAAGGGCAAATGGTTTTGCAGAATTGTCAGTACAGTTGTATTATGTTAAGGAGACACATCTTTGCAAATTTATGTTTTTCCACAAAAATGTGACTGTTAATTGTTCAGTGCTTTCTCTCTCTAATAGATGAGAAAATGTCTCTCTCTAATGGACAAGGCTTCAGTTGTGAATGATTAGTCTTACCAAACTTTTTACTCAAAATGGTTCTGTAATAGCTCTCATCTCTGTATTTAAATACCCATGTACTCTTGGAAAATGTGAAAATTTCAATTATTTTGAATAAGACAGCATCTGTGATTTCCAGCTATATCACTCATTAGCTGTGTGACATTGGGAAAGTTAATTGGCTTCTCTCGATTTCATTGTTAATATTATTTAACTTTCATGTTTTTATTTTGGTAAAAATAAAAACAGGTGGGAGTTCATTCTCAATTCTCTTCAGTTCTTACCTGATTAACAATAAGGCTTACATGTGCCTCATTTTACCTCATTCATCATTTCCTTCCTGGGCTCTTTCATCATATGGTTTTCATAGAATGATCCTCCACTCTTCCCCATTGTACTGAGTACGCTTTATGTTTCCTTAGCTGATGCTCTGACCTCTGAATATTTTTAAGCAACAGGACTCAATTGGGGCTCTCCTCTTTTCTTTAGATGATCTCATATCCCAAACTTTAACTGCCATCAATAAACTAATGATGGCCAACTTTCCATGTCAATCCCAGGATTGCCCCTGAGCTACTTGACATCTCTACAGCAGAATAAAGCTGTCGTGATCAGAACTCCCAATCATGCATTCTGACATGGCCCTTCTCTGAGTCCTAATCACCCTGATAAATGTCACCCTAATTCACAGTTGTTCAGATCCCATGCCTGAGAGTTTTCCTCTGATTCCTTTCTCTTCTTCACTGAGTTAACAACCAGTGTGTCAAGGAACTTCACCTAAACATCTGATCACTTTCCCACCCCTTACAGAGTGATCACCCACAACTCTTTTTTTTTTTTTTTTTTTTTTTTAAAGAGAGAGTGATAGAAGGAGAGAGAGAGAGAGAATTTTTTAATATTTATTTTTTAGTTATCGGCGGACACAACATCATTGTTTGTATGTGGTGCTGAGGATCGAACCCGGGCCGCACGCATGCCAGGCGAGCGCGCTACCACTTGAGCCACATCCCCAGCCCCACCCACAACTCTTATTCATTCCCTTCATTCATTCATATTTCCTGAAGACTGATCATCACGTGGCAGCAGCCCAGAGTTGGATTTTAACATGTCAGTCACACTTGGAATAAAATCCAAAGCTCTTCACATGGGCCTGCAAGGTCCTAAAAATCTGGACTGACCTCATCCATCTTCTTCCACATGCTGCCTTCCTGGACTTCACTATGGCCACCTTGGTTTATTTTGTGTTCTAGAAGTGCATCTTGATTCCTCTGCACCTGCTGGTTCCACAGCCATGAAATTTCACCTTTGCATCTTCACGTGACACACTCCTTGGATTCACACAGGTGCATGTTCAGATGCCAAATCTGCTACGGAGGAGACTTTTCTGGGCAAATTATTTAAAAACAAAATAAGCAGATACAGGGTTCTGTGATTGTCCCTAACTTACCTGAAATTACAAAATATATAGTGTTCTTGTATTGATTTTTTTCTCCCTAAAATGTTATCTTTCACAAGGAAAGATACCTTGTATGATAGTCTAATATGATAGTTTAATACCTTGTATGACAGGCTAATAGTCACCAGTGCCTAAAACATCCAGAACATATTTGCTGAAGTAGGAATGAATGAAATAACATTTTAAAAGAACCTTAACATAGAACATGCAGAATTCAATAAATGTTAATTTCCATTGTCTTCCTCATTCTAAAGTAAATTACTTTGAAATAAGTCTTGTGTGAAGTTGTAGTTTGCATAATCATTTGGCTTAAAACATTAAAAATGTTCAAGTCTGTGTTTGACTTTTATAATATTAACACCACCACAGTGCAGCTGAGATAGAAAGTTTGACCCAGGTTCAAATTCTGACTTCACCACTTTTTCAATTGTTGACTACAGATGAGTCAATACATTTCTGAACCTTGATTTCATTACCAAAGAAATGAAGCTAATAATTTCTTCAAGAGACTTTTCCTGCAAAAGAGAAAATAACATATATTTTTCTTATGTAATACTTGAAATAAAGTGGGTACTAAAATATGATTTATATCTGAATATAGTAATTCTGTTCAAGTTAATGTTGCCAGAAAATAGAGTGAGCAACTGATCTATTCATCTACATCACTAATTTTATTGAAAAACAGTCCCAGACAGAGGTTTGACAGTTGTGGAGCTAATTTCTGAAGGTTGAGCCATAGCAGTTATTCTTTAAAAATTCCTTGTTATTAATTTTGGTATTGATTCAGAAAGTGTACATTTTAATATTTTTAAGGCTTCTTTACTATTTGGTGCAAGTTTTAAAAAATCTAATGACAATAAAAATTTGTCATTACAGCCTATTCTTATATGGAAAAATTATATTGATTGGTCCCTGGGACTTCTCCAGTTCAACAATACATCTATCTTTATGTAATGTCCTCCTCCTTCAAAAATATGCAAATGAATTTGGAATAAGCTACTTCAGTATTTCCTGGGCATTTTTCTGGGGTGTACAGCATAGTCTTTGATTGGAGGTTATTGTCTTTATCTGCACCCTTCTTTGTTCCATTTACACTGATATTGCTCTGAGTCCTGATTCCTAGGTCTATAGTGAAGTTTTCGTTTTCTCAAGTTGCCTAACATGCAAGTGACTAGACCTTGGGTTTTAAACACTAACAATTTTTCTAAGTACTATTTTATTTTCTCTTGATTCATTAAAGAGAGCCTCTTCTTTTTCCTCTCATGCATTCATTATTTATATACTAAATAATTAAACTAATGGCAATAAGAAAATAGCAAAAATGGTTGGTGTGTATGCTTAAAACAGAGATAAATATTTATCAGGGTTTTTTTATATCTAATTTTAAATATTGTTTTTCCTCACCCCATGAAGTGGTGCTTGATATATTGATTTTTATGAAAATGCCTTAGTCCTGCTTAATGTGATTTATCCATTCTTCATATGTATTCATATTTAACTGTCTTTATTTGTACTCACGTACATACATATAATTTTCAGACCATATTTTAATTTGAGTTGGTATAATATGTTGTGTGAAAGCACATTAACTAGAATCAAGGTGCCTGCTCTTAAATCTGGATTCCATCATTATTGAGCTTGTGGTTCTGGGCCACTTTACCTTTTTCTGTGTGCCATTGGACTGATCTGTGTGAGTGGCAATATTAACATATCTTACATATGTAATTTGTGAATTTTAAAAGAAGGTATGCATGTAAAGATCACAAATGCTGTCATAGAGGCACACACTCAATAAATACTGACTGTTATTGTCATTACATTAACAAACTAGTCCTGGCTGTAGTCTCTATCTTCCTTTGGAAAATTATATGTCATCTTTTGGTATCATTCCCACTTAAGCTTACGATTGCCAAAACACAAAATATGAAGGCTCAAAGAAACATAGTCCAGTCTTATTTTTCAAGACTGAATCTTAGCTGGGGTCAGACCTAGTTAGAGGAAGAAGTGTTTTTGATACTCTGCCCATGGCTCCTTCCCTGCTTGGTTGGTTGCTTTGCTTATTTTTGGTAGGGAGGAGAAAGTAAGTTTGTTTTCAGCTAATGTTCATTTCCCTCCAAGTTATCCTCAGCAGTGCTGTCCTTGGGTTGAATAAACCACCCCCTTCAGAAGACTATGCCAACTTTCTTAAAGCTAACGATGTTCACACTCTCTTTGATTTTAATGTTTCTACATAGATCTGCTTTAGATGTCCACATACTATCCACCCTATATCTTCTTCAGGTATTCCCTTAGCACTTTTTCTATAGTTTTGCAAGTTCAGCCTGTAAATTGGTAACATCTTAATGGTATGATTGTAGAGGTCTGCATTGTCATCCCTGCAATCTTACTTTCCTCTCAACAGTCAGTGCCTGAAATTCCACTAAGGAAACTTTAACCTTTTAACCTGAAACTTGGTTTATTGATGGCATACAAATGCCTCTAAAGTATTTTAAAATGTAATAAGTGCTATTTTATGTGAATGAGAGATATGAGAAGAAGAAAGTAACAGAAAAAGACCTTGATTTCTCAGAAGACCTTTTTAAAAAAATTATTACACTTGCTTTCTCACATTCGTTCATATCTTACTGTTATGCATTTTGTTTTTTCACTAGGGATACAACTCAGGGCTTCACACATGCTAGGCAAGGCCTCTACCACTTAGCTACATCCCAGCCCCTCAGAAGACCTTTTACTTCCACTGTCATGTATTGCTATCTTTAGTTATGTTTTGATCAATACAAATCTGCAAGGGGAAGCTACCTTGAGAACCATTGTTTTCATAAAAGCAAGAGTCATAAGTCCAAGGAGCTAAAGGCCTTTGTCCCAGGTCACCTATTTGTCGCAGCAGACAAGCAGACACCCCTTACCATCTCACTAAGGCAAAGACCTTCTACTAGGTAGCTAATAACTCTAAGTCCATGCTGCACTGTCCCAGTTTCGAAAGTCTCCATGTTCACTGTCCTTTGTCTACTTAAATTTGTAACCAGCTCTACTGCTTTCGATCTCAACCTCTAAGTTAGTTTCTTAAGCATATTTCCAGTGATGTGCAGTTAATATATTTTAAATAGGTAGCTAATGAAATATCTTTTAGGTCATTCTCATTGGTTATTATTGCCAGCAACATGTTTTTTTTTTACACCTCTGATCTTGTTGACTTAAACTATCAATCCCTATGAGGAAGGCACACTGCACTGCGTTTTGTTTGAACACCCAACCCAAAGGAATTCACTAAGGTAGCAAGTAATTTTTAAATTAAGACCATTTACAAATGTCAGATATGTTTAGAGATTATAAGTACTAGATATACTAAAAGTTTATTTAAATCTGTGTATAACTTTAGAAGAAATAGATAAATATGAAAGGAAAGTTGGGATTTTACCAAATTCTATTTCATATTAAACTTGACATGATAGTAAGAAAAAGACATACAAATATCTAGGAAGAAATACACTTAAGGGAAGACAAGGGTGTGGGAGTTTGGTTATGAGTTGATGATTTGGATTTGAGAGTCATTTGCTAGTGGTAATCTTCAATATGAAAACTTGTAAAACTGTAGAGACTTAAGGGGATTTTTGACTGGTACTTATTTTAATTAACCATCAAGTATTTATTCATGGACTCTCTCGTATGGAGTACTTGATGCTTCTTCTGAAATGACAAAGATCTGAAGACTGCTTAACAAGGAAGGCAGAGGTACATGGAATAGAATGTAGACAAATGAAATAGAAGCAAATGCAATGACACAGACACAATAGAGGGAAAAAAGCAATTACAAGCAATGTATCAACAAGTACAAAATGGCATAGCACAATTATATTCTGAGGGGACATAAAAGGGTGAACTGAGGGAGGAAGGTTAATTGGGAAATGCTTCCTCAGGGCAATGAGAGCTGAACGAGGTCTGAGGGAAGTGATGGGTCTGAATTGTAGAGAGGGGAAGGGAGAGAATCCAGAATGAAGAAGAGAACATAAGGCCTAACCAGAAGAGAAATGGAGAAATCAAGCTATGCGTAGGGAAAAACAAAGGAGCCATTTTTCCTCTTGGGGCGAGTCAGATGAGACCATGAGACACCATTCTTGAAAGGATCAGTGGAGAAGCAGGGTAGACAGAGTGAGGAGTGGGAGCTCTAAAGAAACTTAAATGTTAATTATATATAGGTACAGGGATTTTTAAAATGTAATTTTATTCCACAATTTAGTTTCCTAAACCTAATTACTAATGAATCCTTGTGTATAGTCTCTCCAATTTTCAAAATTAAAAGGAAATCTATATTCTTATCCCTCCTGGTTGTTGAACTTCATTTTTTTTTTTGTTTGGCTGTAGAATGTCAGTAGACAGTGCCTGATGGGTATTTGTTCTTGGCTAAAACTCTGCATAATGCTTTGAAATATTATTCTTCCTAGCAAATGTTAACAGTTGCTAATGTCATTCAAAAATAGTTGAGCAAAATATGTTTGTGAAACATACAGCTTTTACTGTCAAATCATTTCCCAAGTGAAAGGAAAATACAGTGATACTCTGCTATTTAATGAATAGAAATCCTTTAATGTTGTCAAGGATTTCATCAAACGGATGCCTAAAATAAGTGGGAAATCATGTGACCTCTTCTAATGTCCATTTCCATGTCGATTTGCTCCTCGGCCTTCCCACTCCGCTGTCTAGATGGGACAACCACACATCACAGCCCTCTCGGCCTCAGATAGGATAACCAGAGAATAACTACTCTGGAGCAATGCAATTATGAATTTCTTAAGGGGGAAAAGGAGAGATAAGTTCAGGGAAGTCAGCTAAAGTGGTATATGGGTAGTTCCAGGCAGCAAAAGGGTTAATCAGATTTTCATTTTAGATAGTCGCCTTAGTAACAATCAGAGAGCCCAGGCTGTATCTTTTCCATTTGTGGGGAATGTTTAGATTTACAGAGTAGCTTAGCTTATTATATACCTGCCTTGATTGCTAGATAAAACTTTTGATTAAAAACAGAATAAGATTCATTTTTTATAATATTGAGAAGAAGGGCAAAGCCTTGAGAATGATATCACTGGTGGTCTAGGGCTCTGAAAAATTACTCAGGTTGGAACCCTGGTGTGACAGGGCTCCTGGAAGAATGAAAACAGAGAAAGTTCAGCATCTTTTGCTTAAACTTTTAGTGAAAATGAGTCTGAATTCTCCATTCTTTAATAGTGAATTGGAAGCCAGCATATAACACCTGGCCATAGAAATCAAATGTAAACTTCATCTTTATGCCAAATGTTATTAAACTCTCAAAGATGTATTTGTTTATAGTGTGTATCCAGGTGCTATGTGGCCTTTTAATCAGGAATTTTTAAAAAATCATATTCAAAAAGTACTCATTTTCAGAATGTCCAAAAGATGGACTAGTGAGACTAAAATGTTGCAATACTTAATTTATCCATTGTCCAAATAACAGGAAAACAAACTCGACATTTTGCTCTGCACATGGCCTCAAACTTCACCTGGAGAGACAGATTTCCTAAGGGCAGAGAAAAGCATTCAGTCTATTTGCCAGGACCAGGTCTGTCTGGAGCAGCTGCTGCCAATTAGTGACAAGAGATATGCAGTGAGGCCATGATACACGTAGAGCTACCAGAGTTCAACACTTTCAGAAATTACAGTCTGAAGCAAGAAGAACATAGTTCCGAGGAGCATAGTTCACTCCAGTTCCATAGTGGTACCTTGGTAACCAGTGAGCCTACTCACAACATCTCAAAAGTCAGTATGTCAGCCTTCAGCGGCTGCTGAGTTGATACATTATTTACAGATGGCTTCTGACTTACTTTTGCTTATTATATTAACTTAAAGATGCCCAAGTTCATCCCTTACCAATGCACAAGTATCAAATATTTAGCTGAGAGAACCACTGGAGACACTTAAAAACAAAATGAAAAGACAAAATCTTGGAAGATTTAAAGACCATGCCAGTTCAGGCTTAGAGAAATGGGGGGAAAGTTTTTAAAACAAGGAGTAGATTAATAACTAAAGTGTATCAGTGGCATAGAGATCATGTATTCCTTATTATCAATTAGTCTGAATGCCTTTTCCTCCTTGAAAATGGATTCACAGAATAATGATGTGTGTGTGTGTGTGTGTGTGTGTGTTATGGTGAACATAAATGAAAATGGTTGTCTTAGTGCATGGAGTGATTTGTAAGATTAGACACTTATTTCTCAAATGAAGTGCTTGTTGTAGAGGAGTTGAAAAGGCCCCAGAACTCAAAAGAATCAGGGAGAATGATTTTGCAATCTAGAAGACAGCAACAGAGATGGGAGAAGGCTAAAGAAAATAAATCACATTGCATTTTTTTCCTATGACCAGAAAAAGATGAGGAAACATTCTTCCTCCCTTTCCCTCCTTCCTCTAACAAATGACCCTTATTCCTGGACACAAGAATTTATGCATAATATATAGCTAGTTTAAGGGCTAAATAACCTTATTGTAATCTAACCTTGAGACTTGACCATTCACAATATTGGGTCTATGCCAGTTCTTTGCTCAGTTTGAGAAAGATATAGATTCTTTTTAAAGAAAAAAAAAATCAGTCAGTCCAAGGTCTTCCAGGAGTTTATGAGCTGCTGTTTGAGAACTATTTAGTTAAATAAACTAAGATTTTCTATTTACTGTATTTCAAATGTGTATTTTTACAAGAGATGGTTTATCATTGTGCTTTCTAAAAGTGCATTTATTTTCATGCTCTTTGTGTTACAATCAAAAAGAAGACATCAAATTGAAAAAGTAAATGTCTGTATAAATTGAAGACCTCTAGGGGTCTGCAGCCTCTGGTTTCAGAAACACTTGGTGAAGTTACAGATGCATTTTTGGTTCCAAGTGTTGCATTTTCAAATGAACTTTTGGAGTTCATTTATGAGTATGACACCCTGTGTTTAATCATTTCACACTGATTTTTTTTCCTGGTTTGATTAAAAAATGACTT
Organism: Spermophilus citellus; assembly: GCF_964194105.1. Classification (NCBI taxonomy): domain Eukaryota; kingdom Metazoa; phylum Chordata; class Mammalia; order Rodentia; family Sciuridae; genus Spermophilus; species Spermophilus citellus. The sequence goes on from NC_138194.1 coordinate 73,296,076, forward strand.
CAGTTCAATCATCTAACATTGTGTTGGTTGCCATTCCAACCAATTCTGACAGAATAAAACAAGGTTGTTGACCAAAAACAAGCTATAAATATTTGCTTGGAGTATGAAAGAATTTTTCAAATGTCTAATAATATATCTAGACTTGGTTCTTTATTAGGAAGTCTGTGAACTTTCCTGTCTCCTTTGCTCTCTCTGTGGGGTTACTGCATATTTAAATTGTCTGTGTGTCTGTAACATTTTAGCATGTGAACCAGGATATTGTCAAGAAGACAGATGTTTCCAAAAGCTGGAATAAAAAAAAAAAAAAGATAGTTTACATGTGACTGGAGAAACAGTACAAAGTTAAAAATGGGTCATTTTCCTATTTTTCTCAATTCTTGGGGACAACATGGATTATCACCCACTGTTTTGACAGAGTTAACCTCCATCACCATCTCAAAGCTTCTTCCTCAGAATCCAAGACACTTTTGCAATTAGTTGTCTTATCTTAATTTTCCAGTCAGGCCACTGATTACTTTGGGAAGTTTTTAAATCCCTTGCTTATTCTTGAACCTTTTCTTCTCCACAGTTAGAAATTTAAAATATTGCAGATGTTTTTGGAAGACCTGCATTTTTTTGTGATCTTTACAACACTCAGGATTGCACTCCTCCATAGTAGCTGAAATCAATTCATTATCTGGTGATTGGTTGGTTGGAATGAAATAGGATTCAATTGACTTCAGTAATGAACATATACGACTAAAAATTAATGTGCAGACAAAACAGATGATTTAATTTGATATTTTCAACTGTTTGTTCATTATGTCAACATAAGTAGCCACATGATGATTGAGGTTAGAAATGATGCCACCAAGGAAATTATGATAAGAGGGATGAGAGCAGGGAGGGGGAAGAGGAAGGAAGGGAAGGGAAATGGCGAGGAACACTGGGAAAAGTTGTGTAGAATATGAATAATTATTACTGGATAAATGTCAAAATACTAGGGATCAAAAGCTGATGAATTTTAACCAAGGATACTAGCATTTAAGGGGAAGAAAATAATACACATGATACTATGAAAAATAAATAAGCAGCTCTGAAAAAGAAAATTGAATGGTTTCTCTGAATTTTTATGGTAGGAAAGAGCAAGAAAAATGAGAGAGAGAGAGAGAGAGAGAGAGAGAGAGAGAGAGAGAGAGAGGAGAGAGAAGTTGTAGGATATCTTTTTTTTTTTTTGTCCCACTGAAGAAGAATAAATGCTTTCCAAAGCCTGCTTAGCATCTCACCCTGTGTATGGACTAGGTTCTGGTAGGTCCTGTTAGCTTCTAGGTTTACCAACACCCTTATTAAGAGTATTCAGTTTAAGACTCTGTTAAGAAGAATGAGGAGAACTTGGCCAAGTTCCACAGCAAAGCAGTAAAAATAGTACCGTGAGAAAAGAATGGGGTTCCAGAATATCAAATAATTTTGCCCAAAAAATAGAAGGCAAGGTTACATGAATTAAAAAAAAATGAAGTTACATAACTCTCTTTTAAGGTATAAAGGGATATTACCAAAACTAAATTCCCCAATTGCCATTACTTACCTCCAACAAATCTCTTAATTCTCTTATTTCTTAGTTCTCTTACCTATAGATCATTATCTTTTCCTAAACAATTCCAGAGACCCAGGGACATGCAGTATTTCATTGAACATAAGTCAGAAGTACATTATTATTAATTATTATTTCTGTCTCTAACCCTAGGTATTTGAAATATGAGCATTCCTGAGTGTTTGCTTCATATGTTTTGAAATATTCTATTGAATTTTTTTTTACTTAACTCATTCACATTGAATTTCCTAAAAGAGGCTTTTAAAGCAGCACTGATTCATCAGTTATTTCCTTGAGTTTGCACAATTCATACAAAAGTTTCAATAAGCCACTCCTCCTTAACATCTTAGTCATATTTTGTCTTCTGTAACAGTCTTCTGAAAATAGTTGAGAAATTCTGATGCTCTCTCTTTGTTTACCGATTTTAAGATCATTATGCACACTCTAATGCATAATTATAATTATGCATTCATGATGTTACTTGTGCTGGCTTAACTCAGAAAATAGTGTGGAGCAGCTATCTCGAAGCTACAGGCTGTTTCCCATCACTTAGATTCTGATCAGAGCTGTTTGTTGAGTCTTATTGGAACACGGACTCTCTCTGCAACAGTCCCAAGGCTGGACCCTTCGTTTTTTATCACTAGTTTCACTCCCTGCCCTTTCTCCACCATCCCCCGGCCCCTGCCATCTTTGCTTTTAAGACAGGAAAAACTACAAGATTATTTGGTTTTTGTTGCATATGTTTAGTCTATTCACATCAATTAAATGAGAGGGATTTTCAAAATTCTCCAGTTTATTTATTCTCCACATTTTACATTATACCTAATAAATGAAGACACTTTGATTTTTCATGGATGAGATTTTAATATCCACTGTTCTTATCATTGAGTTTACCTTAGGGTTGCTTAAATTAGTCTAGTGCAAATCTATCATATCTTCTTCCATATGTTGTTGAATAGTGTGATCTGGACCAAAGAGGAAGTTGGTCTGTGCAATTTCATTTGTACATTCATTTGCAAACTATTCACTGTGTAGCCAGGTTGGAAGGATACTTTCTGCAACACTGTGAAGGTGTTAACAGGTCTCATCTAGTAGCATTAAAAATAATAACAACTCATAAAATCTAGAACTATGATTAGTTGGTAATAATCCAACATGGAAATATATGCTCAGGCTTTATTGCCTAATCTTGGGGTGCATGGACTCAAATGATATGGAGACAGAACAGTAAATAAAAGTACTATGGCTTGCATATGTGAAGTGCTGAGCAAACTCAATTTGAGTTAGTTTCCTTTTCTCTTTGTGCAGTGTTGTATTAGGGAAAATTCACTTCATGTGAATTAGGGATGCTATTTTGTAATTCTCAAAAGTAATGGAGAAGTTCCACAAAAGAGTGTGAATGGAAGTATGTGTATTTGTTGAAGGGACTCCATCTTTGTTCTTTAGGAGTGAAGCACCTTTGTGTAATTTATATTTATGGCCACTGTGCTTATTTACATTTCTAAATGTTAAAGGAGATTATTGACTTGTTTTTAACAGCAAGAATGGAGAGCAGAGATTTTAAAAAGCTGAGAAACATGGGCAAATCTGTTTAATGAGTTCTTTCTATTTGGAGTACATGGAATTCTGGAAACAAAAGGTGCTCTCTATATTGTGGAGTCCTGGTCTTTTACTTTACAAATAAGAAAATCAGCTCAGAGAAGTCATCTCTTTTGACCAAGGTAATCCAACTACTTACTGAAAAAGTTAGAACAAACCTAAACTTACTGAATTCTCAGATCATTTTTGAAAGTTTACAGCATGAAACAACAAATATCTAAGATGGTCTTTATAATAAATTTTGCTTTGATTTTGGTTTGTTTTGATTTTATTGTAGTTGAAAAATGAGACAAGCAAAAAATTAAACAAATATTTAAGATTAGTGTATTTACATTTAACATATTGTTCTAGCATATGGTGCAAGAAAAATTTTTGTATCCTAAAGATTTTGCATTAGATCGGAAACTTCCAAGATAGAGTCCAAAGCAGATAATTAGCATAATTAGGAACTCAATGTCCAGAGCTTTTTCTAATTATTTCCCAAATACCCCCCAGAGCAAGTTTTTAGATCTCATAGGTATTAGAAAGAATAATAGGAAATTTAGAGTATCTCAAACAGGAAAAAAATTATTTATTTTATAAACAATACATAGATTTTTTTTTCATCATGCAAGTTAAGATTTAATTGAGTTGTCATTAAAATCTTTTTATTATGATAGCAGTGGTAAACATGTTTCCTCACTAACCAATGAAGTATTTCAAAGGTAAAAAGAGTGGTCAAAGTTTAGTAATATATGATACACTTAAACCTATGATATATTGATTACTCTGTTGATGTTAAAGAGAATAAATTAGATACAGGACTTTTCATAGAAATTTCTTAAACATTGCACCATTTCCCCAAATCAATGTATAGTTTAATTATAAATGAACACAGCATTTTTCATGTATAAATCTAAGAAATTCATATGTATTAACTTATTTAATCTTTACAACAGCCCCATGGGGTATTATGATAACCATAAGGAAAATTATATACAGAGAGGTGAAGCTACTTGACCAAGATTCATACCATAGATAAGGAGAAACAGTTGAATTTAAACTCAAGCAATCTGGCTCCAGAGCCCAAGATTTTAGCCAGTGTAAGTTGTGTCTCCATGAAGTCCATAGGCGTATGAGCTGAGTTCCCTGCTACTTTTCCTCATCATTTTCACTGCATCCTGAAAACATAGTGTTGTAAGTGTGCCATAAATAATATTTGGATGACAATTGAACTCTTTGGTGTCAAAGACATGGAGGCAAAGTAACTACCTCTCACTGCTCCCCCATCCCTGCCTCTTCCCTTTTTACAATCAATGCTTTTTACTGAGGCTCCTTTTTGATTTCCCAGTTTAAACTTGAATTTCTGCTGGCAAGTGAAATTGCTCTTCATGGGTTTTGGTGGAGTCTATCTGTAAGCAATGAGTCTTATCTGAGAAATATATTCGTGCCTCAACAGAAAATACTGTGATGAGGCCACCCTATGTCTGTTGACCAGTTAATCATCAGAAGAATCCCCTTCTTCATTTGTTCTTGTGCAATTAGTACAGAATTGAGTAAATTTGAGCCTAAAGTTATGTTGGATCTCATCCTGAATTCCGCTTATGATTGGAAACATTTATATAGGCTATTTTTTGTATTCAGTATAAGATATAATCATCACTGCAAGTATAAAAATGCTGCAGTCATAAAAGTAAAATATTAAAAGTATTACCTGCTTTTCAATATTTTATTTTATTTTATTTTTAAAGAGAGAGAAAAAGAGAGAGAGAGAGAGAGAGAGAATTTTTTTAATATTTATTTTTTAGCTTTCGGCGGACACAACATCTTTGTTTGTATGTGGTTCTGAGGATCGAACCGGGCCACCCGCATGCCAGGCGAGCACGTTACCGCTTGAGCCACATCCCCAGCCCTTTTCAATATTTTATATCACTAACTAGACTATGTTCAATCTATTCCCCTTACTTGATGCCTGATATTGATATTTAGTATCTCAACTGGACTTACAAGACCCCAAACTGTGCAAATGTGAGAAATAATTTACTACAAAAGCTATAAATTTCATAGCTCAAAAAACCCTGAAGATTATTAATGAGGCACCATGCAATTAGCTTATACAAAGTGAAGCTAGGAATTATGCATAATGTAAAACAGAAACTGCTAACCACTGACTCATAGAAGATCATTTAAGCTAGTTTCATGGACATGAAGAATTGATATTTAACTCAGTTCCTAAGAAGATTCTCATTGCTTTGACATCATGGGAATAATTCAGTTTATTATAGATTGCTAAGAGAAAAATAGAAAGCAATTCATGGCTAAGGAAGTTTCCAGCAATGTGAGTTTGGATGAATTGTTTGGCTTTTTAGAGTCTGAGTTTTTATTTACACAAAAGAAGCATAACAAATACTTTTGCATAGAACTTTTGTGCAAATCAACTTAAAAAGTAATGTAGCACCTAGAATTTCACCAGATAGTTGCTGCTTAATAAAATGTTAGAAATCACATATTAGGACAATATATGACTTTTCTGGGCAGCCAAAAATTTTGTTTTACTAAGAATTCTACATTTCTTTAGAGATAACTAGAAACATAAGTTAATACTTGCATAGTATAACATACAAAGTACTGCTTGCATGCATTACACATATGAACTAATTTAATCATTTAAATAATCCTGTAACATAACTACTTTGATTATACTTATTTTATAGATAAATAAATTGAGATGTCCAGTAGTTAAGTCTCTTGCCCAAGGTCATACAGGTACTAAGTGATGGTGCTGCATTGTGAACTCAGTCACCTTGGTGGCAAAGTACATGTCTTGAAACTGCCTTTTGACTATTAACTAATAAAGCATATTAAGTTAGAAAGAGTATATGCTTAAAATTATATATATGTAGGCATGCATTAAATATATATTCATCTTGTCTGTATTTATCAAAGTATTAAACTTCTTGAGATATTTTGAGTATTGAGTATTTTTTGAATTTGTTTTTATGATATAATTTATTAATAGTCAGAATATCTAATCAGGCATATAGTAAACTGGTATTTAATAGATGAAGAAGTATGTGGTGTAACACAAAATGTACATCTAAAAGAATATGATGAATAGATTTTAGATATAATATAAAAATATAAGCTATATTTTATGAACTTTAAGTTCTGTATTAGAGACAGCCTCAGTTTTTTTTAACTCTAAAATTAGAATCTTAAATTGTCGGGAAGATTGATTTTTATTTCTAAAAATAGTGAATTACACTTTTCATCTATTGCTGCACTTTTTATTTGGTCATGGATCATCAACTGTACATTATGATTTCCAAATGTACCAGATTTCCAAATATTGTAGGCTTAAAATATAATTATCTGCATTATTAATATTGATTTAATCTACCTGTATGCCAGTTAGATATTTTATTATCAATACATTATGAACATCTAAAGGAAACATAACACATTTTTTCTAATAGTTGTCTATATAGTACACATTCAACAAATATAGTGAAAGAATAATGACTATACTTAATTTTCTATGAAAGTATAAAATGATTATTTTGAAAGCAAGATAATTTAAAAACATCCTCAAAATAGAAACAGTATAGAGAAATTAAAATATAATGCTGACTAGCTATCACTTATTGAAATGAGTGATATATAATGTTAGATTATTTATCTGGCAAGAACCACATCAAGATATATACGCCCGGGGCATAGCTCAGTAGTAGAACATGTGCTTACATCCTCAAGGCTTTGGATTCAATCTCCAGCATCCCCCCAAAAATATCAAACCAAATTTTTCCAAATTTTAATATAATGCACATGCATTCAAAGGCAGTATTTAATCTACTGGTATTTGCACCCAAGCATTTACTTTTAATAGACATTTAAGTTGGTCATAATAATATTATCTAAATATCCTTTCCAATCTACATTTCCATGCTTTAATTCATATTTCTCTTCTTTTTATAGAATATGATATTATAAAGAACTGATGAAGCAGTTAACTACAATTTAATTTTCTCTTATGACAGAATATTCTCCAAAATGGACCTAGGAAAAAACTGAATAGTTTAATATAGATGTTCAGATTTACAATAAGCATAGAGACATTGCCTTTCATGAAAAGCATCATATGAAAAGTTAGTACTAATAAAAAAAAATCAGATTTGAGAAATTTTTCCAAAGGGCAGTGTTATTAATTATTTATTTGGTTATGACTTCATTGGATGATCCTTTAGTTTCCTGGGACCAACCAATATGCTGAACAAAGGACCCTGAATTAAGAGTATAGAGAGGTAAATATTTGAAGTCCTATTCTTGTGCTTCCAGGCAGAGAAAAAGGGAGTCTGTCTCCAGAAAGGAGGGCACTTGGAGTTTTTTCTCTGATAGTCCTGCATGTGTTGATTTGGTAAAAAAGTATTGAAAACTATACTCATAGAGTCTCACTGTAGATATTTAATTTAAGTGTTTGTAATATTTTTCTTACTAAAATGTCTCACAGATTAGATAAGCTTTGTTCAGCTACTCCAACGCTTTCACACTTCTGCCAAGTAGCTTGCCAAGAGTTTAATTGTTTGCACCTGACTTTCAATAACTTGACTTTCAATAATTTTTCCCATAGAGAATTTGTGTTTCCAAAAGGTACTTATATTTATCACAACACATAGCATATTGTTTGATAATTCTACACCTTTTTTTTCCTTTGAAGGGGAAAACTTCTCATTCCTCTTCTCATTTTACCATAGACTTTTCCCATTGATTTCAAATGTCATAATATCAGGTACATTTTAAGTTCAATATATAAGTGATTTTTTAATACTTTATAGTTGTATATGGATATAAGGGTACACATCATGAAAACAACATGTATTTTTAAAAAACATTTTTGGTTATAAAATTTACTCTATTGATATCAGGATGGCTCTCTCTCTTTTTTTTAAGCAGAAGTTAAGATTGGCTACAATAATAATAAGATGCAATCTGCCAATTGACAGAAAGATATATTTTGCATTAATTAATCTGCTGATTAATTCATATTAATTCATGAAGGATGGATACCTCTCAGTATTTGAGGATAACTTTGCACAAGAAGATGTTTTCTGTCTTCTACAGAATGCCTTTGGATTAATTCTCAAATAGAGAATACTGAACAAAATTGACCACTATTCTTTTGACACAAATAATCCATTAATAGTTGAATGTGAATGTACCCTTATGATACACTCTCCATATTCTTCAAACAAATATTTTTATTTTAATCATACTATTTTCCTGAGAGAGATAACATATCAAAATACAAGCAATTAAAAACTTATTGCTTCATCAAGGAAACATAAGACCAACGTGTTGAGTATTGTATATATATTCTTTTCAGCACTCAGAATGGGAGTTTAGGACACACAGAAATTCTATGGTAGCAAGTCTTTAGTGGTAATATTAACAAACTGTAGGGACTCAGGTGATGTTACAAAAAAAGGACGATGAAACCTTCAGAGGTCAAATGACTGGTTCCAGGGCTCTCTGTGTCCCTTATCCCTGCCACAGGCCTGTGTGACAGCCCTGTGGAGGGCTACTCTGGAGCAATTTACTTTTCCCTTCCCAGGGTTTCACTGCTGACACTCTTTCCCACATTACATGAGGTGCAAACCCAGAAATTCTGCCAGGAGCAAAACAACACTCCTTAAACACTCTGTGACTCTCAGAGTCGTATAAAATAAAAGGTTGAAGTTAATGGTTGCCAGCTTGGAGGGAGTAATTCCTCTTTGGAGCCAAATGTATGCAGAGAACAGATGAGACCGTGGGAGTGAAGTTGGCAAAAAAGAAAGAGAAATGAGTCTATTCTTTTCTGAAAATGAAAATATAATAAATATCTGGATAACTTAAATGTTTATTATTCATTTATAGATTTTTCCCACTTGAAAATGACATCTGTATCTTTAGACTGACTAATCTTAAATCATATTACATATTATTTTTTAGATATTATGAAAAATATTTCAATTTGGAAGTAAAAAGATGTTTTTTTATAACCTGCATATATAGAATTGTGTTCCCTTTTCTAAGAAGATCATTATTTTTTACATTGAAATCCGTATATTTAAGCAGTGACTCATGTTAAGATAATGTGTTCCAACAATTTTGAGAACTAAAAGCAAATATACCTCAAAGATAATGATTATTTAAATTTTAGTTCACAGATAAAACTGTCTGACAGGAGGAGTATGGATATAGTAGCCAAGAATTCTATCTTTTATTTCACACTCATTTTGTTTTTTAAAAGTCTCTTATCATGTTTAAGATCCCACATACCATAGTCAACTTGAAGACATTTGCTAGAAGTTCTCTGGAATTTCATGATGTCCTTAAAGGATTTTTATAGAACTGTGTTCAAGAAAATCACTATTGCAATTAAACTTTCTTGGTGTTTCCATTCATAAATCTATTCTGTGCCTAATGGTACGGTACAGTGGCTCTTGTCATAGCACATTACTGTCATTTTTCTTTGTTTTTTTCACATATTTTAGAATTTAAGAGTATTTTTAATTGCTTTTAGCTCATTTGAAAATGGGTATAGTATACCTTTTTTCCAAGCAATGCAAATTTAATAATGTTTTATGAAGTTGAGTTCATTTTTTTCTCCAAACAGTAAATATAGATAAGCTAGATTTCCTTTGTTTGGGTTTGAAAGTTTTCTTAGTCATTTGTTTAAATTTGTGACACACATACCTTGTTTTTAGGCACAGTAAAGAAAAGAAAGACTTCAAGCCTTAATCAGGGGACATCCCAAATCTAGTTCAGTGGTCATTTTATACTATTTTTAAGTGAGAGCACCTGATACACCTAGTTATGTCCAAATACTTGGCATTAGTTTGTTATGAAGAATATTTGTGTATTATTTCTGAGAATCTGCTTTTTATATTACATGAATAGTGTTGAGGGTACCCTACAGGACCACATAGAAAGATTCTATTTACATAATTTTAAGTGATACTCTATTTTCAAAAGCAAGTTGTTTTGCTCAGTTTCAGCAAGTGCAAAAAAAAAAAACAGGTTAATGTAAAACTTTTAAAATTATATTTACTAAAAAGAACTATTTCATTGGTTGGCAATCATCATACTTAAAGTTGTATAGTTCCAGTCAAGTCAATAATGTTGATAATATATAATATGCCTAGAATTAATGAAAATTACATTGTATAGAGCCTTGAGTTATTACTTTGCATATTCCTTCCTACTCCAGAAGTCCAATATTACCCCCATTGGATAGGTTGTTGGTTTTTAAAATTCAGCTCATTGTCACTAGAGACCTCAGAAATTTAAAAGGATAGTGGTACAGCATTTTCATTATTGTCAGATTGAAAACTACTTGGATTCCACAGTGGAGAACTGCTTGGATACATTAACTTAAATTTTTACTATGTATAGGGTCAAATAACACACAATAACATTTTAATTTTTATTTAGATATAGAGAATGATTCAGTCAGGAAAGTTGTTGGTGGTGGTGGTATTCAATTTCAAAGCACCAGGGAAGTGAGCGAGTAGGGTGTGTGTGTGTGTGTGTGTGTGTGTGTGTGTGTGTGTGTGTGTGTGTTTCTGGTTCTAACTACATAAATCTAATTTCTTCAGCAATTGTGAAAATGTTTTATGTCCACCTTCAAATATGTTTTTAGAGTTGAGAGGATAGAAACAGCTATGAGTTTTTATAATGGTAGAATTTTGCCAAACAAGTCTTGGATCTTTTCACCTACTCCCAGGGTATAGAAATAATACACCAAAATAATTTTCCATCAGCTTCAAACTATATCTCCTGGCATGGTAGTGATATGCTTTAATGATGTATCTTTTATTTCCTAAACTAAAGACAAAGTAGGCCAATTTTTCCACCAGATAACACGTCTAGTTCTTTCAAAGAGTTATAATCACAAGCTCTTTCCACAGACTGGATTTTCCTGAGACTTCTAGCTCTTGCTAGCTCTCATTTTGGAAATCTTCAAAAAATTTTTCCAGCAAAATTTGGAATCTCTAAGACAGCAGTATGTCACCAGTTTCTTGGGTTAGAATTCTCCTCTATTCTTTACCTTTGGGCTGTCTACTTTTATCTCCATTAACCTTTTGGCTTGACTATAAACATTTATTGAAGGCTACCTCCTTTGTTGGTCCAGTAACTCCAAAGGTTAGTGAGAAGTGGATGCTAGTTTGACCTCTTTATCCACATTAGATGATTCTAATTATTCCTAAGAAGTGACACTTTTGACCCATTTTGTCCTTGTCAAGTTTGTCTAGTTATGAGCTGTCTAAACATGAAAAACTGGGTTCAAACTGTGTCTAGGAGTGCAGATATTTTAAACTTACAATGTGGAGCCTCAAAAAGTTCACACTATTTCTTTCTTGATTTTTTTTAATTAAAATTCCATCTTAACTGGAGGAGGAGGCTCCTGTTTTATACCTTGAATTTATTTATTACCGAAAGTGATAGAGATTATAAACTTCAACCTGTAAAAACCCTTAATTTATTTCAAAATTGAAAAATAAAATAAAGAAAAGTTTGTATAATTAAGGATTAAAAAAAGGTTTTGTTGAAGTTGCAGGCAACCTTAAGTGCACAGCTTTTTATATTCTAAAGATATTTTTTTTTCTTTCTGATGCTACATGACCATTGTCATCAGGGCTTACACCTCCGGTATGCGTCCACACTCACTTGAGCATGGTGTTGTGTCATCTCAAGGCTCCTTTAGATACTGTGGAAATGACATGAGTCACTTTTTACTCAATTGGTCAAGTAAAGTCACGTAGTCACACCTGACTTTAAAAGAGACCCTAAAAACACCCAGATGAAAATAAGTGATTAATAATGCTAAGGACTATCACAACCTTTAAACTGGATAATGAAGCATTTTTGTCCTCTTTGCTAACCACTAGAAACACTACCCATGTCTGAGTAGCCATGGGGATTCAACAAATGCCTTTGACTTTTGCTTTAGTTTATTCAGTAAAAATTTGATGTGCATTAATAGGTGCCAAGCATGGCACAAGTTAACAGAACAGTGTTTGGTGGAGGTTGTTATCCTCATTTTGCAGATGTACATTCTGAAATTCTGAAATTTAGATGATTTTCAGATTATAGAGCCAACTGGGTGCATGAATCAATGATCAACTGGCTGTAGTGTCCTTATGTTATTTTTCAACTGTGAAGTCAATGGTGATTATTCCACAAGTGTTTTATATACTAGATTGTAGAAGCAAGAATTTTTACTGTCACCACCAGGTATTTTCTCCTACTTCACAGCAAAGAACCAACACTGTTCTCACTTTCTAAGACCCTACTACATCCATTGATTCATGGCCTCCATCAACCTTGTAATTCCAGCTATTATAAGTGACTGAGGCAGGAGGATTGCAAATTCAAGGCCAGTCTGGGCAACTTAGTGAGTCCTTGTCTCAATAAAATAAAAAGGGATAAGGATATAGCACTATGGTTAGCACCCTTGGTTCAATCCCAAGTTAAAAAAAAAAAGAAAGAAAATTCTTTTTAAAAAAGATTTAAAGTAATAACACTAAAAATAGCTAATGACATATAAATGATTAATATTTATGGAATGGCAATGAGGATTTAGATATTTAATTTTTTTAACAATAAGTCAATAAATCTGAACACTTTTGTATTAGTTTTCTATTGCTACCAAAACAAACCACCATAAACAGGGGCTTAAAACAACACAGGTTTATTATCATCCAGTTCTGTAGATCAGAAATCCAGTATGGGTCTCAGCAGAATAAAATCAAGGTCAGATATGTTCCTTTCTGGAATTTCTTGGGAAGAATCCATTTCCTGCTCATTGGCACTTGGAAAAAATTTAATGCTTTAAGGTCTTGAAACTGAAGTCCCTGTTTTCTGGCTTCCTGTAAACTGACGGCTGTTCTCCTTTTCTAAGATCCTACCACTTTCCTTAGTTTGTGACCTTCATCACCCATCTTAAAAAGCAGCAAGGGCAGGTGGAATCCTTCTCACATCAAATTTCATTTACTCTTTTGCCTTTCTTCTCCACCTTCAAAGTCTCATGTGAATACATTGTCTACAACTAAATAATCTAGAATATTATCAGAATCTCGTGGTCCTAAACCTTAATTGCATCTCTCTTTTGCCAAAAAGGCAACCTATTTGCAGGTTGTAGAGATTTAGCGTTGGCTATCATTTGGGGACCATTGCCTGCCTACCATACCTCTTATGTCTGCCAGCCTTTCCCAAGATGTGTGCTAGTTGCACCCTTTGTGGGGTGATAGATGAACATATTCACCTTACCTTGTCTGCATTTATGAAATCAGGGAATTAAGCTCAAGGAACTTTAAAGTTGCTTCTAGCTCTTAACATTCTAGAATTTTCTTACAAATGCTTACATGAGAGAGAGAGACATGGGAAAATGAACCTAATGATCATTGTGGATATTGTTATGTTCTATTCATGGATTTTTCTGTAGTGTAGATTTTGTATAATCCTAGCTAACTCCCTCCTTCTCACACTTGGTAATCTTCTTTGAAGGCAGTCAATCTCTAAAAAGTTGACTTATTCAGAAAGAAATTGACTTACCTCCTCAAGACCATAATAACTGGTCCCTTGAGATTTTTTATCTACTTATCATTTACTTTATAGCTTGGGTATAGCTTTAAGCAAGACTTTGCTACATTTTTGCTTCTACCTTACTGGTTTGGAGTAAATGAAATTGGTTACCCTTCAATACAATTTCTTAATAAGATTCGACCTGTGCCTAGGAATATTTGCCAATGTTTTAAATATAATTCCTAACATTAAAGAAAGATATAAGTCAATTATTTTTATTTCAGTGACAAAATCAACTTTCTTTTATACTTTACCTGGTTATGGACAAAGTGAAGAAAATTACTTACTCCTAGAGTATTCAAAGTCAATGAAAATCATTCAGGTGAAGTAATTTTATGTGTACCAGGGATTGAACCCAGGGCCACTTAACAGCTAACATACAGCAAGTGCTCAATAGATGTAAATCACTAATATTGTTGCAGTAGCAGTGGATTAGGAGTAGAGGTGAATACCCCACTCAAGTTTGCCTAGAATTTTTCAGATTTAACATGCAACATACAGACTCCCAGGACACTTCTCCATCCCAGAACATCAGGATGGTTGTTTTCCATAGCAGTGATAGTGTTTAGACACAGCTTGATTTAGATATGGGTGCTTCTACCAGCTATTTGATCTAAAGGACATCATTTAATCATTCGGTTGCACTGTCTTTGTCTGAAAAAATACATATGAGGACCAGGTAAGAAAGAACATGCTGAACAAAATGACTGCACAAGGAGCATAAATAGGATCACACTTATTCCTGCTTTAAAAATCTTAATTAGCTTCCTTCTGCCTACAGAATTATCACAGGAGGTTTTGCCTACTGCATAAAGGTCCTTGAGATCTCTCTCACATCTGCCTTTCCAGACATACATGCTTTTATGAACTGCATTTATAATTCCTTCCTAGTACTTTCTACATACCAAGAAAAGTTCTGAAGATTTTATAAGGGTATAGAATACCAAGAATACTTACTATTGTGTGGATGCTCCACTTTCTTGTATACTACTTGGTCTTTGCCCAGGCTCCCTCCAACAACTGTAAATTTTTCCTGTTTATCCTTTAAAATCTTGCCCAAATCCTTTAAAATAACCTCCTCTATGGAATCTCCTGGGACTCCACAGGACGCGAGTTTCTCCCGTGCTATTCATTGACACACAGTTTACACATGCCTTAGTCCTTCCTACATGCTACTTTTCACATTATATTAAACTTTTAAAAGTATTTATCTATATCCTTAACTAAACAGGATTTGCTCATACGCCTAACACTGAGAACAGAACTGCACTTGTTGATTGGTGAAATGAATAGAATAGAAAGGTATTGGCTAATCAATTGATTTCATCTATTTTTCATATTATTCATGGAAAATTAAAAAACTGATTTCCTGTGCAAAACTTCACATGGCTTCAAGGACTATAGAATGAAAATATTGAATAATTTAAAATAATTATTTAGCATGAAATAAGAGAATCCGTCCATGTCTGTTTTGATCTCTCGATTAAAATCAGAAGAGAATGGATGGTAAAAATGAGACCACTAAGTACCCTTTTACCAAAAATGGCAGACTTGTTCTTCTTAACACCTGGAGACTTTCTGGGCCTGATCTATGGATGTATCTATTGACCTGGTATAAAAGCAAAAAAAAAAAAAAAAAAAAAACCTTATCAAATGATAAACCTCATATTTGGTTGGATATAGGGTATTATCATTTCAAATTGAACAATCTTATTTTCTCTTTAATTATCCTTTGAAAACAGAAATAATTAATAGTGGTTATTCAGACTGATAACAATAGGGATAACTTTTTTTGCTATATATACTTATATATACAATGTAAAATAATGTTTTTCTTAGAAGACATTCAGATAACTTTTTCATGGTTTATTCTTGCCAACCATTAAGGTAGTAGTTGAAAAATTAAGACTCTTAAATGAATCAAAATATGAATACTAATTAGTGTGCTAGAATTTTTATATTTTATCTGGTTTCCTGTCTCTTCTGATGTAACTTATAAAATATTTTTCCAGACTTTGTTTTATATTTATCCATCATGGTTTACTTTGAAATTTTTTATCACTTAAAAATATTTTTGTAGTTGTTAGTTTTTATAACATAATGGCTACTTGAAGAAATTGGTCAGTATTTGTTTTATATATATATATAGTTTTTAATATGACTTTGCAATTAATGGATCAATATATCATGTACTATCATGATATACTGAGGCAGATGAAATGGGTTTTCCAGGTTCCTGAGAGATGTGAAATCACCAAAGTAGGCAGAACTCCTCAAGTGAATACTTAATAATGCCAATTGGGGGAATTTGTGATAGCAGGTAACTTGTAGGAAGCATTCCAAAATGGGCTGAGATCTCTTTAGCAGGATCATATCTGGGTGAAAATTCAGTTCAAATATTACCTTGAGACCCTTGTATTGTACTCAGTGTTGTGGTTTCATGATATTTGATATACAGAACATGGGCTGGCAAATGATAAAAGTCGGAATGCCAGTTCACTGTGACTCATCGGGAAACAGAGTGTTGCTAAGGCTTATTTCCTCCCAGTTTAGTTCCTGCCATGTAAGTTTATCAATAGAGATTGAAAAATAAAGAATGTAGGTGCCAAACAGCCAAATATGCTGAACCTTTTGAGCTTCATATTTCAAATATACCCTGAATCTATTTTGTTAGAAGGATAACACTTCTCCCTGCTTCTGTGCCTCTCAGAGCAGGGATGGTCATGCTTTAGTTGCTCTGCATTTGAATTTATTCACGTTCCTCTTTTATAGTCTTTCTGGAGACAATGTATGGGGAATCATTAGCATTATTATTATTTCAGTTACAGTCAGACTACCTATCTACACTTAGCAAAGGGGGTTATGTGGGTTTCATTATACATTCTGAGTAAGTCCCCACTCTAATATAAATGTTGCTCAGGATAGAGCTTTGAAATGGATCCTGATTCTTTAAATTCTTTCCTGTCTGTTTCAGGAAATAGTGAGATCCTGTTGATAGTAAAGTACAATGTGTCTAAAGTTCACTTCTAAACACTCTGCTCTTTGCAATGAAAGTCATCTGCATTCTCTTTATAATTCAAAGCCACAAGAGATCTGTCTAATCTTGGAGATCTGATCCAGTATCATTTAGGGGGGAAAAAATCTTTGATAATAATTCTACCATTCCGATTAGTGAGAGCAGTAAAGCCTTACAGCTTCTGTCGTCTTAAACAGATACCACAAGACAGGGGAATAAGGACTTGGATTATGGTTTGGGAGATTTAGTTGTTTGTAAAAATAAAATGATTAGTACAATTATTCAAGTTTTTAATCAACGAAAGCAAATGGCATCTGTTTGTTATCATTCTTTCTACAGAAGACAAAGGCTCAGGTCCCAATGGTGCTGACAGCTGGTCCCAAGTGGCTGCTGGATGTGACTTGGCAAGGAGTGGAAGACAACAAAAACAACTGCATTGTGTACAGCAAAGGTAAATGCAGGATCATTTCCCTCTCTCTTTGGAATTACTGAAACCTGAACCCTAAAAACAGTACCAGAAGAGCTGGGATGGGTGTGCAAAGTATAATTTGATTCTCTCATTTCCTTTTTCTTTTCTGAATCTCCCTAACCTGTATTTTCAGTAAAACCTTCTGGTTGTTTTTTTTTTTTTTTTTTTTTTTTTTTTTTAAATATATACAACATCATGTGTCACACCATTAATTACTTAGTGCCATACACTTTTCTTTACTCCATATTGGAGTGGGTTTACTGATACCCTTCCCTCACCGTTGGTTTTATAGACAGCCAGGTTTGATGAAACCCCAGATTTCTCTCTTAGCATTATCTATCAAAAAGTATATTCCTTTTGAATTTCAGCAATTCATGTCAAGGTGCATGCTCCAGGAGGCACTGCATTCCAGACAGTTTCTGGAAGTCATGCATGATGAGAGGATAGCTGGAAATGAAACCTTTGCAATGAGTGAATTCTTCCCCATGGTGATTTCTGAAGGGCAGGAGGCAAACGGGCAAGAGGAGGCGGATGGCTTGCAGAGTGTTGCCTTTGATTTGCTCAGTGTGACATCAACCTTGACTGGGACACGTAGCTATATCCTGGCTACAAAAGAGCCGCAGCTGGGTGATGACACATCATGAGACTGATTCTCCATAGGACAGGACCATCATCATGTGTGTTGTGGTTTGGGGGGCTTTGTTTTTTCCACCTTTAAGTTATGGCCCTTGCTCTGTACTCTAACAGCAAAATCCCTAATCTCACTTCGTAAATATTGCAAAACCTTGTGCTTCTCATGTTTAATTTCTTTCAGCTTTCTTTTTCTAACCAAATAGACCTACTGAGATCAAAGATTTATTTGCACATTGAACCTAGAAACCACAAAAGCATACAAGGGAACAAGCAAATAAGCACCCCTATCAATATATTAACATATAAAACACTAATCACAACATCAAAGACTCTTAAAAACTTGCTAGAAACAATTACAACTTGTTCCTATAATCATTACAATTTGTGCACTTATAAGAGGATTGCCTCTAAACTACCATAAGCCTTTGAAAGTTGAAACACCGGAAAGAGGGAATTTGCAAGCTAAAAAAACAATCTGCACACCAGGATCTGATTATATTCCTTTTCCTTCTATAATTGCTGGTCCCATACCTACAATTTCCTAACCTGAACTACCTGTGGTATTCTGATAGGAGCTTTAAGCTAAAAGGGAAGTAAGATTTTCCCAGGATATGACAATACAGTCTATCAAAGTGGAAGGAAATA
Organism: Spermophilus citellus; assembly: GCF_964194105.1. Lineage (NCBI taxonomy): Eukaryota > Metazoa > Chordata > Mammalia > Rodentia > Sciuridae > Spermophilus > Spermophilus citellus. The sequence continues at coordinate 73,314,610 of NC_138194.1, forward strand.
GCATAGTGAATCAGTTTACCAATATCCACAATTAGAATACAAAAAGTACATTAGAATGTATCACTGTTAGGGACAGATTTCTGTTGTATGATATCTTTTCTTCATTATGACAATATAGTATGAAGAAGTCATGACAATAGCTATTCCCTTGTTGTGATCCAAATCTATTGCCTTTTAAAATCAGGAATTCTTTCAGAAAACATAATTGTTGTGTAATATAATTATAATCCCACATTCAGTGCAGTACTTTATCTTGAACATGTTTATGTCTTTATATTCTGATTGACTATCCCTGAAGCCGTTTGTCAATAAATCATTTGGGGGTAATTTATAGATTCTTATTAATTAATCAATCAGTTAACTCACAAAGCATGCAGGGAGTTCACCTATACTAGTCTTTTATATTGATAATTGTCATTTATTAAGCATACCTGAAACATTCTGCTTTGTGTTCCTAGACCAAATGGTGTACACTTGTCTCATTCCTCTTCTTTGCTTTGTGTTATTATCATTGGAAACGAGAAGTAAAAAAAAAAATGTTAGTTATGATTGGCTTTCTTTCCCATCTACTGTCTACTTACTGAGAACATGGATTCTGTTTTACTCAATTTCTACCTCTGGTCTGGCATGGTGCCTACACAAGAACAGCATGAAATAAATATTGATTGGTTGATGAGATAACCAAAGTGGTTGCCAGACACTATAATAGACACTTCATCTAATAGTGATGAAACATATTAATTGCTGACATCCAGTAGTTTGTTAACCTACAAAGGGTTATTTGACGTTGTTCAACTTCCACAAACAGCATTGTAGTTTAGATATCAGAATTGCAATAGCTACTACATATGTATTATTTCCTTCAGTCCTCATTTAATATCTTATATGAGGTGATTCACATACTGCCCCATTTTTAAAAAGATGAATTAAATAATTAGCCAGGCAGATAATTTACCATGGTAAATGAGGTAATTATCAATGTACAAGACTAGTTAGTAAGTGTTGTCTTAAGGTCTGAGTTGTACATACTAGAGTATGTTCTCTGTGCATAGAACCTTAAAACAGCCAAGTGAGGTACATCCTTTTTCTCATTTTACACATGTGATGAGAGGTAGTATAACTGAGGTCATGGAGAGATAATAATGGAGCCAAGTTCAAATCTAGGACATGAATATTCCAAGTCCTGTGTTCTCTGAACTATCTGACTCTGCCTTTCCTTTTGCCACTGTTAAATGATGAATATACTCCCTCAAACGACTCAGATCTTTATGCCTAAAAATTACAAAGAGTATGTATGAAGTATGATACTTTACAAAAAGTATTATGTGGAACCCTAAGATTCAAAAGATCCCCATGACCAAATATTGACTATCACAGTCCCTTTTGAAAATTCAGAATGCATGTTGGTGTTATTGCCTTAAGAAGTCTTATCATAAGCAGAAACTAAGTATTTGACCATATATTTCTATTTAACTTCCCAATGGACTTTTCCACTGGCACTAGTGCTACTCTCAATAACAGAATCCTGAAAATACTGACACAGACTATACTTTGATATCCTTTCTGAAGATAATCTGTAGTAGTCAGATGTTCTATAGAGGGAGGGGACAGCCCACTCAGAGTGCATCCACAGTTCTGTGAATGCCATAATATCCTTGGATTGTCTTAGGGATCATTTGGGTCATGGAAAATAGTACCTCAGGAAACACTCCTTCCTTGACCAGGTCTCCAGAAGCCCTGGAATTTTCTGTCTCTGCAGGCTGCACATACAATATACCTCCTTGAAGCAAAAGTGTCTGAGGTGTACAAAGGTCTGACACTTTACATTTTAACAGTCTTTCATCAACTTGAACATCTGTAATGGGAGAGGCATTTTCATAATATATGTTATTAAAACTACTTTGTTTTCAAATAATAGATATTCAGCTGAAATTGGCTTGGACCATAGTAAGTGTGTGTGTGTGTGTGTGTGTGTGTGTGTGTGTGTTGTGGTTAGAGGGATTCATTAGCTCCTATAACTGAAATTCGGGGGATATTCTGGACTCCAGGAATAGCTGGGTCCAGTTGCTCCAACTTTGCTCCCAGATGGTCTCTCTCTATTTTCTTTTTGTTCCCTTTTGTGTAGGCATTGTTCTCAGACTAGTTCTGTGATTGTGGCAAGCTCCAGACTTACTCCAGTAGCATAGTAACTTTAGTAAAAAGAAAGCATTGTGGTTTTGATCGAGGCAACTGACATACGAGTCCTTGAATAATCACGACTCTCACTAAGCAGAACAAAGTCTTCCTTGGAGACTAAGAGTAGCATTAACTCCACATGAGCCACTGAGATGGACAAGTAATTCCTTAAATGAAACCAAGGAGCTGCTGCCACAAACAAGTGGTACTTGATGGCCTAAAATCCACATCACTGGATATAACGCATCATTTCTAATGTCCTAGGTGCTTTCACTGAGGATGGAAGATAAATGCCTGTCACTATAACTGTGTTTCTTAATTTTTTTCTTGCTAAAAAAATAATATTTATTGAGCCCTATGCCAAAATCCTTATTATAGTTCTTGGCTGGCAAGAGCATATTAGTAACTATTTTAAAACAATATAAATTGCATTTGTGTAGCATTTCATACAAATGTCTTAACTGTGAGATTTTTTTATAGTATTTTCTATAGTATTTACACAGGCAAAATGTGTAACTATTACCATTTAAGAGGCATAATCATGCTTTCTAAATTATTACCCAACGTAGACTAGTAGCAAAATTAAATATAACCATAAAGCTTTCATTTCCTAGGTGTCCATCAAATAATTATTACAAAATTATATTCTATCACTTAGAGCTATTTGACAGTCTGCTATCAACTAGTTTTATCAAAGTTTTTTCTCTTTTTTAGTATAGTATTTGGCATTAGCATTTTAATCTGATGTATTTTTTTTTCCTGCCTCGACTATCCCTAGTCATTTCAGAAAGCAATTAGGCCATGCAGATGTTGAAGGACCAGACTTGTTAGGTCATCTGGTTTTTGCCATTATTTTTAACAGACTCCAGATAATTCTAATTAACTTATCTCCATTGGAAGCATACTAAAAAGCCCAGGCTGAGTTACAGAGAGCTGTGCTAGAGGAGAAGATGGGCAAGGGCCTGCCCACTCACTCCTAAAAAATAGGTCTGGAGAGCATTGCCTGTCTACTCCTTTTCTTTACTCTATGCTCTTCTGTTCTTTATTTTCCAGGGTTTGCAAATTATGGTGTTTTTTTATGTTTGAAGACAGGTTAGAGTTTTATGTTTTTGAGTATCCGAAACTCAACCATTAGCATCTTCCACACGGCTTTGTTAACCAAGTTCATTTCACTAATATCATTAGATCATTTTTTCATGCGGTTATCATTTCAAAGTAGCCACATTCTTTAGGTTTCCATATTAAGAGGATAAACACTGTCAATCAAAAGAATGGGGAAAAAAATACCTATCAGCCAGTCCTCTCTTCCAACCTTCACCACAGAAGATTTCCTTATTGTGTGAAGCACAGCATCCTTTTAAAAACCTGCCTACTATGTGTGACCTTGGAAGAATCCCCTACCCTGTCTATATAGGGATTTTCTTAGCTGTGAAAACAAACAACCATTGGCTACCTTGCAGAATTTTTGTTAAGAAGATATATATACATATATACATGACATATATATATATATATACATGTCTGCATATATTACCATAAACAATATGATTACTTTACATTCAGCCAATTTTGTCCTTGTGTTCACAAAACAATATGTGCTTATAAAAAATGAAATAGGTCTCTACATTGACATTATGCAAGTGTGCAAGAAAACATGATTACCTGATGCCCGACTTAAGACTGAAGAGTTCCATAGGTGTCACTCAAAGTCACTTTGAACCTACATGTATCTGCAGCAATGCGTTGCAGAATCAGAGGTCCAAAGCCAATGCTCAAGAAAATCACTAGTTACATGATGTTTTTATTTTTAATTAAATCTTACAAAATATATTAGTGTAAAGATGACAATTGTGATAATATTGATACTGATTATAGCAGTTACCATTTGTTGAACTTAATTCTATTTGCGACACTCTTCTAATCACTTTCCATACATTTTTATTTACAATTACAACTAATTCATTATATTAGCTTTACTATTTTCAGATGGAGAAACGGAGGCTTAGATTAAATAAATTCTAGGATTTATAACTCATAGGTGATGAAGTTGGGATTCAGTCTTGAGCCTCTTCTATAATTCCCAGTTATGAAATCAGCAGAGTTTTGAAGATGCCATTAACCAGGTCAAGGTTATAGGTTATTACTTTTCTTTGCAAATTTGCATACATGTTTCTGAGCAATTTTTTTCCTCATACTTTGGTTTGGCTTTAAAGAGAATGTCTTCAAGAACTAAAACAATAGTGATAGTGAAACTTTATGGTGATTATGTTTTTGCTTTTACAACCACAGAAATTTAAAATCATGTAGAAAACTGAACACTAATCTCAAAATCATTTTTAAACATATTTGAAATTTTGATTTTACTTGTTCACACCAATTTATGCTATTAATTAATTTAACCCCTCATTGATTGTCTTCTATGTTCAAGGCCCTATACTAGACAGTATTTAAATAATGACAGAAATTCTAATATGATCTAGCTTGTGTGAGTAACTTTCTGCAGACTGTCTAAATTGATCAAGTTTTCAAAACAAAGATCTTTAATTTTAAGGACCCTTGCAAAACTCTGCATTATGCTCCACTTTAAAAGAGAATCTATTGTATGTTACTAGAATTTTGAAACAGCACCCTTGCCTAAAGTGGCAGCCAATTTTAAAAGTAGAATTCAAGTTAATATTTCACTTTACCTAGAAAGTCTAATATTATATAAAAAAGGAATGAATTTAAAAGTAAAAAAATGTTTATATTTTAAGCATATATTTAACTATTGAATAAATTCATAGAAAATATGTAACTATTGTCTAGTTTTACAGTGTTCTTAAAAAAGGGCTAGTGCCTGAACCAAATATTTAGCAGTGGGAATTATAAAATCATAAGACGATTAAGTTAGCTAGTCGCAGAATTCCAATATTGCTTTTTAAATGACTTCAGGATATAGGAGGTACTAAGGTTATTATCTGTTATCAGGAATACAGTGGAATTGTACAACTGGATAATAACCAAACAAACTGACACAATGTAAAATTACATTATCAGTGTGTTAAAACAAAATTGCGCCCTAAAGGAGTCCACATGCCAGCTCAGAGCTACAGTGTAATTATGCTTAACTCTGATAATTAAAATACAACGGAGATCAACAGAATCATTTTCATTAAGAAAATTATTAATGATGGTGGTATAACAGTAATTGATTGCAGAGCTCCACAGGATAACGCAATGCCGAAAACCCAACTTGTTTCATGAGCATCTGAGTGTTTTTTTTTTCTAGTTATGTTGTATTAGAATAAGAAATATATTTGGAGGAGTGAGCAATTTATTATGCCTGTTCTAGGAATCAGTGATTGTAGAAATGACTGCTTTAGAAAAAACACAGTTTTGATTCAAATTGTTATTTCTAAAGGGCTGGTTAATGTCAAGTGACCCCACTAGTGACACCCTTATTGTCAATAGAACTGTCTGCTGGCAAATTGCAGAATGACACAACTCCAGCAAATATTGGGCCTTCTGTTATTTGCATTTCTTACTATGTATTTGCTGCTTTCATAGTTATGTTAATGACTTACTGATGTCATTGCAACCTGGGTCTGGTTGTACTGAATAATTTAATGTACTTAGTCATTATTAATGCATTCTATATGATGTGATTTAAAAAACAACTGTTTTTGTATGAACATCCCTGTGAGTTGTCTTAAGAAGATATTGGTAAACCTGCACGATAATACCATTAATTACCTTAGTGGATTAGATGAGCTATCATGTCTTAGTGTAAAAATATCCTAAACCACCCTGGGTTCCGGCATGAATGGAGCTTCAGTCTCTTAGGGGTAAAAAACCCCGTCAGAACGTTGGTGAATGATAAGAACTAAGAATATATCAGTTTTGTAAGTATAAAAATGAGAAATGAAGAGCAGGGTCTTTTGAGAGGTGAGTCACTATCACTCAGGGATGTGAGCTTGTCATTCAAAGAGATGCTAATCTTGAAAGCTACCCCCAAAAGTATCTTTGTCAGCTAAAATGAGGGACAACTCCTCAGAGTAAATTTTTTTTCAGAGTAATATACTGTAAATAGTTTTTTCATACACCCTATTCCACGACAGAGACTATTTTATTTTAATTCTATATGGGAAAAAAGAAAAATGTGTGGTTTGTGTCTCGTAGGATTATAATATAAAGTTGTATGCACAGAGAAACATGGTGGAAGGAAATAGCATAAAATTACTAAAGTATTTCTGTAAAGGTGCCAAGATTTGGGGAAATTTTTATATTCTTTTTGTGTTTGTGGTAGGGGGAATAAGTCCCATGGCTTTAAAAATTCAAGTATTTCCTACTGGGCAAACACTCTCAGCTCTGTATCCTTTTAACACAACTTTGTTCACTTTGATTATTTTCCTTACACAATTTAAGAAAAATATTTACAAGGGAAAATTACGGATTTGTCTTTACTCTCCCTTTTACACAGCACAAACTAGGAAACAAAGAAAGCTTTGCCTTACCTACAAAATTTGTTTCCTGATGATATAACATGTTTTCTTTAATATCTTTATGAATGACCAATATTTTCTTCATTAAAATAATTTTCCAAATAAAATGCAAGTAATTGAGCACATGTTCTTTACACAATATGGCTAATTCTCATGTGGAATACAAATTCATATCCACACTCCCAGGCCTAAGGAGCTTATTGAAAGAGGTTTATTGCTGAAGGGTACATATGAGTGAGTTCAGCAGCATGTGGTGGAGGGAAGATTCACAGAGGATATGGAATTTGGGGTGGATTTTGAAATTTCAGTATCAGTCTCAGATAGGAGGTGAAAGGATTTTGGGGATTCAAATTGTGAGCCAACAAGCTCATAGTTTGTGATGCATACAGTGTGATCATGAGAGCATCATAACAGTTAAGTAGGAGCAGAGGATTTTCAAATGAAATCAGGGATGACAGATCTCCAAAAGTTTCTTCCTTTTTATTTTTAAATACTAGAATGGAACCCAGGGCCTTGCACATGCTAGGCAAGCCCTCTTCCACTGAGCCACAACCTCAGTCCTCAGACCATCTAGAGCTTCTAGAGCACTCACTTGAGTGCTCAGTCAAAAGATCTACTCAGGGAGGCAGTGGATAGCCACCCACAGTTCTCCGGTACATGTGATGGAATTGAGATTTAAGTAAGATGATTGTGTCAAACCCTGGACTTATTATCTATACACTAATAAAAAAAAAAAAGCAAGCCTTATCTGTCGAGAAAATAATGTTGGTAGCTACACCCTTCTATACTATAATAATGAATCATCATCCTTACTCAAATCATTACCTAATCACACAATTTTTCAACACCAAGTGAACCTACATTCTACACCCCCCACCACCACCATTTTTTTTTTTGTCAGTCCCTCCTGTCCCAGCTTATAGGTTCCTGACTTGGATCCCGTGGATTCATCATTCTGATCAGTCTCCTGCATCTCTTTACACTCTTCTCTTTCTAGCCTCTATCAGCCTGGCAATACCCTATCCTGTTCAATCCAACTCTCCACTTGTGGCTCCACCCAAGTAGCAGAAGTTGCACAAGTTACCATTTGTAACATATTCAAAATAGCACCTGATCCACAATGAGTTCCATGTGCATATGCAGTCAAAATAAAGCAAACAAACCAACACCACTAACAACAACAACAACAACAACAACAACAACAAAAAACACTGCTGGCTACTTGTATGTTACATTTGAACACAAGCTGAATAGAAGTCTTCAGTGGATGCAGGCTGGCAGTACAGATTTATTTTTTCTATTCAAGGTGATAATTTTAGATTCCTGTCTCCAAATACATTACGTCACCCAGTAGACAATGGAAGATGCTTCTTGTTTCAGAGAAAATGGAAACGTAGCATCACATAAAACCTTCCAATGACTTTCCATCAAAATTAGAGTATTAGTATTGATACAGTGCACAAAGCCAAATCTGGAGCACTACCTGTTTTTGTAAATAAAGTTTTTTTGGAACACAGTCACACCAATTTTTTTTTTTTTTTTAACAATTGTCTCTTCCTACACTGTAACATCAGAGTTGAATATTTATTACAGAACATCTAGCCTGCAAGACTTAAAATATTATTTGGCCCTCTACATAAAAAAGCTTGTCAGCCTCTGAATTAAAACTACAAAGTTTTAAATTTACCTTGGCCCAAAGGCCCTACAGGATCTGCCCCTGGATACCCCAGTGGGCTTCAGCTGCTCACTCCACCTACTCCTGTCTACTCCAGTCCAATAGCCTGTCTCATAGTGTTTGCTTTGTACTGCATCCCACATTGTTCCCTTTCTGACTTCATTCAGAACACTCCACCTAGATGTTGCTTTCCCAGATCTAACTAAATTGTCTGACATATTCTCAATATTCTCCCTCTATCACACTTTCTCCCGTGTTAGTCAACTGGGAATGCTGTAACAAAATAAAATGGACTGGGTGGCTTAAATAGCAAATACATTGAGGGTAGGAAGTCCAAGATCAAAGTGCAGGCAGTTTCAGGGTCTAGTGAGGATCTTCTTGGTTTGTAGATAGCAACCTTTTGTTGTATGCTCACAAAGTGCATAAATGCATTTCTACTCTCATGTATAACTAATGAAAACAAATTAAAAAAAATTTTAAATAACTTGCAAATTTTCCTTCAAAAGAGGGAGAAAAAGAAAGTGGTAGGCATTTTCCAAAAAATAAAAAATAAAAAAGAAGAAGAAGAAGAAGAAAAGAAAAGAGAGAGAGAAAGGTAACTTGTGTCTCTTCTGATAAGGACACTAATCACATCCTGAGTGCTCTTATCTCATGGTTTAATCACCTCCCAAAGATCTCACCTCCTCATACTATCACATTGGGAATTAGGGTTTCAATATATGAAATTGGGGAGAACTCAGATATTCAATCCATCATAGCTTCTCTCTCATTTATCTTAGTATTTGCATCTTATCATTTATTTAAAACAATTAATGTTAACCCTAAAATTGGTGTTCTTCTAGGAATTTCATCTGTTTTTTTTTAAATAGTGCATGGCATATAGTAAGTGCTCAATAGTTCTTTTTTAATGAATGAGTATATAAATCAGTAGATTGCAACCTTTTCCTTAATATAGAAGGAAATTTAAGGTAGTTATTTAATAATATTCTCAACATTATCTCCTTGACTTTGTTCAACATTTTAAGATGTCCTCAAACTACTCCTCAACTTTGTTATTGAATTTTTAACTATCATGTTTATTATTTATAAGAGGCTTTTCTTGTTTATTATTTATAAGAGGCTTTTCTTGTTCTCTGTTCTTTTTTTTTTCAACATAGTGCTATCTTTATATAGATAATATTCTGTTTATCTACGAAGACAGGATTTGGAAGTCGTTTAAGAAATTCTGTTTTGCTCATGTACTTTTTCTCCCCATTCTCACATTTAATGTTGAAACTTTCTTGATGTATATAGATACCTGCTATAATTTCTGTGTGGCACTAAAAACTGAATTCAAAAGCAGCATGAGTGGCCAGGGATCATCAACTGGTGGGTTTTGCATAGGACTATAGGATGGCATCTGCTTGCTTCTTGTTGGCCTGCTGCTCTTCATGTACTTGGATTTCAGCTTTTTATGTTCTACTGTCATTTATCACTCCATCCATTTGCTGGCTTCCAATATTTTGTTCACTTTCATTGCCTCGTCTGCCTTGTCTCTTTGCTTTATCATCTTTACTTCTTCTTTACTGATGTTTTAGTGGAAGAGAGTAGAAATAAGTGATGCACCTCATTCACCATGTTTAACAGGAAGTCCTCTCTGCTGTTTTTCTATGAAAGCCCTGCAAAATTTCCTACACCCATTCCTTTGATTTCCTCAGTTCCAATATCTTCTCTCCTATCCAACATCTGTCTTCACAACTCCATTGAAATGATTCTCTCAGATTTTTTGTGATCGACTGATTGCCATAGCCAAGTAGGAATGACGAATGGCAATTTCCTTGTCAGCCTACCCAATGTTGCTTAGAGGGAGGACTCCATTGTGAAAATGGGCTTGCCTTGGACCCAGGTCATTTTCAGTGACATTGCATGAATGTTTGAGAGTTTTGATTTGAAAGGTGACCTTGCTCAGGGGTTAGGGCGGATTCAGGTTTAGGGTGGATCTGGGGTTTAGGGAGGATCCTGCTGGGAATAGGTCGGTTCCAGGTTTAAGGTGGATCCTGCTGGGAATAGGGCGTATCCTGCTGCCTCAGGCGCCCACTCCTTGAGTTCCCGTCGAGTTCTTGCGGGGTTCTGAGGGTATTTTGGTACGCAGAGCCTGGTGGAGGTGTGTATTTTCCCCAGAACGTGCGTGTAGAGTGCCAGTGAGAGTTCGGGAATAAAGAGTTGCTGTTTGAATCTACAAGGCTGTGAGTGGCTTGTGATTTTGTGCCCAGCCAGACTGCGACATTGTTGGACTTGATCAAATCATCCTCGGTGACCAGTGATGTTTCTCCATTACTTTCCATCTTTTAAATATTGTCGTTCTCTAGTCTCCTTTCACTTACATCCTCCCTAGATTGGCTCATCTATTATTTTAAGTAGCCTGCATCTCGTATGTTCATTTCTCACTCATCCTCCACAGATGCTCTATGTTCCAGCCATATACATTTATTTAAAGTCATGCCACTGTCCCTTACTTGATCATATTTGTCTTTGTACACCATGTTTTTTAACCTAAAAACCTTCTCATCGCCTTCACCGTTGTTAACAGATACCATTCAAGACTTAGTTATTACCACTTTGAAATTCTTCCCTGACTCATTCCCATGAGGGAGGATCTCCACCCCAGGCTACACATTGTCTCAGGGTAAGTGTGAACACTTCAGAGGCAGTGACTCCATTTTTCACATCTATAACTCCACACACAGCACAGTGTATCCACCCATTCAATTTTGAATTATGGTTTAAGAACTTCATCTGTTGATCATTCATCAGAGTCAACTCTGATACGACTTAATATAACATTAGAAATTACCAGTGGAAAAGTCATTTGAAAATCCAGGTTCCCACAATGTCCCATGTCTAGAAAAGTGTTCCATGCTTTAATGAGAATTTTATAATACTAGGGAACCTAGAACAAGAGGCTTTCTTTGGAATGCTCCATATTTTTACAGCATAGATTATGCTGCATCTGTCAGCATGAGAGTATTAGCTATAGAATTGATGTGTATGCTTTAGAACTGCAATAACTAAAATCTACCTAGATGCAAAAGATGAGGCTAAACCATTACTTTTGTTTGACATTCGTGCCCAGCATCCATGTCAAGACATTGGCTCACTATTACCGGACAGTTCTTTCTGGATCCCCATTAAAGTCAAACACTAACTATATCTATTGTTCTCCATTCTTCACTGGGGGTAAGGTTGGCCAGATGTCAAGTCTGAGATCTGAAATGGGAAGCTTTTTATAGTATTATTTATGCATAAGTCAATCCCATTTTAAAGGATATTTTTTAACTTAAAAATTCATCTTATATGCCATGACATAGAGTTGCACTTTAGAAAAGGTATGTTCTCATTAGTCTGTCTGAGGTCTGTGAACTGATGTTGCAAGCAAGAATATCCTACCCAAGGGGATGAAGTAGAAATACATTTAAATATGAATAGCTAAGATCTTTCTATTTATGTAGTTCTATCTACCTTTCATTAAAATAAAATAAGAATACATTAAACCAGTTTTTCCTTTGGACATCTAGTATTTATATTCATTATTTGATCTCCATTATTGATGAAGATTTTCCAGAATGACTGCTTTCCAGACAGCTTTCAATAAATGGAATTTCAAAGACATAGGATGAAAACTTACCTTTTAAAGTTATTTATTAAATGTTTACAAGGCATTTAAGATTGCATAATGAATTCAATCAACCGTGTTATGTATGATATTTCTGCTCCTCTCTCTCAAAAAAGATATAAAGTTAGTTTGTCTATAAAATAGTAAATAATAATTTGGAGTGTCTGAATGTTAGAACTAGTTTTATTATGCAAAGAAAGACTTAGGTAAATTGTCGGCTATGTTACTATATTTTGAGAATGGTTTCTAGATTAAAGTGTGGTGTTTTTTTAAAGTCAAACATTCTTACCAGTTAAATCTGGAATGGCTTGATCTTAACCCTGTGTAAACAAATAAAATGAGCATGAAGGACATTTAAGACAAATAATAGTTTAGTTTTAGAGACTGTCCTTATAGTTTTGTATTTTGACTAGTACTATTGACAAGAAACATTTTTATCAGTAAGATGAAATAGGTATAAAATATAGCTTAAGAAAATTGGCAAGTAACATTATTATATCTATGTTTTTTAATTTTTTGGTTTAAATTTTTTTTTTCCAGTGAACCCAGGGCCTTACACATGCTAGGCAGGTGCTCTTCCACTGAACTACATTTTCAACACTATGGCTTTAAATATATTTTCTAAGTTAACTATCTCAAGATACACTAAGCTAATCATGTATACAAACATGCAGAAATGAAACAGGATGATTAAAAAGCAAGTCATATGAAGCATTTGAGAATTGCATATACTTGAACTCATTGAAATTTTTAATTTCTACCATAGGCCAGGTAGGGAATCTGTATACTTTTCAAGATATGTTCAAATTATGGTTTACCTCAGATGACAGTAAGTATAGATCTAAATCATCTTCTTTCTTAAAAATTTGAGTAATGTCTTGCTACTGCATATGTGGTCTGCCAAACAGCAGTATGGCATCCCGCTTGTTAGAAACTCAAAACCACAGGCTCCATTCAGGCCTCCTAAATCTATGCCTGCATTTTAACAAGATCCCAGATGATTTGTGTATACTCTTAAGTTTGGGAAGACAAGGTCTAGTGATTACTGACATGATTCTCACAGAGGGGACACTGGGTGGGAAACAGTTAACTTTGCTATCTAGTGGTGTAATTGTCTGGCTTAGACATATCAATTTATTTGGATGCTAGAAGCAAGTAACAAACCCAGCAAGAGCATAGGAATATCATAAAGGAGAAATAAGAACATTGAAGAGTTCTTCCTGTTTTGTCTATAAATAGGCAGCAGCTTGAGTGCTATCTTTTGGTACTTTTTTCTTTGTTTTTTGTTCACTCTCCCTTATTCCCACAAATGGCATTATAGAAAAGCTGCTATATTCTATTTAACGGGAACATTTATTGCTGTTTTCCCTCTTCTCTCCAACACCTCTTAATTTATATGGCACATTCAATTGTCATGCTGTTTCTTTTCATGGTAAAAATGTCACAGGTATATATGTCTTTAAATCAATTCACTGTTATTTTGCAAAACAAAAATGCCAAATAAGTATTTAGGGGAAACACAGGCCCTTTGACCCCTGGAACTCTCATGAGGCTAGCCTCTGTCATCCTTCCTGCAAAGCCAAAAGGGAAAAAAAGAGAAGGAAAAAAAAAACAAATTTGCTGAGCCACACATTTCAGGTTGTCGACAACCCCATCCAGGAGAAAACAGAGGAAAATATATATGCTCTCTGTCCTGTCAAAAGGCTTTCGCCTTATCTTGAGAGACTGTCAGGGCAGGAACATCAGTGAATGGACAGGAGTCTATTAAATTAATAAGCTGTTGGATGGTGTCTGGAGAGTTATGATGCTCCATAAATCCAGTTTGATCATGGTGGACGAGGTTTAAATCTGCAGACTTCTAATACACATCCAGTTCTTGGATTGGATTTGAAGTTTTGTGCCGGAGACACAGAGATAGTCCTGCAGCATGTGAATTAAGATTTATCTTTTTTTTTTTCCCTATCCTTTTTTTTTTAACCTTACACTACTTACAAAAATGAAAGCACCTTAGGGATCCTAGCAAATGTTAGTGCTGGAACTGAAAGAACTGTTGTCAAGGTGAAACCGTGACCTAGAAGCCTAAAATCAAACCTTGGTCATTATGTTCTAGCAGCCTCATCAGAACCAAGTGTAAAAGGTCTGTGTGGAAGGACAGATGCCTGAACTTATCTATAACCTATTTTATAGTGATGCCTGTCAAACTTCGCTTGTCTTTATTTATGACAGAAGGAAAACTAATGGTGTCAGATCTTCCCTATAGTAATAAAAAAAATCAGGAAATATTTTCTTCACCCCATTAAATAAAGTCCTCTGATACAGTTTTTACTATGATATAAGGTTTATGTGAGTTTTTAGCTTCCAACCATTTGAAGCCCAGGAACTGGTTTTTATTATGCAAATTCCCAAATAAACTATTACATTTAGGTTGACAATAACTTGTTTATATGAGATAGATAAGTAAAACCCTAGAAATAAAATATGGAATTTGTTAAAAATCATAAAATTCTCCCTACTCAGTAGGTTTATTACATGATTGTCACATTCAAACCATGAGGAAATTATTAATTACATGTTTATCTCATCAACTTACAATTGTTGTTATAAAGTTAGACTTTAGAGGCTAACAATGGCAAACCTCAAAGTGAACCCATCTCTACTTTTCATTCGTTTGTTTTTTCCCTGTTTCATTAATTCATTCCTTCATTTGTTCATGTCCTGTTTCTTGATCGTATACTATGTTCCAGGCACTTTTATGGGCATTGGAGTGAACAAAACACATAATAATTTCTGCACTTATGAGCTAATATTTTTTAATTAGGAAGCCAAAAATCAACTAATCTCAAATTAAAAATCAACTAATCTCAAGCCAAAAATAAACTAATATCAAATCCAAGTTTTACACACACACACACACACACACACACACATACACACACACACACACACAGGCGTCTCCCTGCCTCTTTTACATAGAACCAACTAGGGAGAAAGAGTACATGGATGAGACTCATTTGGTTCTTAAAATGATCTGCTCTGTGGTTTCCTAATTATTCACCTTTCAAAATCATGTTTGCAGTGGATATTAGTTGTTTTTTATTTTTTCTCTATAACTTACTAGTAGAGTCTCAAGCATTAAAATCCTGTCCTGTTACAGCAGTTACAGCAGTGTACTGCCCGATAGTAGTCAGAGACTGTCTATTTTGAAAATTACCTCATACAGTTCAGTTTTAAATAAATCTCATCTGTGTCACCCTCTCCTCCCACTACAACAGCACTATGTTGCTAGCCAGGAAATGCTTAAGAAAACAGATGAGTCCCACACTGTGCCCTACAGGTCAAACCTTCTGGCTTTGAGGGACAAATAGGAGGGGTAAATGTGCAAGGCTGTGACTCTTAATGGGAACTCCCTGCTTCTGGTTTTTCAAGAACAGTCATAGAGACTGTGTCAATAGAAGAATCTCAGCTGCTCTCAAAGGCAGGAAGAACATCATCATTGTTTGCTTTTGTCAAGATGCTAACAGCACTTGGGGAAAAAATATAGAAAACTTTGAAAAATCTTTATCTAGTGAACATTCCATAAATAACATCTCTCTGAAAACATTTACTTGTATTCTGGTTCCAGGATACAGAATAGTAGATTCTAGAATATAGTCCTAAGAGCAGAGAGAATTTGGAATCGATGCCGGATTAAAAAGAAGGATTTGAGAAATATGTGTTGGAGTATTTTGGAACTCTCTCCTCCCTTTCCTTCTTTCTCCCTAGTTTCTTAAGCCTAAGGTAAATTGGGATAGGAAACAATAAAATGGATAACAATTTATATTTTAAGGAAGAAATAAACAAATCATTTCTTGTTAATGCTTTTCTGTCCTTGTGAGATTTTGTGTTCCACAATAGCAGTTTCATTTTGCATCCTACTGAGGTTTGAGTCAAGCCAAGGAGAACCACACTGGAAGTGTAGCTGGCATGCATTTAACATTCTACACAGAAATGCAACACTTGCAGTTGAGAGGCAAATAGAGGGAAACTAAAATTTGTCAAGCTTCTGCTTAGTAGCAAACCTGTATACATTATCTCCCTGTAGCTGCTCTGCAAGTGTTGCTATAATTATTAAAGGTAGGGAACTGTATATTTTGGCTAAGGTCATAGAGCTACTGAAGGGTAGGGTCAGAAGGTTTGTCTGCAGTACAACATTGCCTGCAAATAAAATGGTGCTCATTCCTCCTCATGCACTTATCTTTTAATCATATTAAAATTTGAACGTCTCCTAAATTAATAAAATAATTCAGTCCATAATAGGTTTGAATAAACAAAAATGGACTTATTTTGAAAAGTACTAATGAAAGGAGATAAATTACTGTAAAAATAAAAGTATTAATGAAGCATTTTCAGAGGGGAAAAACCTAGCATAATTAATCCTTATTTGTATTAAGTTAATACTGGAAGGTATCTGTTATCCCCAGAAAGTTCCTTCATGTTCCAAAGAGCAACCATTGTTGATTTCTACAAACTTAGTTTTTGGTCTATGCTCAAATTTCATATAAATGACATCAGGTACATGAAAACATACAATAATTTCTTTTGTTCAACAGTGTTTTAGAGAAATATTCATGTTGTTTTTCTATACCAGTAGTTTTTTCTTTTTATTGTTCACCAGTATTTCGTTTGAATGACCATGCCACCATTCATTAATACAGTCTTCTATTAGCAGATATATAGGTATTTTCTTCATGTCTACAGGAATAAATTCCTCAAAAGAGGAAAACAGTTTTTATTGAGAGTTTGGAAGCCTCTGGTGAACTATCACACCTAGTCAGGGGACATTTTGACTCCAAGGTCCAATCCAAAAGGGAAAGACCCAAGTCAGAATCCTTTGCTTTTGTATTTCCATGACATTTGAATTTTATTGACCCCAATCCGTCTTTGTGAATCAAAGTAAAATGTATCTGTGGATTTTCCTGTACCTCCAATCTCTCAGTTATCTTCTCCACTGCCTAACCAAAGTGAACTCAAAGATGAATGAAATTTAGAGATTTTTCTAGTGGTCTTGGTGTGTGAATATACATGGGCTTCTCCACTTTTCAGGTCTTTATTTCTCTTTGTCTTATTAATTGCTTTTCACAAAGCAACAGAGCTATCTTAAAAGCACTTTGAAATCCCTGGATGAAAACAGCCAAAGCCTTGGAAAATATCAGCATTATTATATCAGTTAATAGGCAATTGAAGTTTTGAAAGGAATAACCAGAAAGACAAATGAATGGCCAAGAGGTAAAACAATTATTTAAAAGAGAAATAATGGGTAATAGTAACCAGGGTTCTGAGAGCAGGAATAAAATATATCAGGAGGAGATGGATCTTAAAAGAATGTGGTACATTCAGACTTAATTAGAGGGCTGGAAATGGACACTACCAGACAGTCTCAGACAGCTTTGGGAATGCTTAAATGAATTAGTTCAGGCAGTAAGAACAATCTAAGAATGTGATTTGTTTTTTATTGTATAGAAACATGTGAACCATTGCTAGAGAGAGACATTTTTTGAGAGACTCTCAGAACCCAAATTGCTCATATGTTAAAAAAGAACAAATACAGACATAAAATCCAGAGAAACAAGAAATCATACAGTTAACAGCAATTGGCTGCTATGCCCTAACCTTCAACTCTGAAAGTATGATGAACTAATGTGGTTGATCTGTTAGTTGAAACAAATGTTCAGAAATGTTGGAACGGAAGCATATGAGACATGAGGGAGTGAGTCGTTCTCTGGCCAGCCGAAAAAGTCTACTGATAATAGAGAATGGGCAATTCATTTAAAAATATAAGAACAAATAAGTGATTTTTTACTATTAAAGTGATAAGGGTGGGCATAAAATCAACATAATTACTATTAGATATTTTAATAAGATTTGGGGGATTTTGTTTCCCTTGGAAAGAGCAAAATAGCTGTTCATATAAAATTTTTTATTATAAAATGTCCTTAAAATTCTAATTAAGAGTATAACAACTAAAATAACAAAATTCGTATTCAAATCCTTGAACAAATACAATTCTATAACATTGTTTGAAGGCAAAACATTTAAATCATTTAAGAACAAAAGCCATAATTTCTTCACTACTTTACATGAATTTAAGATTAAATATAATATAGAAATTACCTTAATAAATCACCCTGATCTGAAAAAAAAAAAAGAGAGACCATAAGGATAAATAAAAGCATCCTACACATTAAGATTTCCTCCTTGCAGTTTTTCATGAGATAAGGGTTAAATTACCACTGCATTCATTAGAAAACATGTGCCTTGGAATGGAAAAAAATGTCTTTTGTTTTATTCTGACACTAACAAAGAGTTTGGAAAAGAAAGATAAACTCTTTCCAGAGTTCTTTAGGTTTTTCTTCATATTAACTTGTTTTGTAAATAATCAGCCAATCTTTAAAAACTTCCTTGAATAAAGAACCTAGAAACTGTTAATCTGATACTTTTGTTGATTGAACATAGAATTTTGGACTTAAAAGGCAATGACTCTACTTTTCCTGGTATAATTTTAATTGTTTTACATTTGTTTGATTTCTAATAACATCTAACAGCATCACATCCTTAGAAGAAAAACTTGTTGAGACCCCGTCAAACTCCAACATAGCTGAATTTCCATTTTAAGTATTTTAACTTACAATCTTGTAATCCAAGTCCAGAGTAAGCAACACTTACTCTTTCTAGACTAAAAATGCTGCAGATAATAGTATAAAAAAGGAAGAGTGAACAAATTTCCACTCCCACCAATGAATTAAAGCAAAGACACTAATGGTAAAATTAAGTCTTCTAAATGTGTTAGAAAATGTCCTTTAAAACAAAAGTAATAAATCCAGGCATTTCTTTATACACATATGTATGAATATGACTATATGAATATATACACATATGTGCAAACAAGCACACATTTTCTTTAATAAGTTTAGCTAACACTGCTAATTGTGAAAATGGAACTTCTGGTATCACCATGCCCCCTAGCTCCATATTCAAGTATTGTTTTAGCTTTGAATAATCACAGTTGTTTTGTGTTTCTCCTTAAAGCACTAGTGATCTCTTAATAAATTCTTACTTTTACTATATTATATTTCAGGTCATATATATCCAATTTGATCTCAAATATAATATCATTAAAAGCATATGCTGTATTTGTCAAAGAAATGATAATCATTAAAAACCATAAGGAATTGTCTAAAATATATCCCAAGGGTTTAAAGAAGTCACTTTCTTCTTCCCATTCCCAACACCAGCAAGTAGGCCAGGTGCTAGACAAAAGGTCCATGGGGCGGCAAGAAAGTTGAGTGCTTTGTGCTGAGAAATGCCAAAATTCAAAAGCAGAAAAATGCTTCAGATATCAAAAGCAGGGAGACTGGTAATATGGTAAATATTAAAATTCTAATGAAAAGGAGTCTGTTATAAATCTGGGAGAGGTGCTTAGTAAATGAGCTTTGAAAACCCAATTAAGTGAATTAGGAGGAGGTTTGCCTCTTGGCAACCCAGATTATAAATAAAAATTTTGGAAGAGGACAAGGAATAAAAATAGAAGGGTAGAGTTTATATTTAATAATAGTTTTGAGCTTTCCCATGAATATGGAGTCGCTTTTCAGTTTTGTTGTTTGAGGAGACTGTGAGACCACTAACCGGACCATGGGGCTTTTACATTTTCTGCGAATATGTCTCTATGTAAATCTCTTACCCTAAGGGCTCATATATCTTTCTAAGATGTATTCTTTGGAATATAACGTTCTTGATAGGGTAGAAAAATCTCTGACATTCACCTGCCCAAAATAAAGGTATTGTCGCTTCAATTGTTAGACCACAGACCTCCAGAACATCCTGCAGCTTCTCGTGTTAGGTTGACAGTACAGTTTCAACAGGAGAGACACCAGGGAAGTGCCAAGACCCGCTTCACTTTAGCCCCTTGTCTCTTTTGATCCCTGTGGGGCTCTGTGATTCTTTTTTTCCTGGCTGGACTAAAGTTGTATCAACGGGAGACTTGTGCCGCAAAGACTGAAATGTTAAAGAAAGCTGCAAGGAACAGCTTTGAGGCAAGGTTTCAAGCTTTGTCATCACGCTTGAAGAATTTTCTGTTTAATGTACTGTAATGCAGTATTCAATGGGGACACGTTTAATTGAGTTTTACACAACCCAGTTGGGAGCAGCGCTGCAAGGTAGGTGATGTCTAGGTTTTTAATCTTCCACTCCGGAGAGGCTTGTTGACGGAGAGGTTCTTTCTCTTTGTAAGAAAAAAAAAAAAGGAAGCATGAGAAATGATACATCCGTGGATAAAACCAATTGGCAACCCCCAAAGGAATGAGGGCGATAAGGCGAATCCAGCACTTGTAAGAAATAAAAGAATCCAACTGTTCATTTAAATGAGAAACAACACGCAGGATGGAGGAGGCAGGGAGGCTAGGCACAGGAATGAGGAGGAAACAGCCTGACAAACAGATCCAGTGATGCAGGAGGAGGGATTCCAGCAAACAACCAGGGGCTTGTCCGGAATTACCAAGGAGATACTCACTGCTGTGTATTTAAGGTAGAAATAAAGGAGGAAGGGGGCACTTTTACATTAGAAACAATGAATAACTCGACAGGAGTGGGTGCAGAGGCAGCTGCTGTTACACAAATGGCACTTAAAATAAATGGCCATTTCTTTGTAAAGTCCCAACCTAACCTTCCTATCAACCTGGGTAAAAATAGCACTGGACCCTGTCAAAAAGACAAAATAATACCTTATATATCAGCTCCAAGGTATTAAACTTTCTTAGCTCCAGCCGTTCCTTTTTCTCCTGCTTTAGCAGTCTAAGCTGGCAAAAAGCACGAAGCAGCTGCAGCATCCAAAGATTGCATTTCTGTTTTGTCTCCATGACACTAGGCCTAACATTGGCTCCAGAGTTGGTCCAAGCAGAACCTTTTTCAAGAACACAAAATTTTTAAAAAATATTTATTATCAACTCTCTGGTCCCCAGCAGAGGAGGGCAACTAGATAAAGGATTACTCAGTACACTAATATATTTAAAGCATTCACTGAAAAAAGAGTGCTGGTACTCTATCACTTTTGCGCCCCTCCCCCGTGGAATCTTTTGGGGGCTCTCTTTTGAGATGCTGTTCCTATGGGTGGTGGCTGGGTTTGGTGTGCCTGTGAGTCCATCCCAGCAGAAGAGTATGCATGATAACACAGATTTCCCAGAATTCCTCCACTCCACCTGCAGTGAAAGACAACCCTTGAAGAATGTTCCA
The DNA here is from genome assembly GCF_964194105.1 of Spermophilus citellus. NCBI lineage: Eukaryota > Metazoa > Chordata > Mammalia > Rodentia > Sciuridae > Spermophilus > Spermophilus citellus. The sequence continues at coordinate 73,335,857 of NC_138194.1, forward strand.
TTATCTTTCATCAGTGTTTGTGGCATGCAGATAACTAATGCATGGTTGCCTGTCAGGATGTTGCTAATTTAGGGCTGCTGACAAAGTGCCTGCTAGCCTGCACGTCAGTACGTTATAGCCATGAGAAGCCCTGCTTATTTACCCTTTAAAATTCATTTGCTTTTATTTAATAAATCTTTCCTGTACTAGGCACTGGGAATAAAATGAATAACCATTCGGACACCCTCCCTGTCCTCATGGAGTTTACAATTTAATAGAGGACAAAAGAACAATCACACTGATTAATATAACATTTTAAAATGAAAAATTGACCTGTGATTGAGATATGTGGAGAGTAAATATTCAAAATATTTTTTGTCTCATTCATAGACTTGATAAAAAAGATCTAAGAGACCATTCAAAGCAAGAGCTTATTTTAGAAATCCCTTTGCTTGTCACATACATTCATTCAACAAGTATTTGTTATGCACCTGCTGTGTGTCAGGCATTGTTCCAGGTGCAGGGCATAGAGTGGTAATGAAGCATGTGCCTTTCTATTCCCCTGGGGCTTACCATTTTCTCACTTCATTCTTGTTACAACTTTTTAAAATGGCCATCATCATGATGACATTACCTAATGCTTATAAAGCATCTTATACTCGAGGAAGCACTTTTGCTTTTACTATCATTGAATGAGAGCATCAATCATGTGAGGTAGGTAATAATCCATTTTACACAAAAGAAGTATGAAGCACAGAGAAATAAAGTGATTTTCATGTCAGAGTTTCACAAGAAGATAAATTAAATATGTGACTTCACTATAAGCTTCCTAATTTACTATACTTTATTTTTTACTTTGCTGTTTCTTATTTTGATTTTTGTTTTGTTTTCCAACAATCTAGAGCAATGTTAAAATTTTTCTGAAGGACATGACATAGATAATTATCAGAAATTGGAAGTCAGTTTGCCAAAATAAATATAACCAAGTATTTCTGTTCACTGAGGAGGGTATTCTTATTGGAAATCAGCAATTTTTTTCAAGTAGATGAAGAAAATTCTGTCTCATACAAATAGGTACTTGGAAAATGGAGTACTTTTACTAAAAGCATTTTTAGATATTTGAGAATATGACTTTTTGATCAACAAAATCAACAAAGGTTAGTTTCTCAAAGGTTGCTAGATGCTGAAACCGTATTTTTTGTAGGCATTGCTTCAATTTATTGATCTCTCTTATTCTGATTTCATGGTTATTTGAAAAGTATCAATTTGTTATTGAGCAGATCTTCCAAATGTTAACACATTTCATTATACTATAACAGATAATCATTTTTCTTACCATCACAAATAATTTCATCATAAATATTTTTTTTTGTAATAAAGATTGAACCCAGGGACACTTAACCACTGAGCCACAACCTCAACCCTTTTATATTTTGAGATAGGGTTTCCTTAAATTCCTTAGGGCCTCACTAAGTTGCTGAGGTTGATTTTGATCCTCCTGCCTCAGCCTCCTAAGCCTTTAGGATTATAGGTGTACACCACTGTGCTTAGATAATCATAAACTTCTTTAAGTATTGATATGTTGTCATATTTTCTAAAATTCTCATTTTTACTTAAAAACTAGAATTTTGTTATTATCAATTGAGTTAATCAATTTTGTATAGCTTTCCCAGAATACTTGATTCTGGGATTTTAATAAAGTAAAAAGGTTTCTTTAATTCATATTTTCTGCTGAAAGTCCAAGATTTCATGGACCCAAATGTTTGCCCTCTGATTAGGCCAACTGTCATCTCATGGTGGGAAAGCAGAAAGGAAAAGAGCCATATGCAGAAGGGGCCAAGTGCATAGGCTAGCCTCACTTTGTAAACCATTCCTCCAGGGAATTACTCTCTCCAGGAGGCCAGCCTTAAGCCCTTCTGAGTCAGTGATTCTATGACCTAATTACCTTCCATAGGTGTCTCCTCTTAGACTCTCCACTTCAAGGTACTGCCACATTGGGTATCAAATTTCCAGCACATGAACCTTTGAAGAACAAACTGCCTCCAAACTATAGCAGCATGGCAAGGACAATTGTTTTCCTTGAAATAAGATTAGAGGGAGCTGGTATTATTAACGGGCAGGTAGCTTTTCAGTCATGTGTTTTAGAATTGCATAAGACTGAGAATCAACTGTGGTTCTAGAAACCACCTAATCTCAATCTATGACAATTCTCAGTGACTTGAGTTTACAAAGTGCAAAGCAAGTATTTTACTCATTTTTCCCCCACTGTAACCAAAAGACTTGATAAGAACAGTTAGAGGAGGAAAAGTTATTTGGGGGCTTGTGTTTTCAGAGATCTGTGTATAGATGGTCAGCTCTATTGCTCTGGGCCCTGGATGAGGCAGAATACAATGGCAGAAGAGTGTGGTAGAGTAAAGCAGGTCAGGACATGGCAACAGGAAGCAGAGAGAGACTAAGCTCAGCTCACACAATATAAACCCCAAACACATGTCCCAGAGACCCATCTCAGGCTATACCTGCCTACAGTTACCATCTAGTTAATCCCTATCACTGAGTAGGTTAAATTACACTGAGTAGGGATAAATACATTGAGTAGTTTAAAACTCTCATAACCCAATCATTTCACCTCTCAACTTTATTTCATTGCCTCACATGTGAGTTTTGGGTGGATACCGCATATCTAAACCATAACAGCAGAGGAAATACCAGGAATTAGAATAATAAAGGCCCTAAATCCACCCAATGAAAAAAAATATTTATATAAGTTGCTTATGTTTTTATAAAAACAAAAACTGTAATTGTTGGATATTGTGTTTAAAACATTTCTGCCGTGGATTTTAGGAATCCTGAATCCTGAATCCTGAACTAGCTCCTGCTTTTGATGAAATCATAAAATCAGAAACAAATCTTCAAAATGATTGTAATCTCTATCCAGGAATGATTTAATGATTCACCTCTTTCTGTGAATTATTAAGACAATCTATAGGAGAGATAATAAACTAAAAGAAAAGTCTGTAGAAAACACACTTTAGTATTTGTTATGCTTCTGGTTTATTGTTTAAGTGAATGGGGCACCTGGAATCCAATAGCCTTGGTTTAAATACAGCTTTGCCATTTATTTACTAGCTGTGAAGCCTCAGGCAAGTTACTTAACTTCTCTAAGTTGGTATCCTCAATGTAAAATGGGGAAAACAAAAACCTTCACCTTGCAATGGAATATATGGGAAGAAAGGACTTAGAACTGTGTTTGGCATTCAGTAAATGCTGTGTAATTGTGAACAAATGTGACCTTGAGCTAGTTTCTCCTTTATATTACAGTGAAGCATGAATCTAAAACATAGATAAGGAATCACAATTATTCAAAGTTAAAATGATTTTAAGTGAATTGTATTATCAATTATTAATATTTGGAGTCTGTATTGTTTGAATCATTAATCTTTGCATCTGCAGGGTGATAAATAGGTTCATAGATATCTCTGAAACATATTTGCATAAGTAAGTGGCTTTGTGGCGTCCTAACTGTAATCACTGCTGTTTCACAAACCTGCCCATTTACTCTGTTTCCTGATCTGTTTTAAAAATGAAGAAACTTATAAAACACTCATTTGTGAAACAATCATGAAAGTTCTCACAGGGGAAAATGATGATTTAGGGCCTAAATAAAAGAAGCATAGTGAAGATTACTGATTTTATTTTTGTTTCGCCATAACACTCCTGATCCAAAAAATACTGCCCTATCATAGCAATTTCGTAGGAGCATTCCCAAAAAGTACCCCATGAAAGATTCTGATAAATATCCAATTTTCTTCTTCTTTCCCTTGCTTTATACCCTAGACTCCCAAGTTCATGCTTTGCAAATAGCTTTGGAGACACGGCACAGTCATGTAGCTAGCTGGCTCTGTCTATTGGTCACCAAATAGATGAACTATTCTCAAACCATAGTCCACAGACCACTGGGGGTCACAGGACATTTTTTTAGGAGGCCACAGGGTCAAACCTACCTTCATAATATTACAGAGATATTATTTTCCTTTCCCATCGTGTTGAAATTTGCACTATTAGTGCAAAGCAATTCTTGAAATATGGTCTTGCTCAGGCTGGCCTCAAACTTATCATCCTCTTGCCCCAGCCTCCCAAGCAGCTGGAATTGTAGGCATCTACCACTGCATCCACCTTACAAATAGTCCTGATGATGCAGTAGAATTTAATGCTAGACTCTTGAGTACATGCCATTTCACTATTATCTGTGACAAAATGGGAAATACACATAAATCACCTTGGTTTCATACTCAAGTCTCATAGTTCTCTCCAAAAAAAAGTACTTGTATGATGGCTTGGGTTAAAAGTGGAATTTGCTACTTTTTTTTTTCTTAAAACACTATTTTTACTTGAAAGAATGACAAACTCTCAGAATGAGATTTTCTCTGGACTAAATGAAATCAGCCTATTGCTTCAAGAAAAACAACTTACAGTACTTACATGCAATGATAAAATCAAGCTTCTGGCAAAAATTAGAATTTTACAAGTTCAGGGTTTCTGCTACTATGAATTTGACAGATTTTTAATACTTGAAAACTTATCTGAAGAGGCTGGCAGTGATATTAGAGAATGAAAGTTTGATGGTATATAATAAAATGTGCCACTGTCTAGAAGATCATAATTCAGTAAACCAAGATTGATTAAATGCTCAATGCACAATGCTACAAAATTATATACAGGTAAAAAAAGATCCATTCAAAGTACAATAAAAGTAAATGAATTTAAAATAACAGAGCATGAAAAGACCTTATTGTGATATTAGATTTGCATTAAAAAGGCAAATCTTGTTGAGTTTTGGTGTTATATCAAAGATGAATTCTCCAGTTATTTGAAAAGGCTATTAAAATACTCATCTTCTTTCCAAATACACATCTATGTAAGGACACATTTACTAGTATACAACATAAAATATCAGACTGAATGCAGAAACACATGAGAATTTAACTCTCTTCCATTAAAGCCAGGCATTTAGAACATCTGCCAAAATGTAATATGGTGTTATGGTTTTTTTTTTTTTAATTAAGTTTCATTCATGCTAAAAGGCCATAAGTTCACTATTGTTAAGTGGATAAATATATTTAAAATATCTTAATTTGGATTTCTGTTGTGATACATATTAATAGATAGAAACCACATAAACCAAAGATCTTTGGGGTAAGTCCTCAGTTTTTTGGAGTGTAATGGGATCCTGAGATCAAAATGTTATAGAACCACTGAGGCAGATTACATAACAAAGGCTTAAGAATACTTCATTCACAGGCTTCTGAGTTGAGCTCTCCAGGTCCAGACAGGCCATTGACTTCTCTCAGACACACACACACCTTAGGTAGCAGTTTCCAAATTGGGATAGGGCTCAGCTGAACTTGCCCTCTCTTCTGATCTTTACAAACCTTTACAAGCTGTTCTCTAATTCATTCAAAATAAAAAGGATTTTTAAACATGTGCTGGTCTAATTTTAGATGAAAGTGAAATGTCAATTAAGAAGTCTAATTTAGCTCTAGCCACTAAATTAGCTTTTTCTACCTTGCAAAGCAGCAGCCAGAGTGAGGCAGACATGAAATAAGATGACTGAACTGACATTTCAGAACGCCAGTTTTGCTGACCTGTATTTTCTTACAATAGGAAAAAGTACTTCAAGAAGTAGAATTATCTTTTCCTTCAGGGGGAAACATGTGGGGGTATGTTCTTTGTTCACATAGATTTCTAGTGTTCCCTTTTTTCAGAATTATGAGAATTGTTCATGATGGGAGCCATAGTTGTGAAAATAACTTGATTCAAACCACATTAGGTTTTAAAATGTGAAGAGAAAGCTTTATGGATAGTCCACCAACTTTATGAAAAAAATAAATCATAATAGACGATATGTTAGATATATTAATACTCAGAAAGAATGGGTTGTTTCCTTTTCCTATCCTGAAATATTATTATGATATTATTCGTAGCATTGATATGACATTGCTTCAGTTGCTTGACTACAATTGCATCTAAAACAATGAGAATCGTATTTTCACTTTTGTTTGGATTCCAAACACCTAGCAGAGTTTAGAAGGTCAATCAATGTTGTTGTTTTTTTTTTTTTATTTTGAATGAGAGTGAATTGGTCAATTCGTCAATAGAAAACAGAATTGATTGTCTGTCAGTGTGAAAAACCAAGATATTTAAATATTTCTTTCTTTTTATAATGATTATTCAACCTGAAGACCATATATTGAATGTTTTCCTATTAAAGGATAGAGTAAAAAGAGTACCAACCTAGTTATAGAAATGCATGCTTTTTTTTTATCAGTTACTGTATTACAAGCAAATTTTACATACAATTTCAGGGAAATCTTTGGAAAAATTTGGTGAAAATAGCATCATGAAAATCATACTGGATTCCTATGGATATAGACTATTATTTACATATATACACATTTAATACATATATAGAAGTATATAATGTATATAAATCACATATGTATATGATTTGTTCTAGTTTTATTTTCTCTAAAATTTTATAACTTTAATTCTTATCACTAAACACTCAAGATATTTTTCCCCATGTCTTTAGCACATATACTTTTGCAGTTACTTTGAAAATTAAAAAAAAAAATTAATGCCTAGTTTGGGACAAGAACCTAAAAAGAGATACAAAATGACAATACTGCTAACCTGTTAAGATGCCATTAATTATTGTTTTATTTTGTCTTTCTATTTTAAGGCATGTATATATGTGAGAGAGAATGTATGTATATGTACAAATAAGGATTAAAAATCTGGTTGAATCCATCCTTGTATTTATATTTAGATCTATCAGCTTAGGATCAAGTTTTTGATAAATGTGCCAGGGTCAGTAACTGTAATCCTCTTATGCTCCTTCAGGCAATATTTAAAAATATGATTCTTCTCTCTGCTGAAGGGTATGGGACTGCAGCTCTAGAAGCAAAGGTCTTGCAAGCACACCCCAACAGTAGCTGTGTCATGCATGATAACTTTATCAGCATCGTCTTTACTTTTCCGTCCAACTAGCCAGCCACTTCTCAAATTACCCAGTAATTTGGTAGGAAAAACTTTACATAAAATTGCTTTCCTGGAGCCTGAGTGTTTTTTTTTTTTTTTTTTTGAAAAAGCTCAAGCCTATCTGATAGAGAAAGCACAGAGAAGTCCTTGTTGACATTAGCTAAAAGTGACAGTATATTTTTTAATAAAAGCAATAGCCAAAATCCAAATGAATTTTATTATTTTATATCCTTTTGAGTGGTATTGATTCAATTATGCCTTTTAAAACATTATTGAAATGTAACATAAAAACCAGAGTATTTGCAGTATGTATAAACGATGAAGCAAATCAGTAAAGAACATTCAGGAACCTACCACCCAAATTAAGAAATTAGAAATATACAGTGACATATCACACCTACTCTTAAAAAAATTCCCTCCACAACAATAAAACTTTATTCTGTACTTTTTATATATTATGTTCTGCCCACCTTTTAAAATAATTTTATCAGTTTATGCATATATTCTTAAAATATGTAGTGACTTATTATTGATTTCTTGGGTAGTTCACTCCCTTACTATTAGAGAGAAGGAAATATGGATTCATGGTCAGTATATTTTAAAATCTTTGGACTTGCACTAAATTTTTTAATTAACTCAAAATTAGAAAATAGGCCTAAATATTATTAACCTTCCAGAAAAAAAAATAGGAAAAAAATAGCATAACCCATAAAAATCCAAATTGATAAATTAAACCTCATGAAAATTTAAAAAGCACTTTAAAGAATGTCATTAACAGAATACAAAGGTAAACCATAAACTGGTAGAATATATTGGAAAACACATTTTGATTACTGAGTTTATATCCAGAAAATATAAGAAATTTCTAAATTTTCCAAATCCAATATTTAAAAAAACTCTCAATTTTTTAAGTCTGTAAAACATTTCTTTGCACAAATTGCTAAAAAATAGATAAATGGCAAATTAACACATAAAAAGTTGTTCAAAATCATTAGTTCTGAGGCCAGTGCAAATTTGAAACTACAGTGAGGTAGCATAGAGTGGCTAAAATTGAAAAGGAGCATATTGAGGGTTGATGAGGAAATAAAACCCTCATACACTGTTGATGGAGATACAAATCTGTATAAATACTTTAGAAAAAGAAACTTCTTAAACATATACCTGTACACAAATGTTCTTAGGGCCTGTTATAATTTCCAAAGACTGGAAACAACCCCAAAACCCTCAACAGGTGAATGGATAACAAATCATGGTACATCCATGCAACAGAACTATACTCAGCAATTAAAATACACAAAAAAACTTTTACTAGCCTGAGATTGTATATGTTATAGAATGTAAGTTGGTAAACAATATTATTCATAGGTTAATTGCAACTATGTTTGTGAAAATAATTTTTAATGTAGGATTCACAGCCTAGTACATGAGTACCCCAGTTTCCTCTACTTCAATATAAATAATATTATGTTGAGCATATTTATGAAAGATGTTCATTGCAATTATTATTCATTTTTTAAAACAGGGAAGTGGGAATGGAAATAGTGTTTTATAGATACAAATATTTTGCCATGAAATATGCTAGGATGTCAAGATTTGTTCGGACAACCATGAGAAATATATGAGATTTTTCATTGTTTGAAAGATTCAAGTATAAACAAGGTTTTTGAACTTTTAAAATTTTACTAAGTTGTTATACCTTCTATTAGAATAAATAGAGATTAAATAAAGCTTACATTGTCTTCTATTTTACTGTCAAATGATATATTTTTATTTTCATTTTATATTTTCCCTGTTTTTGCATATAATCCAGTAAACATAAGTGTAAACATTAGGGTATTTAGAATAATTTTATACTTTTTCATTTGTTCTATAATTTTCTTAGAAATTTTTTTTAAAAAAATATGGTTTAGTTGTTAATGGGCCTTCAGTGTATTTATACGCAGTGCTGAGAATCAAACCCAGTGCCTCACACATGCTAGGCAAGCGCTCTACCACTGAGCCACAGCCCTAGCCCCCAAAATATTATTTTTATTATTGATAGTTTTCTTTTTGAAGGCTGTTGACTGTATATAAATATATTTCTATTTTTCATTTATTTGCTTCCTATGTATCTTGGAAAGACCAGTCACTTTTTGGAGATCAAATAAAATTATTATTTTTATTTTTTACTTTTAATATTTTTAAATCACTGAATGCTTTTAATCTATACAATAAATACAATAAGTAAGTAAATATAATAATTTAGTTACCAACACTATTAGGGCTCTTACTGTATGACAGAAAAATTTCTTACATATTTACTTATGTAATCCTCTCAATCAATAACCCCTGGGTTTATATCCAGAAAATATAAAAATATTTTATATTTTCTGGATAGGTATAGCCATCTTTATCTTCATTTAATTGTGAGGGAAACTGAAGCCCAAAAAGAATGAGTAATTTGTACAGATAGAATATCGAGTTTGAAGTAAACCAGTCATCTCTTAATCCTTATGTTATCATGCCTTTCTAACTGATTTGAATTTTATGTCTTTATACATTTGTGACAGTCAAAGACTTAAAATGCAACAGATTCATCAAACAAATTAATTCTTATTCATTCTAGACTTTAAAAAATAATACCTAAGTCTACATATACACTTATCTTTCCTTATTCCTATATTATGTGACTTGATTTTTGTACCTTAAAATAATACTTTACCATATTATTTTATATTAGCTTCCTAATATTATATTTCTATTTTAGTCCTGGGGACTGAACCCCGGGGGACTCTACAATAAAACTAAATCCAAGCCATTATTATTTTTTATTTTGAGACAGCTTCTTGCTAAGTTGTCAAGGCTGGCCTTGATCTTGAGATCTTCCTGTATCAGAATCCCAAGTAGGGTAAATGTATTACAGGTGTGTGCCACCGCACCAGGGTGATTGGATAGTTTTCTAATTATGTTAACTGTTTACATGTATTTATTCTATCAGTAAACAAAATAATCTTTTTAGTTAAAAAAATACTTGATGGGATTTTGATCAACAATGTACTATATTTATAAATTAATTTGGAATTTAATTAGCATGAAAATATTTCTTTATATTATTAAATTCTGACCAATACATTTTTTCATACTGGCTATAGATATTTCTTTAAAAAATATTGCCATTCATACAGCAATTTATTGTAATTATGAATGAAATTGTGTAGCAAATATAGTATTCTGTAGTAGTGATATATAAAAATTATTTTTTTCCCCAGTGGGCAGGCATACTGGGGATTGAACCTAAGGTGCTCTACTACTGACCTTTATCCCCAGTCCTTTTATTTACTTTTTAATTTTAAGATAGGGTCTCACTAAGTTGCTGAAGCTGGCCTCAAACTCTCAATCGTCCTGTCTCAGCCTCCTGAGTCTGAGATTTCAGGCATGTGCCATCACACTCAGATAATGAGTGTTATTGATTTTTAAAATCAGATATTATTAGTTATAAAATTATCTCTAATCTGGAAATAATGTATTGCTGACTACCTTTCTCATGACTACAGTTCTTATTTTTATTCCCTGCCTTATTACATTGTCTAGAATTTCTAGAAATTTTTACATTACTGATTGCAAATTTCTAAACATTTGCAAACACTATTTAAATGAAAGTAAAAAAAATAGGAAGCAGGTACCATGGAATTAATTTTTTACTCTTTTTGTTTAACTTAAGCCCTATATTTTGAAGAAAAGCAGATTAGCACACTGAGGCATGAACATTGGTTTTCCAATTACCAGACTGATCTGGTTAAGCAACATCTTTCAGAAAACAAGCAATGGAATTCATCTGCTCCGTTGCAGTAAAGAGAGTCATTCTGAAATTCTGATGGCTGTCATCCAGATAATGGAAATGACATGGAGAAATGGCTGAAACTCTTTACTTGGAATGAAACCCTGCCTGTTATTCCTACTTTTATCTCATTCTAGCTACTCTTTTACTGTGTGACCAAGAGAGACAAGGAAGGGAGGGGTAAGGAAGAAGAAAAGTTGTGCCCCCTTATATGCATGCATATAATTTTCCATATTTCTACTTCTGCTTCTTCAAATAGTACACAACTTGTTTTTTCTCACCTGTAATTCTTAATTGTATGCCTTGTCTAAAATTCACAAATAATTGCATCTTAGTTATCTTAGTTTTGGGGTTAAAAAGAAAAAAAAAACACTCCCATGTTTTATAACAATACCCAACAAAAATAAATGTCTTTGTAGACAAATAATTAAATGAAGTCTATATAAACATATAATCTTCAAAGTGGGAGTTGATGACCACTCTATAATAAGTTTTAAATCATTTATGTTGGCATGGCTATCATACAACCATCTGAAAATTTAAATGATATGAATGTCTATGAGGACTCCAAGAATGACTATTTCTATAGCACACTGACACTGTAAGCCTCTGTTTCACATTTCTTAGCTACAAAGAAAAAAAAAAGAGCATTACATTTAGGATTGTTCTTGTTGTTGTTGTTGTTAAAACAATAATGAGCTCATCTCCACAAGACATGTTTCTGGAAATCTAAAGCATGAGGAAAATGAAGCCATGTAATGTAGCAGGAACTGACTGCATGCACATCAGTGTTCAGACCTTTATGCCCCTGCAGCTTTTTGTGTGACACTAAGTGACTTGCTTAATTTCATCCCAAGCATTGCTTTCTCTCTATGTTGAGTTATTATGAGGTAGGAATTTATAATTTTTTGTTTCCATCAGTGTTAGTTGCCATGATGTTGATGATCGTGATGATGTCTGTTTATTCATTTAGAAGGGTTTTTTTTTTTTTTTAGGTATCACTTCTTTTAGAGTCTGTTTCATAACTTTTATATATTTATTGCAAATATTACACAAATGTTTAAGAACTTAGCATCACTGCATCAATTGAAATAAAATAAATTGAAATACTAATTGAAATAAAATAAATCACTAAAAAGTATTGTATTATAGAAAAAGATCAGGATCATAGGTGGAAATAAAAGGTTTAAATGTAAATTTGCCACATTGCAGCCTCAGTTTCCAAGTCTATCAAAAGGAAATGTATCTTTGCTACCTTAAGGGTGTCTGTTATTGTTAGTTATACATAATATTAGTGCACGAAAAATCATAAATCTTTGAGGTGTGATTTGAATTGATTTTTCCAAATACTGCAGAGAGATGGAAATCAATTTGATGATGTGGAAGCAGGTTAAGAATTTTAAGACTTGATTCTAAAAAGCTAACATATTTGGGTGAAATGTATGTGTTATTATATTGCTGGTTTTCTAAAGTTTGGCAAAGCTGACAAGCAAAACATATATATAAACAAATGGTTTTTATAATTTTGTTATTCAGTATATTCAACTTTGACTTATTAAGATTGGACATTAGAGGGCTGGGGTTGTGGCTCAGCGGTAGAGCGCTCACCTAGCACCTGCGAGGCCCTGGGTTTGATCCTCAGCACCGCATAAAAATAAATAAATAAAGGTATTGTGTCCAACTACAACGAAAAAATAAATACTAAAAATAAAAGATTGGGCATTAGAAAAAAAATATGTTTGCCAGGCTTTAACTCCTTTATGAAGATAAAATAGCCACTATATATATATCCTTGTTTGCTTTTCTGTCAAAGTTTATTATTAACTCCCCTATACAATGTGTTTTCAATTTACTATATACCCAAAGCAAGTTGTCCTCACTGAAACAGAGCAGAGCCTGCCAAACACTCTTAGCTGGGAGGTCTCTACCCTCTGCGAAGCTCTTCCACTAATTTTTTAACAGCATAACTTTTTTTCCTATTAAAGAAAAATACACTTAGTATCACATTTGTACTGAGTTAGACATTATGCCCAAAGAGAGTTTATGTGAGGCCTAGGTAGCTTTCCCTGAACCGGAAAACCATCTCTCTCTCAGGCTCATTGCCGTCCTGTTAATGAAACCAGTAACAACAGTTGTGTCAGGGAATTAATGATACTCAATAATGAAAGAATGGGAACCCTGGCTGGATGAATTATGCCTGTTCTTCAGTTCTTTCCAAAGAAGAAAATGGAAAGATCCCATGGCATCACACTTATAATGATATTAAAACTGTGGAAATTTGATCAGATAAAAAACATGTTAAATGAAATCCTCTGTCTAAACACTCATGTCAAGAAAGGCAATTTTAGTTATGCAGTGGTGTAGCATTTTGTTTTTTCTGCAATAAAGCCATCAGATCAATAAAAAATTATGTAGCAGATTATTATTACACTGTGCTCACCATAGCTCTAATCGTAAATAATACAGCAGTTATCCTGGTTATATTAATTATAATTAGAATGCAGATAATGCAGAAGGTCTTTTATTACTAGAGCCAAATCAATTTTCCAGTGTTATTCAATGCAAGGTCACACAAAGTTGTGGGAGCTTTCAGACTTCTTATGAAATGGCCTGCCTGCCTGTGCGAGAGGGGGTTTGGCTCAGCTGTGCAAGACACATTGACTAGGAAGAGCTTCGAAATAATTACAGCCATGAACCTTTGCCTATGATGGCGGAATTTCATTTTATAAAGTAAGCATAGCTGTAATCCAGCCTCCTTTATGGTAGGAAGCCTCATAAATCTTTCAGAGAAGACCAAGTCTTGTGTTTAGTGGTAAAGAGGAAATCAAAATAGATTTGTTTGCATTGCTCATTTCTCCTCATTGCCTTTTATTCCATACCATGGCATCATATTTTTTAAAAAGCATTCCATATGTAATCATCTTGTAATGATGGAGGGGAAGCCACCAAACAACAAACTCATGGAAATATATGAGGGGTTCAGTGTTGGTGGCTAGGAGAGAACCCTACTCTACACCCTCCTTTGGGGACTTTTATGAAGCTGTGGTTTCCTTTGTCAAAAAGAGGTTGTGAAATGAGAAGAAAGAAAGAGAATGAGATAGAGGTTAAGTTCAGAAGACATCACTGTGTAGGTGCCTTAACTGTGGTCCAGTGGAAATGAAAGAGCAGGGTTTCCAAACCACTAGAGCCAGGCATTGTGGTTCAAATAAACCCACATACGCCACCAGAAAGGGGCAGATTTATAACTCTGGATCCTCTGGTTGAGCAAATCTAATGGTGATAAATTAGAAGCTAGTATATTCCTGATCTTTCCCACTAGACAAGACTTTCCCAAGTTGGGAAACTTAGATATGTCAAGATAACAAATTCAAGTGAGGTTAGTTCTGTAACTCTGGGAGTGAATTAGACTGAGAGTAAAATAATAGAATTTGTAGAAAATGTACCAAAATGTGAACTGGAAAATTCATGATCCATATAAAGAAAATATTTTAATATTTAATCACTGTTCTAAATATCCATGGGATCATTGTTGACCATAGGCCATCATTTTCTACCCTCTACCTGAAGAGACATGTTGTTCCATTGATAATTTGGAAAATCATGTGCCCAAGTCACTTAAAAAATTTCTCCTGAAATTTGAGCCACTCAGTGATATTAAGGAGTGGTATTAGTGAATGTGGGAAAATGGAAAAGTTATTCTGAAAACCAGTCAAGGTGCTATAACCAAAAGGAAACTACCATCATGAGTTTCAAACACAGAAAAAAATGCCATTTTCTTATCCGCGGTATTTTAGATATTTCATATTGCATGTTTTTCATTTCCCCTTTTCCACCAAAACAAAAATAGCTTAAATCAATATGTTGCCATAATATTCTAATTCTTTTCTGACATAACATGTTTGACGTTTTGTTTAAAAGTGTATTTTCTCTTGCATTATGAAACCATGTCTTTTTTTTAAAGAGAGAGAGAGAGAGAAGAGAGAGAATTTTAATATTTATTTTTCAGTTTTTGGCGGACACAACATCATTGTTTGTATGTGGTGCTGAGGATCGAACCCGGGCCGCACGCATGCCAGGCGAGAGCGCTACCGCTTGAGCCACATCCCCAGCCCATGAAACCATGTCTTTAAGACAAAAGAAATAATGGATAATTCTTTCATACAGCATCCCATAAGTGCATTGGTAATGAGGTCAAGGTGGATAGATACCACCATGTATGTTAGGATAAGTGGAGGCACAAAAAGTTTAGTAGATTAATGAAGGAGACCAGCTAATGAGTGGTAGAAAAGACTTTGCACTCAGTCAGGCCACCTCCAGGGTCCCCACTCTTAACACTCCTCTGCCAAATCCAGGCTTCACAATAAGATATCCCTGAAACCAAACAATTTTACTCAAAAAGTAAGTGTCTCCCTGTTTCCCTTTCAAAACACTATGAACTCCCCTGTTTTGTATTATAATAGTTTATTTTTTATTTACTATTTTCAAATTAGCTCTTGTCAATTATGTGTAGAAGCAGATAATTATATAATGACATAATCTGATTTCTAACTTGTAGACACATCACAACCGAGTCAAAGCAATGAATTAAAGTACTAAGAGGAATTGATGGGTTTTGAGTCACATCCCTGCAGCTGGCTAGCCAGTGTGACCTTATTTATTGAGGTACCTAGAATATAAGCAGCAGCACCAATTTCTATAGGAACTTCCAGTGCTTTAAATAATAGGATTTGGGAATTATTGTGAGTTCAAAACATAAGGGGAAAAAGTCTAAATGTGACCTTGTTGACTGAATTAACTTCTAGGAGATCCCAATTTAAAATGATATGTCCAGCATTATCATTTTACTGCTGAAAACTGGGAAGCCTTCCAAATTTTAACTTACAAAGTTATTGTACTTCCAAATGAGAAAAATGTCTTTTGAGGTACTTTCTTTTTGTTGAATACTGTAATAAATGGCTCTGTAATATCCTATGCAAATAGCCAATGTTGTAATTTGGAGCTGCTCATAGGAAGCTATCATGGAATTGAGCATTTTGGGGGACTTTTCATTTAAGTGTTTACTCTGCAGTTTGTGTGCTCCATCCTGCCTGGATTACATACCACTGGCTCATTTTCTCAGTCACGTTCTTTGTATCCTTTTCCTCCCCACACACTGCCCCCTCCATCAACAGCCTATAGGAGGTCCAGAAGTTCAGCACAGAATTAATTCTGCATGGAAAGGAAGACCCTGTATTTCTCAAGTGGACAATTAGGCTTCTGTTTTGTTCATTTTGCTAGCCTTCTTTTTGTTTTTCTACATTTTATTGCAGTGCCTCCATAACCAAGATCTAGCTATTCAGCTGCTAGTTACATGTAATAGCACCCCTAGTGAAATCACTGAAAATATTTCCCTTCTCTCCCTTTCGTCAATTGCTCCTATCAGTAATAGGGAATTAGCTTTAAAAGTATAATCTGATGGAGTGTATTATGTTGACCAGTCTTGCACATTTCCATTCAGCACTTAGTTTCATCTTCTGTTTTAGAAATGGCCTTTTTGCCTCCTGGTCTCAACACAGGGTAAAAAGGACCATCTGGACACCACATATGAGGAAATCAGACATCTCTTAGTTCAATCATGCCCAAAAGGATAATTTCTTGTCAGATAAGCTGCTCTGCACTAAGTCCGATAACTAACAAAATTATAATATGGTAATTTTAACTGGAAATTGCCCATTTTTGTCCTGATTTTTCTCTTTTATCCCATTGGTAACCACCCTGTGAGTTTTCCTCCTATGCACTAGTGCTCAGAGCAGCCTCAGGTTGTGACAGTCCAATTACAGTGGCCGTGATATGTCTGAACAGCAGTGCGGTATGTCGTTGGCTTAAGCAGCATAATGCAGTAGAGGAGAAGCAGATAATTGTATAATGGCATAATCTGATTTCTAACTTCTAGACACATCACAACAGAGTTAAAGCAATGAATTAAAGTATGAAGAGCAATTGGTGAGTTTTGAGTCACATCACTGCAGCTTGCTAGCCATTGTGACCTTAAGAGAATTAATAACTATTTTGGCCTCCAGCATTCTTATCTGCAAAATGGGAGGCCTTTCCCATTTGATTATCATCAGGAGAGATGCTGTGCTACCTGCAAAGGCATCATATTTGAATTTTAAGTATTATCATCAGTTAAGAATAACAGATGTTATAATTTAAAAAAAATTCTATGCTGTCTGTAGAAACTGGATGATGTTGCGTCAATCATTCCCTATTTCTACATGGCACAAAAGACTATGGTAGCACTTTTCCATTCAAGCAACAGTGTTTGGTGCAACTCACTTTAGTGCCTATTTGGCCTGATTTACACATTTATATTGCCTATCTGGCTCCTGGAAGCATTTGAGTTAGTTACCTGTGTTGTTTATAAATGTATTTTTAGATTTATTAAAACTAAACTAAATTAAATTAACAGTTTAGTTAATAAATTAAATTATTAGGGAATAAATGACAGCAAATTATCCTGTGTTTAAAGACAACATAGAAATCTCAAGTTTTAAAACGTGCAAGATTTCTGGTATTCTTAAACAATGCTAAGGGTTAACATTTAAACATGATGCATTGGTAAGCAAGATAGTACCCTTAGTGGTGATAATCAAATGAGAAAAGGCTTCCCATTTTGCAGATAAAACACTAGCTCCTAACACACAGGTTCAGTTTGGAGCCTTGAGAGCCAGCTTTTAAATATCAGTTCTCACGTTTGAGTAAGAAAAGTTTTTCTATATATTAAATTTCCATTATAATAACTATGTAATGGAAATAAGATAACTTAAGAATCTGTATCAAAACATTTTGTAACAAACACATGTTAAATATATAATATTTATTTGTAGTTGGAATTTTAAAAAGAAAAGTAGTTTGGATATTAGTTCAAGAAACTTTACTTATTAGACCTCAAGTTGACCAACTTCCCCAAATCTAATTATATATATTATACCATGTATAGAAATTAGATCACATGCATACAACATTTGGTTTGTTTTCCATATTTTGTTTTACGAAGTCTGTTAACCTATGTATTTTTAAATATTTGTGTGAAGAGACAGAGATGAGAAAATGTATAAAACAATATATATATATATATATATATATATATATATATATGATATATACAGTGTTCATATTATGTTTATGGAACATATAAATTATACACACAGACACCTGCACGCACACACAAACACACACACACACAGAAGCTATCTGTGTTAGCTTGGATGAGAGTTAAGTATTGGTTATTGGGGAGGTTATGATTTAGGTCATAAATCAATCTTAAGTGTTGTAAGCCATGTAACTATGGATTGAAAATCTTACAAAGAGTCTTGTTTATTTTAGAAATTCAAAGAATGTTAAAATGTAGCATGACTGAACATGAGCATAAACAGAAATCAGAAAACTGAACTGAATTGCTCTCTTGTTTTATAACAGAAATGAATTATGATTTTTGGTGATACTTGGTAATATATAAAATCCTCCTCCAAAGAGTAGGGAATATTCTTATGCCACTTTCTAATTATGTATATTATTACCTGTTCCCTAATTCATCTGTTTATTATCCTCCACATGGCCAACAGAGATGGGGTATATAATATTACCTTTATTTTATATGTGAGAAATGAAGAATGAAGAGGTAGAAGTGCCTTTTCCATGGTCATCAGTTATACAATGGAGAAACTGGGTTACCAGGAGATTGCCTGGATCTCCAATATGCTTGACAAAAAAAAAAAATGAATGAAAGAAAGAAAGAAAGAAAGAAAGAAAGAAAGAAAGAAAGAAAGAAAGAAAGAAAGAAAAGAGAAGACAATACCTCTGGGGTTCTTTATACATTTTAAATATTTAGAATATGTTTGAACTATTAAAAAATCTTTTAAATATATAAACTTATTTATGGAAGCAAAATAATGAGTTCTTATAATATGAACAGAAACATTTCATTTACTTTATTGAATACATATTTATTGAATAAATTAAAAATCATATAAAACACTAGGGGCAAACAATAAATGATATAAAATACTGCAAATATAATAAAGCTTTGATATCTATATTTATTTGTTATAAAAATAAGTAACATGAATGAATAAGAAAGCTACTAAGACTTGAATGGAAAACTGGTAAAGGATATGATATACATACATTTATTTATCATTATTTTTTTTCTTTTGAGTACCGGGGATTGAACTCAGGGGCATTCAATCACTGAGCCACATCCCCCGCCCAATTTTTTTGTATTTTATTTAGAGACAGGGTCTCACTGAGTTGCTTAGCGCCTCACTTTTTTGCTGAGGCTGGCTTTGAACTCGCCATCCTCCAGTCTCAGCCTCTTGAGCCATTGGGATTATAGGTGTGCACCACCACACCTGACTTAAAATTATAATTTACACATGCTCACAAAAATAGTTCAAATAACCCATCAACTATAGTCAGAGTGTTCTTAATTAGTATCCCAAGTATCAGTGCTTCTTCATTGTTCTGAAAATAAGGCCAGATTTCTGGGCATATAAAATTGGATCATAAATTGGACCATATAAATTATTTTAGTTACATGACTATAGTTAGCTATCTAGCCATATCTTTCACCACCCATCACTTCACATCTCTACCCTGCCCTCCTGTCCATCAGTCCTCAGAGTCCATCATTCTGTGCTCTTACCTCTCCCAATACCCTTTTCTGTGTAAGAATATGCTGAGTGTATATCAGCCACAAAACATGATGAACTAAACATCATGTTTATTTTTTATTGTTTTGTTTTGTTTTTGTTTTGTTTTTTTGTGGTAGTAGACTTTCTGGAGAAAGAAACAGCACATTGCCTGGGTTCTGCCACCATATCCTTATTTCACTGGAGAACATTCAACAATTTATCTGTTATACTAGGAGGCGATAAAATGCATGACTAAGTGTGTAGGAGTAAAGAAGAATCCCATTCTTCAATTGATTTGTTTTTATAATGGGAATACTAACATTCACCTCAGCATTGGATTCCTCCTTCCCCAAAATGAGAAAACCAGTAAGTACTTGGTGGCATTTTAGAGAATTTTCCAATAGATGCAGAGGGTGTACTAGGCATTGCATAATTGTTGGTCCTTTCTCTGGTCCCTTCCTCTCTGGTGTTAGAAGTGAACTTATAACTGTAAGCTATTACAGCCTCAAGGAACCTAGGGAAGACTCGCGCTGGTACGATCCAGACTTTGTGATCTTTTTGCTGTGTTCTTTGTGTCTTCTTCAGCACTCACTGTATTTATAATGGTTTGATGCCGTCTTACCCAGTGGATTGAGTGCCATGATGGCTGTCACCCTGTGCAGGAAACTTCTCAGTTATTCCTCCATCTCCTTTGCCTGCTGTAGTGCCTCATACAAAGTAGCCTCTCACTAAACAATGGTCAAATTAAATAAGTAAATAAATGAAGAAGACACGCATGAGAAAACCAAGGGTTAGAAAGTTACCCAAATGACATAAAAGAGTGACTGAAATTATGAGGAAACAATTGGACGTATATATTTTCTCCTGTTAAGAACTTACAAACAGTATGGTTAATATCAGCATCATGTTATCATTTTGTAATCAGTACCATAGTGAAATACACAACCAGGAAGGCAACCACTGAGTGGAAGACACGAACGGTAGGATGTGTAGATGTCAATTTTCTCTTTCAGAAAGAAATTCAGGAATGGCCTTATCATTAAGGTGTCATTTGAAGAGAAAACTTAAGACAGTGAAGAGTTCACCCAAAATGGACATCTGGGGGCCAGTCAATTTGACTACTTACTGCCTTAGTCCTTTGGGGATGCTGTAACAGAATGCCATACACTGGGTATAAGCAACAGAAATTTAGCACCAATCAGGGTTGTGCATGACTGTAATACCAGCTACCTGGGAGCCTGAGGTATGAGAATTGAGTTCAAGTCCAACCTAGACAAATTAGCAAGACCTTATCAAAATAAATAAATAAATTTATGACTCACAATTCTGGAAGTTGGGAAGTCCAAGATCTAGGCACCAGAAAATTCAGTGTCTGCTGAGAGCTCACTTATTCAAACAGGGCTTCTCCCTGTGTCCTCACATGTTTGAGAGGCAAGGGTATTCATTTGGGCCTGTATTATAAAGGCAGTGAATGTTCGTGAGGAGTTGGCTATCATGTTCTAGTGACACTTATCTCTTAATACTAACAATTTGGGGTTAGGATTTCAATATATGAATTTTAGGGGGACATAACTATTCATACCTTAACAAGCACCTGTCTTGTAAAGGATCTCAGAACCATCCCTCTTCACCTAGTCTCCTTGGTATATGACCACAGAGAAGCAGTGGTTCTCTGGTTTTCTGCTGCATGTAGTAACTGCAGATGAGTTTCCAAATAGGAATTTGCTTTACATTTATCAAGTGATTTTTCACTCTTCCAACAGCCTAGTGATATCAAGACAGAAGCTATAGTGGGAACAGAGAGGGGAAGAAGTAGAGAAATCACACAGTGGACTACTCTTAAGACTTTTCCTGTGGCATTTCCCTGTGCAGATTATTTGCACATATTCTAATCAAAGTGTGTAGACACACAGGCACATTGGAGTGTGTGTCTCATACATACACACACACACACACACACACACACACACACACACACACACACACACGGGTGGCATTCATCAGCCACTCAGACCCTTACAGTCTTTTCTCATTCTTTGTCTGGCTTTCTTGCCTTGTCTAATGATATCCTGCCCAACCCAAATTACCAAACCTGCCTCTTTCCCTTTTGCTCTTTTGTTTATCTTCTTCATCTATTAAGAATCCACACTGAAATAATCCTCTCCAAGAAGCCTACTCTGATTTTTTCTAAGCTAAAGTAGGAGCACTTTCTATGACCTTCAAAACAATTTGTGCATATCTTTATTAATCCACTTATCATATTCTACCTAATGTATTCAACACTGTACTGTTTCCTCTTTGTGACCAAAGACTGTGTCTTCATCTCTATATCACTAAATTTACTGGAATCCCATAGTAGGTGCTCACTAAATGTTAGTGAATGAATATGGAAATGACTTGGTTGATGGATCATTTTGAATGTTGCAAAGAGCAGAACACATCCTAAGGACATCATGATACATCAGAAGAATGTTCACATCACATCCTGCAGACCTTATGGCTAGAGAAATGATTGAAGACCCAACTCCTCTCTTGACCCTCAGGGAAATACATAACAAGTGACCTGGACAAGATTCATCAGGTCACATTTTTTCATCAGGTTTGAGAATAACTAAGCAATACTGAATATAGCAACCAATTTGGTTAGTTAGAATTTTGTTGGCTACATAATCCCCTACTAGGTTTCATAAAGTACTTGAGATCGTGAGATAATGACATGGAATGCATGCATTGTGGATTTTCTTTGCTATGGAAGGATAGCCATGTAAATATTTTTAAATATTTTAAAGTGTAAATATATTACTTTAGTTTTAATAGTAAGAGATTTTCTTTTATTGGGTTGGATATTTTTGCTGATTATTGGAACAAACAGTCTTTTGCAAAGTCAAGGCTTTGGGTATAGGGAAAAGATGGAACAAAGCCAAAAGAAAGTACTGCAATTTGGTCAAAATTAATAGGCAGCTGTTAGGTCATCTCTGAGCTAGCACTTCATTATGCTGAGAATTTGGGATAAGTTGAAACAAAAGCTAAGTCCAAATAAAATGTGGTAGGTTGGATTTTCAATACTGTTAAAATCATATGCAAAATAACTAAATTAAGAGCACAATTTTTACTGTTAAAGAAGTAGGGAAGCCACTATGGTAGGTACTAACTCTTAGTAGTTTCCCCATCTGTAAATGGAGTTAATAAAATAGATTTAACAGGGAGAATATACAAAGTGTGGTCCTTAATCCTAATACTTAGTGGCAAATTTTAATCTTATTCTGGAAATTCTGTCTGATGCTTTCAGTCTCTACTAACATAAGAACTTACCTGTTGCAATCAGAAAGGTAAGATTGTGGGATTTTATTGATGAAGCCACTCAAAAATTATTTATGGAATAACACTTTTATTATTCACACCATTGATTATGCAGTATATACCAACATGCATTAGATGGGAAGATAATTTCAATATTAATCTACCTTCATGAATTTCTTTTCTGAATAGTTTGGACTTCATGTTCTTAAAATAATAAAATCCCATGTTTTTTTTTTTAAATAATAAAAAACAATATACATTGGATTAACTGAAATCACTGTCCAATAAAGCTTTCTGTGGTAATAAAGTTCTTCTCTTCTGCACTGCCCAATGTGATAGCCACTAGCCACCTGTGGTTATTGAGTACTTGACATGTGATTAATGAGATTAAGAAAATGAATTTTAAATTTTTATTAAATTGAATTAGCTACATGTGGTTCTCGGCTAACATGAGCACAGAATTCTATAAAGTCAGTTCATTAAACAAGTAAGTAAAATAAAAAACATGATCAATGATAATGTGAAACTTCCAGAGAAATAAATCCCAAAAATGGACCATGAGTTGTCTTCATGAAACTCTTAAACATCTCTTAGGATCATGTCTTATTGAAGATTTATAGTCTGTTTTCCTCTTTTTCATTTCCAATCATAAAATATTTTTTACTCTTAAAAAAAGGAAGCATTTTTTTTTGTCACAAGTGATATTTTTTGTGACAGATTTTGAGAGGAACAAACTTGGCTTTTTTTCCAACAATGTCCTGGTATCTCTGTTTATTTTAGCTTAGTGAGTCTTATGGGGTTTTACTATTACATCTTGAAACCCAGTGGAAAGGCAGATTGCAACTTTTGAGCTCCACTCTGGGTGTATTGGCATACAGTCTAACTCAAGGAAGATATAGAAAGCATACCTTTATCATCACAAGGTTACCCAGCACTTGATATATTTCTGGAACTGTGTCTGTTAAAAACTAAATAAATATTTCATTTGGAATATAAAATAAATGAGCAAATCCAGACTAAGTAAACTCATTATACTTGAAATAATACAGAGAATTCTTATATTTTCTGAGATAGTAAACTTTTCAGGCAGCTTCATGAAAATTTGTAATTTTACAAGTATAATTTTGTAATTTTCCTCAAAACAAAAACCAAAATAACTCCAGATTTGATTGGGAGCTATACTGAAACTCATATAGGGCCAACTGAGATAGTCATCATAATTGTGTAATTGTAATACCAATAAATGCCTTAAATTGCATTGAATTTCTGCAGTTCACTACTGAGTTGCTTACAACACTTTGTATATTCAATATCATTTGTCCTCCCAACTGTCCCATAGGATAGTTAGTGGGCAGGTGTGATGAAAGATTAGATGTATACACTTCCCATTCTTATGAAAATGCATTAAATTGAAATCTATTTCAGTTCTCTGTTCAGCCTTCCCACCAAGGCAGCTAAGTAAGTAGCCATTTCAATTTCCAGTCCCAAGTTTCTATATATTTTGATATATCATAATTTCCTCTCCATTTTCAGAGACAGTCGTAGTGATCATAATATTTCTGTGTCTTCCATAATTTGAATGGTAAACCCTAATAGCGTTTCTTAGGAACCAAATTTTGGCAGACTTCAGTTTTTGCATTTATCTTAATGACTCTCCTATTTCTACCATTTCAAGTTCATGTGAAGGGCATTAGAATATGAAAATAAGTGCTCAATTCTTCCAACTCAACAACATATGTCTGAGACACATCTAGATAATCTAATTCCAGACATTTCTTAGCTCATTTTTTTCTTTTTGCATGTTTATGTCTCCAATATCATATAGTGCAACTTAGAGATAGTACAAAGTACTTCATAGTACAATAGCTTTTCAGACAAATAAATATTCCCTCCCTATTATTCTTTGAAATTTTAACATTCATATTTAGCATAAGATATTGATATGAAAATGTTTAAAAATCATGAGGCAGTTCTAGACAAGATTTAACCTTAAAAGCATTCCTACAAAAAAAAAAAAATCCCAACACACATTTTAGTTTTCATTAGTTCTCTTCAGTTTTGGATTTATTATTTTCAATCTCTGCCAGTAACTGGGAAAAATATACATTTCCTTTGATTTGTGAGGCAAATATTGCTAGCTGTACACCAAAACTCCAGGCTCCTCTTTCTTATGGACTCTGCTGGACCAAATTTCCCAGTGTCCTTTGCAGTTATTGCAGTTAGACATGGAGTAAGACTGTTTATACCAGTGGAATGTGCATAGCAGCAGTGTTTACTAGCTCCAGGTCATATGCTTCTCTATTCTGAATTTCTTCTGACTGGCTAAAGTGGATACAGTGCCCTGCATGACTTTGGAAGCCCCATGTTTCCATCATCCTTGGTTTTGTGATGGCATCAGGAAAGAAGGTCACACTGGCACCTATTCCCTTCTCCAGAGCAGTTCGGGAAGCATTTCAATGACTCCTTAGTGTACTTCCTCTGCGTTTGAGCCAGTACATGCTTTGGTGCATATTTGTTAGAGCAGTCGTTTGTGATAACTATTACACCACCTAAGATGAATTTCACTTTAAACATACACACTTATAAGAGGATATTCACAATTCAGATAGATATAAAACTGCTGGCACTTATTTATTTAAAGATATCACATTGAACATGAGCTATTAGAATCGAACAGCCAAGAAACCAAGGAATTACTTATGGGGTTTAAATTGCATGGAAACTTATGAGTAAGATATGAACTTTACAAATAAACAAACCAGAATAAAACACACAGAAACACAGTCCTAGTTTTTCACAGTATAATTGTATGTCCAAGTGATATAAAACCATCCCCAAGTATCTTATCTAACATTTAGATTTTGTAGACACTTATTTTGAATATATAAACGAAAAAGAAAGATAAGATGAGGAAATTGATATCAAAATCTAAGGTAGGACCATCAGAAGAAAACTGGAGTTCCTGAACAGGAAGAAAATTGAAACCGTTTATAAGTTTCATGTTAAACTAGAAATGTGTAACTGCATAACAGACATGGCATGGAATGAATCAATCAAGGATGAGGAACATAAAATGGAAACATTATGGAAATGGAGAGGGAAAAGAAATAAAAGATGAATACATAGTATATTGAATATACATTTTTAAGCTTTAAAGGCTAGAAAGGGCAAAAAAGAAAATAAAACTGAGTGAGTTAATGTTGGCTAAAAGGGTAAGTGGAATCAAAGGTGCTCTTACAGTTTCATCAGGTGAAAAAGTAACACTCAAGAGAAAGTGGATCCATAAATAACCTGAAAAGGCAGATGAAATCAATAGTATTTAAATGGTTGAACTACTCAACTTTATAAAATGTTCCACCTAAAATAATGAAAGTTGTAGAAAATTATTAAGTTATGAAGAGCCTATAAATATGGTTAATGATAAAATTCAATAAAAAGAATAAAAGAACATTAGACCAATTAAATATAAATTGATAAGGATTTCTAATGATATGTATCATGAGAACTAAAGGGATTTTTGATAATAAATTTAGACATGTTTTTGAAATTTATGATTAAGAAAATAGCAAAGTATTAAAGGAAAATGTAAACAGATAATGTTATGAAATGTTGAGTAGTTTTATTGATGAGGAATATTATTATACTGGTTAAAACAAAAGTAATACAGGTTTTTTGGCATTAATTGCTTAATTTTATAGAATATATATAATATATATAAAATTTAAGCAAGGTTTTGGATGGAAAAGATGAAATGTTAATGGGAGTAAATAATATAAAACTTTGAGCAAGACATTTAAATTTTCTTTAACTATTTATTTGATCTAGACACTATCATAGTTCCTTTTGTTGAAAATAAATTTGATAGCATAGAAAATTCTTTGTAATTCACCAGGGAGGAAAACATTATTTATTCCCTTATATTTTTTTAAGGTATATATATTTGAATTGACATTATTTTCTAGGGTTAGGCAAAAAGCCTGCATCATTATAAATATATGATACTCTTCTCACTGTCCATCATGAACAGAGCAACAATTATCAATCATGTTCATAGAAAATATGAATTACTCTTAGAAATATTTTATTTTGAGGGTCATCAGAAGAAGCACACTCCTAACCAATACATTATTTATAAGTGTTCAAATGAATTTCCAACATGGTGACTTTATTGTCCCTAATGTCCCACTGTCCTACTTTCTCCCCCTCACACACAGGCTGACCTTTTGACCATTCTTCATGTGGATCAGGCTTTGTCCTGCCCAAAGTCCTTGTATATGTGGTTCACCCCTTATGTACTTCTCTTACTCTCACCATCTATCTCTACTCTTCCCCTGAGCTGAGGATTTCTTACACTTTCTTCCTATCTCCATCAGGCAAAATATAACTTACTCATAGAACTCTCTCTAGCAACCTCAGCCAGATCCATCAATCTTGAACCTCTAACATACATTATGGCAAAACATACATCATACTTTTAAAAAAAAGAGTAACATATAGATGTTGATATAATTGTTGAAATTTGAAGAGTCTTGAAACATAACCGTGTTTTTATCTCAAATGTTAGAATATTATTCTTCAACATTTGGTAGACATGTTATTACAATATGCTAGCCCATTGAAAGGAACTAATCATAATAAACACTAAATTCACATAAGTATTTCTGCTGACGTCCACACAAACCAAATACAATTCAGTTTTTTTTCCTTACTGGGATTATTATTCAGGTATTAGGATGCTCATTCAAAAAAAAAAAAAGAAGAAGAAGAAGAAGAAGAAGAAGAAAGAAAGGAAAGAAAACAGTTCTTTGCCAAGCAATCACAGCTCTGTCATTATTTTCTGCCTAAAAAGATGAAAGCTGTTGAATCAGAGGCATGAGTAAGTTAATGGTCGTGGGGACAGCACAATGGTAATGGCAGTGATAATGGTGAGGATGATAATGATTGTGTTAAATACTCTCAATTAAATCTTCTGCAATATTTTTTTTTAAATATTGATTAAACAGAAATGGAATATTTGGTGTCATTTAATTCCAACAGCTCACAACATGATTGTAGCCAAACCAATCATCATGTTGAAAGACATTTTTCTCTTTAACTTGGAGACTTGGATGCAGAGTTAGATGGATCAGAGATAGACAGCTGTCAATAATCTAGAACACGAGGATTGTAAGAGAACAAGTAAAATAGATGATTTTTCCCATTAGCTTTTTGATGGTTCCTGTATTTACCCTTTCAATGCCATTTTTAGGTCAGTTTGTGATTAGGAGTCAAGAGTACTTCTAAGCTTTTAAACATCTCTGTCTCTTGCACACCACAGAATACCCACGGGAACTTGAATAGCCTTACAACAGTGGTTCAAGAATGGCACACAATATAGTCCTCAGTGACGGTGCCCGAGAGGTTACAGTCTTCACTTTGACTTTGCCCAGCTATTTTACCCCCATGAAACAAATTATCTCTTTAAGCTGGTTTCCTCATGTTTAAAAACATAATAAGGATAATCATAAAAATAACTGATGGTTATACAATCATTTGATTGATGTTTATGCTGCACTACAGCACTATGCCAAAATGATACACTTTGTTTAATCCTTAAAATCAGCTCTATTTAAAATTATCCCACTCAGCAGTTGAGGAAACAGGTTTAGTAAGCAGTAGCCAGCAGAAGCCAACACTTCCAACTTAAAAATCTATCACAATTTCTACTGGTGCAGTCAGTCATCGAACAGAAGGGTTTTCCTGTGTCCAAGGACTACTGCTCAATGGTCATCCTTGCAGGAGTCCATACAACAGTTAATTAATCTGCCTACGAGATATCTCCCTGCATGGTGACTTAGGTGCAAGGGGTTACACACTAGTTCTAAATCCAAAGTTTCATGACCCACAGGCACCAATACCGCTTGTAAACATGCACAGAGTTTTCAGGGGCATGTCAATTATGAGTCATCAAACTCTAGAAAGCCCAAACCATAGCTTCCTAATCACCTACTGTAATTTACGTAGATTCCCCTCAGATGTTGCAATTGATCAATAACCATAAACAAAATACCGAGTAATATAGTTAACATTGCAACTTTTACTGGATTATCAAATTAAGCCTGAGATAATTTCACAAGCAAAAGGAAAAAAAAAAAGACTTTCATTAACCTTTGTCTACAGGCAACTTTTACAAAATCAAAATCTCAGAACTGACAGAGGAATAGTATTTGACCCCAATCTGTCTAACTCTGAAGTCACTGATTGAAATTCTTGTTAGCCTCTCATGGTTATTACACCCACCACCACCAGCTGTGTTATCTTTCCATTTGTTCTTCAAACACTTGACATTTATTTCTACTTCTTTAATTTCTTGTACTCACTGATATATGTTCCTTACCCTAATCTTCATGGGATTGCTTCCTTAAAATTATAGGGAGTGGCTCAAGTGTTCATACCCCCAGAGACAGTGCTTTCTTTTTCTGCCAGTCACTTCTTACCCACATTTTCCAGATCATTTGATGTTCTATCACAATGTTGTGTGTCCTTTCTAACACTCACTCTCTGAAAATATCATGTTAATTCTTTTGACTTGTGTATTATCTATCTAGAAACCTCATAAGAACAGTAATTTGCATTACTTGTTCACTATTCCTCTAGTACCTAGAATAGTTCCTGGCACATGATGGGCATGAAGTATTGACAAACTGTATTCTCCTACCCAGTTTCTCTTCTACAACTTTTGTGAAGATCAAAGAAGGACGTGCAACCATGTTTTTATTCGTAAATAATAATAAAGATACAAATTGTAATTCTGTCCAAGTAATAAACTAAACTGCCTTTAGGCAAAATATGTAGATTAAAACTTAATCTTCATTCATTTAAAAAACATCTTTATTAAATATCAGAATTGTACACATTATGCTGTTTTAAGGTCTATGGTAGACTCAAGCAATGAAATCATGAATCTATTATGCACTTATCAAATTGTGTTTCATTCAATTTTTACAGAATCTTTGCATCTGGCTTATAAGCTGATTAAGGCCTTGAAAATTGTTTGATTAATTTTTTATCATGCTAATATCTAGAATAGTGGTCTTAAAAGTCAGCATGCATCTCTAAAAAAGAAATTATTAAAACTCCTATTTGTATTCATTATTTCCGTTTTAAAAATGTGTATGCTATAATGACTATAATGTATTTATATAATAAAATGCACATATCATTTATAAAAAACATACCTATATGATGGACTGCATGCTCCAAATTTCGCTCATGGGGTATGCAATCATAATATAAATATTTAAAGATCACTGCCATGGTACAGGCTCAAAACAGGCTCTCAAATTTATTGTTTTTATTTTATTATTAATTTATATGATCAGATTTCTGCAAACAGGATGTGCAAAAGGATGTATTTCAATGTAGTATGCTTCATGAAGTATGCAGGACACCTTCTATAGGAAAGTAAGGGTAGAAAAAATAACTACTGCCTTTGCAAAGCTGAAGTGCTGGAATGGCATTTTATCTTTTAAGTAAGGATAAGCCCAGAAAGGGAGGATGCTTACTCTGGAATCTGTTGTAAGGAAATGCAGAAAAACAAGACAGAACTCTTTGTATTCAAGAAATGCCACATTTTTCTGTGTGGAGAAGGTGTATGCATAGGAGAGGAAAGAAAGGCAGATAGTCCTAAGACAAATGTGATAGACTTGTAGTACTAGGCAAGAGATTTTGAAATTAACATAAACCATAGAACTTTGGAAATTCTCTCTACACAGAAGAAGGATGTTTTCAAAGTGATGTCTCAGAAAATGTTAGTAGGGTGAAATACTGGCTGCAAAGGAAAAGTAGACAGAAGTATCAGGTGAGCAACTACTGCAATTGGTCTAAGCTTGGCACAAGAAGGACTTTAACAATGGTGGGTGTGCGCTCTTTCTCTTGGGTTGGAATAAAAAACAAAAGAATGGAAAAATTAGAGGGATAAAGTTTATTTTATTGATTATATTTTTCCATTATAAAAGTGTTACATAAATACCCAGCTTGAAGTTAAACAAATGGACAATGGAAATAGAATGCTGATCCAGTCGTCTGCTATGAAAACCAGTGGTTCTTGGTTGGGCAATTAAGTCTATGGAGAAATAACTGATGCCCATGAACAATGGTTTTGCTTTCACACAAACAATTATGACTATAGGGTCAAATGGTAGTTGCATTGGTGCATGCTATTTACCAGCTTGTTGAAAACTTTGTGGTGTTTAACATGTAGTAAAGGGCCTTATGATTAAATGTTTATAATAAAATCGATTTTCCTGCATTCTGCAAGTGATGCTGTGAGGTTTTATTTTCTGTGGATGTATCTAAGAGTGTTCAGATATCTGCTGAATGAATCCTTCCAACGTTATAAGAGGAAAGAGAAAGAGGAACAAATGAAGTTGTTAGTGATACTCTTCACCTAAGGTCTCAATGATTTTTTTAATGGTTGTCTCTTACCTTCACCATGCTCTATGCCCAATATTTAGAAGAGCATAATTAGGAAATGATAGCCAAATATACTGAGACCAAGAAGATATACACACATACATATAAAAAACTGGAAATCAAGAAAGTACTACATATGATAATCATAAATCAAATTTTATCATTAATTTTATATGAACACAAATTGTTAGCCACACGTTTTCTAGATAGCCACAATATTTACTTGTTGCTACTAATTTTATCCACAATTTATTTCTTAAGTGCCTAGAGGCATTTTATTCAATTAAAAAAATCTCAATATTCTTTCAGTGATTCAAATATAGAGTTTTCTTTGGGTTAAAAAATACATAGGAAAGGAATCAAAACGTGCTTCTAAAAAAATATCTCCACAGAACAATTAATGTGGCTAATTTTTCTTGACCCATTCCACCATGAAAACATTTGACAAGTTATTTTAATTCAAGGAGGCTCATGTCTCCCATCTAAAATATGAAAAATGTAATAGTAACTCTTTAATAAAAGAGTGTTGTACAAAATTAAATGAGATATTTCATGTTAAGTCCTTATCACAATGGCTGGCAGCTGATGAACAGTCAATCCATGTTTAGTATTACCCATAATATTTCTGAGTATGTGATTAAAATGCCTTTAAATCTTCCTTTCATTATATCTAAATGAATTAGTTACTAAGTGATATGATTAAATTTCCATTGTGGAAGTTGAACTTACCTCCAAATAGGTCATTGAATATAAAATTATACATTTAAAAGTTACAGTAATCATTAAGATATTTCCCTATTTTGTTAAATTAAGAACAAATTTCAAAGATATATCTTTGTCAGTTGTGTCTTAGAATATTAATAATAATGACTAATTTTTATTGAGGATTGACTTTGAGTCTGGATAATCTACATAATTCACATGTACTTTATCTCTTTTCTCTTATAAATGAATCCTCTAAGGTAGGTACTCTTTTTATCCCTATTTTGTCATCGAGGAAAAAAAATCCCAAATAGAATCACAATTTGAATCCAGGTCAGTCTTCACCAAATCAACACTGAATCATGTATATTGCCAGTTTTACAAATATAACTGAATCAATAAAACAAGTGATATGATCATATTTCTAAGAAATGAAGATTCTTGTTCATCTTTCTATATTATGTTTTCTGGTAATGCATTAGATTAAATTAATTTTTCTTCCAAGAAACTATGTATTCATGAAAGACTTTGGTGAAGAAAAGAAAAGTATATTTTCAAGATTCTATGTACACATTAAGGTTCTTTTTATATCACACCAATATATTTAAGTTAGGAAAGAATGGTTTATGTTTTGCTTTGCTATCCCTGAAATTGATTTTTAAGCTTAATTCATCCTTCTTTCTCTTTAACTGATGAAAATCCACTAATTAAATCTGCTGGGTTCAGGACAACAACAGTAGGTTAGCTCTGAAGTTCATGTTTATACTTGGGTCACATCTGGATGATGATGAGAGTTGGGTTTTTGTTTTATTACTGTAGATACCAACCATATTCAGTGAAATCTGAAGGATCATGTATGATGAAAATAGTTCATCACTTCAAAAACAAAGAATAAGAAGGTGCCTCACATCTTATTTTTGCTGGTTATTTCTGACAGTTCAAATGTCATTAAAAGAAAAATTTGTAAAGGCACTATAAACATGTAGTATATGCATTTTTACCTTTAAGTCATTTTTGTGTTGAAGTTAACTAACTTCTCATTTTTCTTCCCAATGAGTAGATGATTCCATTATAGAAATAAGGGAAGAGAAGGGTTTTGCAGAATGTGTGGAAATTCAAACAATCAAATTCATCAAAAAATGTGATTTTCTTGATTTCTGCAAAATATTTGGCTAATTTTTTTATCTTTAATTCAGAAGTCCAGATTATACTCTCCCTATGTTATTTCTATAACTATGACTTTTGTGAAATCAATTAAAGTTCATCTCTATTGGTTCAATATTAACATTACATCTCTGTTGTGAACTTAACAATAGGCAGACATAGTTGTACCTTCTTTCCAAGAAGTTCCACAGAGCCCAAAGAGTAGGCTGGGAATTGACCAGGTCCACTCTCCCTGTCTGGGTTATGCCTTTCCCCATCCTGTGGTTCTCAGCAGGGTTACTGTAGGCATAGATCTGTCTTAGGTCATGCCCTGGGGAGTGAGGAGGAGAGATTGCCCACCTAATCCATTAAGTCTTTCAAGAATCCTTAATTTATCTTCACATGATCATGGCCATCCTTCTTCTTTAATTCCTTTCCTTTGACCCCTGTATAATAAGGTGTGACTCTCATTCAACATACATATTCAGAAGAAAATTTAAGAATTTTTATTACTTGGTTTGAAAATGAGAATTATGACTAGGAGATACTTTTGTTTCTAAGCTTCATAGACCCATTTACTTCCATTTATTTGCCACCAAAGTTTTTAAAAATTGAAGAACTAATAATTTACAAGAGAGTATTTTTGGTCACCGAGTATTTAATGTATAAAAAAATCGCATATATACGTGGTGACCAAAAAAATGGCTTCATCTTTTTTAATTCTCATTTATTGTCAGAAAACACAAATATGAAATACTTTTATTCTACTGCAGCTTGGTAAAATCTCTTCAGGAGTGACTTAAAATTATATTTCTTTAAATTTTGTTTTGTTGTATTGATAAATTCTAATAACAACATGGTTTCAAGCAATTTCTATGTATAATTTTGACACAGTCTTAGTCTGAAACATGACAGAAATCAAATATACCAGTATGTGCTTTGTGAAGAACAGTTGGATTCTGATACTTACAATTTCCGTTCAAGATTCCAAAGTGATTCTGGTTTTATATTTCAGCAAGACATTTTTTTGTCTTTGGTTTCATGAAGAGACATGATCAATATCTTTGATCAAATATCTTTTATTGATTTAACTTGAATTCATGTTTATAAATTAATATATACTGTTCATTTTTACAGATTTGTAGTTCTATCTAATGATCTCACCTACCTGAATTTGTTGGTGACTGATAATCTATAAATACATATCAGATAAGCACATTGGTATGATGAACTTGATATGTACTTGTTTATCAGAAGTTCTGGAATTCAAAATTAGAAGGAGAGAATTAAACCAAATGTGTATCCATCTCTTCACCTTTGGATATTTATATTTTTATTTTAGGGGAACACATGATTATCTACTAATCTAACAAATGTGGATAATCTGAGTTTATGAATAGAAACAACTTTATGTAATATAAAAGATGAAATCTTAACTATGATACTTAATAGTTCTACTTATGTTCTACCTACTTTTTAAATTTGAAATACACAGTCCATAATAAAGGTTGGAATGAACCCTTAATCTTAATTATGCATTTTGCAGGATTATAAATGCTGAAAGATTACTTCCAATGTTTGGTATAATCTTACAGGGTGCAGATGTAGTTCCCTTTGGTACATGCCATCTTTACTGAACTAACAATTTCCATAATGCTGTCACATTCTGCATGGGAAGCAGATTTACAGATAGGTAATCCATGTAAGGTATTTTAAAGACAGCTTATTAAAGGATTGAGGCCTGCTGTTAAATTACATTTGCTTTCAATTGCTATGAGGAGCAAACAGCACCAAGAAGTGTAGTAATTTAGCCAGGCCAGAGAAAGGCCTATTTAAAGTTTGATGATATATCCTTTAAACTTTTACTTCGAGCTCTTTTTAGCTTATAAATCTGAATTTCCTATTAGATAATGTAATTTCCCCAGGAATCCTATAGTATTCATATTAAAATATTGATGAGTTTTTATAAAATTTATCTCTGGTTTACAATTTTAAAAATTGTCTTTTTGTTTGATAGTGGTATTGCTTCAAATAAGGAACCCAGATTTCACACTTTTTAACACTGCTAAACAGGAATGACTAAACTAATTTCAGACTACATTGTTCGATCTACTATTGTTCTTTAGCTGTGTCCCTCGTTTTCTGAAAGTCTTGTGTAAGAACTGAGTTGAAGAATATCTTCATCTCTGGTAATTGTGAATGGGTGTTTTATCTTGAAACAAGGGAAGAAAGTTAGGCTAATCCCTAAATTTCTATTTTGAATATCTGAATCATGCTCCCCTATATCATGATACATTCCTGCAGCATATTATCTTTTCTCTTATGTTTCTCTAATATCTTTCACAAAGCCAAATTTAGATCTATGCAAATAGTATGTACCTAGCATAAATTGTTGATGCAGCTTGAATTGAAATCAGTTCTAATTACTTTTGAATACTAGTTCTACTATTTCCTTAATCATGAGCCAGGTTATCCTTTCCAAATTTTCACTAAGAAATCTGATCTCGATTACTTTTTTTTCTTGTATACTAGGCCAGGGCCTCTCAAAGTAGAAGAGATACTAGGAAAGTTGGCAAGAAGATAGGTGAAGAGGTGTCACACATGATAAATACATCTCGGAGGATGCCAGAGGGATTTAAAAATGCATATCAAATATTTTTAAAACTCCAGGACTTCTTATCTCAAAGAAAATTTTATCATTTTCTTAGATTTATGGATCATTTGTTAGTATAAATAATTAGATCTTTACTTGTCCCTTCATAGACAATGAACAAACTAGTGTTTATTCAACATAAAATGCAGTTTATTAATTGGAAATTTTCAATGTTGTATTTTTACTACTTCAGGGCATTTTTATTCTAATGAAATATTCTCAAGTTGGAAAAATTTGCTTTAACCATTGATAGCTTTTAGATATTTTGAAAGTCCATGGAGTAAACAAAAAGTAAAATAAAAGAACATTCCATAACATAAGTTATAAAAACAAAACATAGATAATTCTATGACCATAAACATTATTTACATAGTTAAAACAATAAAAACTATATAGCTTAATTATTGAAATGAGGTTAAAAAGCCCCAGTTTCACTGTGCTTTAGATTACCTGTACACTGATATTTTGATTTAGAGTATCTTTTCATCTAGAGTATTTCTGTTTTCAATTTCCATGCAATCAAAATCAGTACCATCTTCTCCTCTCCTTAGTAGATTATACTGAGGGCCTGAAAGAGGTTGGAAAGATGCAATTTAATCCATTTACTTAAGCCAATGTATTTTAGGACTATGCAAGTAAAAATGAACACATAAGTTATTTAAAAGATATCTGCAGTTTAATTTACCTAATGTCAGGCATAAGCAATATTAAATCTATTTGGACTTAATTGCAAATTTGGGTCTTTCTATAAGGTGTAATTATCTGAACATCTTGCCATTAAAATTAAATGTGAGTGAATTTTGACATATTCACTTTCCTTTGTAATAAATGAAGGGTAATATTTTTATTTTGAAATATTTATAGTGTAAATTACTAAAATGGTATTTCTCTCCTATTCTAATAAATCTGCTTTTACATAAGTGCTAGAGGTTAATGGCTAGATTTTAAATTGCTTTCCATTTTGATAATAAGTGGATTTCCAAGAGATGATTTTATTAAAGAGATTTTGGTTACTCTGATTCTTTTTTTATAAAAGAATAATTCATATTTGCACAAAGCCTCATTGGTATTTTTTAAACACATATTTAGGACTGTTATTTTAAAAGGATTTTCTTTTCCTTAATTACTTTTTCAAGCCTTTTTAAAAATATGTCTTCTTTTCCTTTCTACAAAGATTGGATGTTTTTCCTCGTATTCTTTTAACATCTCTCAAAAGTGAATAATGGCAGTGATTCTACTGAAAATTAACTTTGAATTAATGCACTGTAACTGTGATCAAATATTGATCAGTTTTCTTTATTTTGTGCATGGTTGCAAAGTGAGAAATATAATGCAAACTCTCAAATAATTAATTTAATGACACTGAAAAAATTAAACTCGCTACTCAGAGACATAAAATAATACACTTAACACTCAATATTCTGTGAATGTTGTTTATTGTTATCCTACCCTAATTTCAATATTGTTTATAACAAGGGCAATAATTTTAGGTATTTTTGAGAGTTTTACTAAATTCAGAATGATTATTGAAAAATGAAATGTAAATACCTATATCATTGATAGCAAAGTAATTAAAATGTATGATTTTTTTTGCCTACTGTGTATAATAAGGGCTTATATTTGATCAACCATAAAAGTTATTTAATCATTTTAACCTTGGAATACTACCCCACAAAATGCTACTTAATGGAAGTTAGCTGAGACGCACTAGAGTATCAAAACATCAAGTCGGCAAAGCAAGAGGGCCTAGAAAATTCAAACCCAGCTTATTCTGCCATAATGCTATAGCAGGTTGCATGGCAACCAGTGGCTATGGATTTTGAAGTTACTTTATCCGTATTCAATGAGGAACGACTTAGTCTGAATTGATTTTAGTAATTTTCAGAATTAATCAGGTATCCCAGAATTATTTTTGCAGACAGTTTCTAGGTTTCTACAGTTTAGAGAAACATGTATAAATCTGATTCTGAAAATAGCCCTGGTTACTGGTTGCTTAATTATTTGATTAATGATACATTTTAGATACCTGCTGATAGATTTTTCTTACATTCTATAACTTGTATCAAAGCTGAATATCATCCAGAATTTCAACATGACTTCCTTTGGGTGATTTTTTTTTTTATTGA
Source organism: Spermophilus citellus (assembly GCF_964194105.1). NCBI lineage: Eukaryota > Metazoa > Chordata > Mammalia > Rodentia > Sciuridae > Spermophilus > Spermophilus citellus. The sequence goes on from NC_138194.1 coordinate 73,373,741, forward strand.
CCTTGTCACTGTGAGTTCTGATTTGAAATCTCTTTTTACATTTTTTTTTTTACAATTATATTTTAAAGTTGCTGTAATCTGCCATTGATTCATACTGTGGCCTACCTCTCAAATTTCTTTGATAAATTGTGTGGGTGTGCTGTGGTGGTTGGCTCTTTTGTTATTAAGGATAGTTATGTAAGAATGAGTTTATTTTATCAATAACATTTTAGATTTTATAGAAAAATAGAAACCATGTCTCATGCCCACATTTTGGTTTTCCTTGTTTTGTCGTGGAATCAAACTAGAGAACCAACCGAACAGTTGGCTGTTAATTAATATTTGAAGTATTTTTTCATAAATCTGACAAACTAATATAGTATTCTATAAGATTTTGTACTTGGCCAAAGACAGGAACTTCTTAGATGCTATTATGAAGTCAGTTCTATTGCTATTTCTTTGACTCTAATTACATGAACCTCTTCAAAATATTTCATCTTAGGTGAAATTTCCTACCGTTTTTCATTTCTGTCTGCTATTAAGGGTGGTCAAACTGGAGTTATTCTAAAACTATATTATACAACCTGTCTGTAAATTAGTTGGAAACAAACTTGCCTCTTCGTGTGAAGTTATCCTGTGGAATCAAGCAGAAATGAAAATGTCTGCCTCACAAAAGCTAACATACTTTGAAATAAATCTGCAAAAGGAAAGGTGGTAATTCTTGCTGCACTGTCTTCAAATATGTCATCAGTACCGCTTCTAAACAGCAATAAGATGGTTAGAAGTACAAATACTTTAATACTGTGGTATATGTAAGTTAATTCCTCAAGATGTGTATTGTCTGAAAACAAAGCCTTTCTGGTGAAGATTGCAAAGAAGTGTGTGCTGACTAGAAACTGTAATAATTTTCCAGGAATGATGTCCTTTTTTTTTTTTTTTTTTTTTTTTTTTTTTGAGCCAGAGGCATTTCTGTTTAAACCTAAGCAGAAATCATCCACCAGGCATGCCAGGTTTGACGGGTGTGCACCATAGCAGTGCTTTTTTCTACATCTTTTCTAGACTTGAGTTGATTTAACTCTTGATCACTCATTTTATAATCAGCAGTCTTGAAATGTAGCATAATTAAAACATCTTGGATTGTGTGACATTTCACAAATAAATTCCAAACAGAATTGGTTATCAAATCACAGCTGTAGTATGAATAAATCCGACTTACAATGTTGTTCATTATTTGACAGGAAGTGTCTGCTCAGCTTCTTAAAGGACTGCTTCTGTGTGTTTGTTTTGTGTTTGCTTTGTTTTGTTTTGTTTGGAAGAACAAGTGAGTTTCCAACTATCAGCATCCTCTATGCATTAATTGTAAGAGATGGGTTTTAACAAATAATAGCTAAGGCTTTAGCCACAGTATGCTACTGCAGCATGTTAGGTCTTCCCTGAAGAATACTTACTGCCTTTATTACATAGAAATTTATCTTGTACATCAAATGTGAGTGAAAAGCCTTTTGAAAAATCACAAATTGTTCCACTGTATTCTGAAATGGGGTGGAAGTGACAATGTCAACCATGTGTTCTTTGGTAACTTTTCCATTTCTATCTTTCCGTAAGCATGCTTCAGCATAATTTTTATGGTTATAGGTATTTCCTCTCAAATTTTACCAACAGGGGTTTTTCTCAGAATGTTCTTTAAAGGCAATTCAGGTATGTTTGACCCCAAATTATCTCTTCGCCTTACACTAGAAGTATGGTGCATAAAAAATTGACTCCTCATTCCTTAATCCCAGAAGGTGTACATGTGCACAAGGCAGTTAGGAACCCTCCTCAACCCTTCCATCTATTTCCCCTGATTCTAGAAGAATCCAGATCTTGCTCTTACTTTTGATAACCAGGTCAGCAGCAGGGGATAGAAATGAAGGCACCTCCTTGTTTGTTTCTTGTTTCTCTTGGACACTGTTAAACCAAAAAGGACAAATGTTAGGAAAGAAGGTTAGGACAGGTAGAACTTCTAAGAAACTTACTCGAACTAGTATAATTTAGTATTATCTAAAATAATGATGTCAGCTCTTTGGGACCTCTTCCAATGGAAATTGAAAAACCAGCAGCAACAAATAAATGTTGAAGAAAGAGGTATTACTTGAATTTAATTTTTTTCCCCAAACCGTCATACTCTGTTGAGAAGGTACTTAGGATTATTAGTATGATTCTAAGAACCAAAGAGGATGAATCACACATAGGAAAATGTTTCCATTTCAGAAAAGAAGGACTGGTTCTATTAATAACAATTTTATTAATACCTGATAACATCATAAGCTATATTGAGCACCGACTTCTACTTGGCACCATGCTTAGTGCTATCCACACAAAGATTTATGTTTTAGACCTCTTCCTCAAATTTTAAGAGTAAAATTGCATTGATAAATATGAAAATAGAAATTATGGTGGAATATACTGAGGAGAAAATCTGTAGTATGGAAACAAAGGAGATGGTGGGACTAACTGCTTGAAAAGATTTAGTGGGGATCAATGCCTTCATTCGATTGACAAAGAAAGAAGGGAATGACTTGCACAAACACACAGCTTCATTAGGTCCTGGTGTGTCTGGGAAATGGACAGAAGCTCTGGGCTGTGTGTGGCAGGAGACCAGGTTGTGTGATGTGAATTAACTTGTTATTGAAGTCCACTTCCCTCAAATGAAGATGGGCCTTCAGTACATAGCACATCTGGAATATCTGCAAATGTTTTCCTCAGTAGTCCTATCCTAGTTTAATTGGACATATAGATCCATTTGTGCTTGTATTTTAAGTATTTCGTTCTTTTAAAAATCCCTTTGCATAAAAATTCTATTGTAGTTGTTCAAGGCAATGTGGCTCAGGACATATTCAGGAGTCAGTTTCACAGAAAGCATACTATATAAGTATGTATATTTTTTCCCATGGTAATTCTGTGTCATTTTCCCCCATCCTTATAATTGTTAGGTGTAATAGGGAATTTCATTAACTTTTTCCTTTTTGACTGCTAACAGCTTTAAAGTTGCACCTCTCTCTATTATCAGGGCAAGCAGATAATCAAATTCGTGTTCTTTCTCCTTTGGCACAAGTGATGGATTCAAACTACACCAGCCCTTAGGTACCCAAAAGCCCTCAACACACCTCTCTTTCTTTCTTTCCTTCTCTCTCCTAATATTGCATTTGAAATTGGACAAACCTGTTCCAAACCTGCTGAACACCCTCATACTATCAAATTGGTTTTATATAGATTGTTGCACCACCAAAAATTTAGCAGGAATCAAGATGTGCATATTTACTCTCCCTTTATATATTTATTTGGACTACTCTAAATCAAGAAAAAATGTAACAACTATTTTTACTAAATCCTGAATATATCAGGAAATTAGATGCAGCTTAAAAGATGCACGGTTGTATGAAATGCTGTGCCCTCTTCTGTGGCTAGTGTCCTAGCCTGACTGATGAGATATCTTACATTTGAAATCCATAGTTCCATCTGTGCTCTGAGGATGCAGAATTAATTAAGCTATATCATGTTAATTAGATAACTGCCTACCCTTTCCATGCCCACCCTAGCCAAGGTGAACATATCCCAGCTCCTTAGGAAGGACTATTGTCACAATATTTTAGTGATTCAAGCTAGCCAAGTTTAGCTTGCTAGAAAGAAAATAGGGAGCTGGTGTGTTGCATATAATTATGGAAGGCTGCAAGATTCCAATGACATATTTACCTCATTTACCTCAATGATATTCTAATATTTATTAGGTCATTTGAGAAACATCTGCAATACTTAGATAAGATGTGCTGCCTCATAAGGGAAAGTGGACTACAATTCAACTCTACAAGGCACTTTATCCCTCGTGTGAATCCCAGTTCACTTTCTGATGAGGTCTCCTTTTTGACCATTTAGCCAAATGGTTAGTGCATAACACCAGGAAGGCTCAAGTTGCAAATTGGATTCTCTTATGAGTCAGTTACTGTTGTCATCATATCTTTGACTACAGCCCTTTACCTCAGGCAGCCTGGTCCAATGGAGGACAAGATGATAGGATTGAATGATCATGGATGTGAGAGTATTTGTAAACTCTAAGCCAGTATATAATTTAAGGGATTAAGTTTTAATCATGATATTCATATTAAAAAGCTAGTCAAAATATGTTGCCACATTAAATCAGTTTAAGTGCCTTGTTTATGTGTTTTCTGAACTGATATATTCTGATTCTAAAATTAATAAATTATATGAAGATGTTTAATTCAGTGTAGTGTATATTTGGGGAACATGGTAAAGTTACAATAAAAATACAAATAAATGTATTACACTTGTTTGACATAAATAAGATTAAGTTTAGGGCTGGGGATGTGGCTCAAGCGGTAGCGCGCTCGCCTGGCATGCGTGCGGGCCTCGGTTCGATCCTCAGCACCACATACAAACAAAGATGTTGAGTTCGCCAATAACTAAAAAATAAATATAAAAAAAATAAGATTAAGTTTAAAATTATTTTATGTTTACAAAATCAGTTTTAAACTATGATAAGGTATCGATATATAACATGTCATTTACATTTTCTACTACAGAAACTTATTTCTGTTTCGGTTTGCAGGAAAAATTGAATAACACTTCTTTTTCCTTCCCATTTGAGAGGAAAATAAGACATATGGGAAATGAAAATCAAAATAACAGTTTTAATGGACTAAAGTGAGTAAAGATTATGATGTAGATGTGGTAGCTGAGTAGGCTCCCTCAGTGTGTCCAATACTTGGCAAATTTACCTTCAGAATCACAGGTAGCATGGACAACTGTTGGTCACCCTGGGCATGAAGTGGACTCAATGATATGCTCTCTGAGGGCCAGAAGGCTTCCCAGAGAAGGAAATGAGGCATGGTCAGAACACAGTTCCTTGTCCCAAACTCCCCAAGTAGAAAAGTCACTCCTTTACTCCAGGGAATCAATGAGTGACAGGGCAGAGATTTCAAGACTTTCACCAACAGATACGCTACCCTCCATAATTATATGCAACCATCAGATATGCCCAATAGGTGGCCCCGGACCTAGTAATGAATTAATTTACATGCAATTTCATTACCGTGTACACTTTTAATCCTCATAGCAACTCGCAAGTGTGAGCATATGTGTGTGTGTGTATATGTGTTTGTGTATGTGTGTAAGTTATCGATAGAGAACTGAATCTTAGGGTTACTAAATAAATGAGGTATAGTCATCCAGATGATAACAAGATAAAGAGCCAAAACTAAGATGCTTAAGTCCAGTGGTCAAGTGTTCTACTGTCCTTAAATTTTTGAAATGATTGAAATCTAAGCATACAGGATTTGTGAATATTATAAGTCCCTCAACAAAATTGAAGTTGACTTTTAGAACTTCAATGTTATTTAGTTCCTAAAACACAAAAATCAGAATCAATGAGCAAAAGTATATGCTAGTAAGCAAAAATGAAGGCTATTGTGTAAAATCATTGAGGAAATGAAATTCATTTCAATTTGATTAAAATGTCTGAAAGTTTACTCTAAGACAATATAAACATTTTTATTTGTTTTTGTATTTATTATTTGGTGGAACTAAAATATTATATCTGCTCCAAAAGTTCTTTTTTTATTATTCACAGAGTTTCCTTAATCAAAGTTCTTATTCTACATACCAGTGAGGGCTCCTACATAAGGTGACTAAATGATCAAAGTACAATTGTCCCAAAAATGAGACAATGAAAGGGAGTGTAAATACTAATTAGTGTAGGACAACAGCATGAAATGGCACATATTAGGAAAATATATAATTATAAAGAATCAATTTGTTATACCTATTTAACATGACATTTGTCTACAATAGGTAGCACCTACAAACTCCATCAGCACTTTTGGTGGCTATTTTTCTGTTAGTCTGGTGAAGTTCATGTTATGAGCTTGGATTGTTGCTTTTTATTACTGATCTACAACAAGGCAAGAAACTTGTGCCAAACGTAAATGTGCTATTGAGGTAAGCGCATTGCTTAGTCAAGTAACACTGCTCTATAGCAAGACTTTCTCAATTAAGGAAACAATGAGCTAAGTTACATTATGACTGATATCCCTGCACTAACTTCCTGTCCCTGAAAACTATCACTTTCATATCATAACCCAATGTACGTAGTTTAAAAAGGTCAAATTTTTGGTTGAAGACCATTCTTTGATGAATAATAATGAAGAACCTCCCATGTTCCAAGAATATGCTATGGGTCAAATTATAGATGAAAAAGTATAAAATACGTCCACATTCCTTTTTAATACTCTTTTCAGAGGGCACAGTTTCTACATCACAGTAAAGATATATTTTAATTAAATTTGTTCTTTACCATGACAGAATTTGAGTATCAAAGCATAGGTGTGACAGATGACCAAATAGCGGCTACATTCTTGATGATAAAGGGAGAAGGTGAACAAAGATGGTCTTTTTCATGTGCCTCTAGGAAATCCTAGAATGTTATTCTAGAGGAGCCATGGTTCACAGATTTGTGCCCTTGAGTTAAAGTAAATCATTAAATGGAACATTATCACTCACCCATCAATTTTTTTTTCACTATGGAAATCTCAATTGTAACCTCTTGAAGTAACAAGAAAAATTAATTTTGTCCATTTTTACAATATTCTTTATTACTGGCCTTAGATATATATTTTAATGGAGTTGGTCAGAGAATTAGAAGGGTGTTCTTGACGTTTGCTTTTCTTTTTCTAGAAGTTACCTGGGGCATGGAACCCCAGGAGCCAAGCTCAAGAGATTCATATACCAGGGGAATTTTAGTTCTGTGGCTTCCAGATTTCATTATTCAACTAACCATTCTTCCAAAAATGTGTGACACTTAAAAACTGGGGGAAAATAAAGTGTGGTGCAGAAAGAGCCAGAAGTTAAAAACAACCAAGAACGTGTAGTTAATTGAGACTAGGTCTATGACACTATCTTTGTACACAAAGAACAGCACAGCACACTGAATTTAATAGATGATACTAATAATCATTATTTATTTAAAGGAGATTTTCAGAAACTTTCTGTAGCCTGATACCTGAAAAAGATACAGAAGTTTGAGCTGTATGAAACTTTCAGGATGAAATGTGAAACTGTCTCCTAAGGTTTTGGATTTCATTATGAAACTCAAAACTTATCTTCATTTTAGGGGGGTTTACAAACCTTGCTATGTCCAAGCAAGCATTGGACAAGCTTTAAATCTATGCTAACCTTTTGATCTGTTATAGGAATTTGGAACCACCTATTTCAAGTCTGCTTAATTTTGATTGGTCATATACTTTTGTAGTTAGCTTTAATTATAGTGTTATCATAAGAATCAAAATCCCTGGGGCTGGGGTTGTGGCTCATTGGTAGAGTGCTTGCCTCACACATTTGAGGCACTGTGTTCAATCCTCAGTGCCACATAAAAATAAATAAACAAAATCAAGGTATTTGTTCATATACAACTAAAAAATTGTTTTAAAAAACCTTAAGCTCTTATTCAGTCTGATTCATTGTTTTTTCACCTTCTTAAAGAAGCATTCCTGATCCATCCAAGATAGAAAAATAATCTTGTGGGGTTTTCAGCATAGTCTGTTGTGCCACAGTTACAAACAACTCCAAAATTTTAGTGGTCTGAAAAATCAAGTTTTGATTTTCAATTGTACAACAGGTCTAGTGTGATCTTCAGAGAGGTTCTGTCCATTGCATTCACTCAGGAATCCTGGAGAGTTGAGCTCAACACAGATTTCTTTGATCACCTATTAGGGAGAAGGGATGTAGTGTTGCCCATTGACTGTCAATGAGTATATCACTCCTGCCCTTCTTCTTTTGGCCAGAGCAAATCATATGAAAATGCCTAATTTGAAAGTGGGTAGGAAGGGCAATTTTTTCATATTGATGAAAAGACAACAGATCTGCATCTCTAAGTAACTGTCTTCAAATTGAGAAACATGGAGAAAAATTATCTTAGTCATCAGTTTTACTATTTTGGACCTTGTTAGAGAATATATTTTAATTTAGATATTGGAACCCTGCCAAAACCTAAAAGTCAACATGCTTAAAAATACACAGCTCTGTGTGTGTGTGTGTGTGTGTGTGTGTGTGTGTTCATATGTATCTCTAGTGTTTGTCAAACCGACCATCCAAGCCAAAGTTCATATCATCCACATGTTAGATGGGTAAACTCAGGCATTTTCTTAACTGCCCTTAATAGTTGCTTCATATTTAAGATGGTTATAATTGAGCAACCAGTTTATAAGATCATGATGAGAATTCAATCAATATCCACTTAAGGGGTGGAGAGTGAGCACCCCACCTGATGCAACCTTATTATTCTTATGGTATTGTTTTTATCCCCCATTTTTGTTTATCTTTAAAATCTCAATGTTATTTTTTGTTTCCCATTCTTGTTCTTTTCTGATAATCAGACCTGGTTAACAAAGAAGGTTCTTAGAACAGAATTGTTGGTTTAGGGATTACATGAGGGGAACCTTTGTTTTTTGAGGATGGGATAAGACTTGGAGAGAAGCCAGTAGGTAGATATAAGGGGTTGTAGTAACAAAAAAGGTAAAGAATATAAGTGATGGAGCAAGAGGGAACAAAGAGGAGGAAGAAACCATCCTGCCTGCCGTACTGTGAAAGCTCTGTCACAAGTAGTGGGACATGATGGTGAGCAACAGAGCCCAGGGCATCAGTTAGTTTACATCCTAAAAGGCAAATTGCAAACAGAGAAAAATCCTTGAGACTCTTCCTTATAGACTGAAGGCAGACCTGCATCAAATTCACCTGGTGAAGTTGATGGTGTTATTCCAGTATTTTCTATGAGGAACCCAGTGCAGAGGTGCTGGGCTAGAAGCCAATTATACCAACTCTCAAGACCTGGTCACTATATTTGGGGGAATTTCTCCAGCCAATTTTAAAACATAGCCACAATTTAAAATCAAATTATATAAACTTACAATTAAATAAGTTATATTTTAATAATAATTATTCAGAAACTTTCACCTCCTAATTATTTTACCTCATTTTACTGCTAGCTATGCTTTTGAGGTTGGTTATTACTATTGTATCTGTGTGGTAGAAATGCTATGTAAGGTCTTCTACTGTGCACCACTTCCCAAGTGAGAATCCAGTGGCCTCAGCTTGATAGCTTATGATCAGCCCTAGTGAGAGCATTTACACTAAGGAAATTGGCAAATGCTACAAATTGGATATCAGTTGATTGATTTATCAGTTTACCAGTTTATTGTTTTTCATGTTTAGAAGATTGAATAAAGGGATACGGTGAATGCACATTAAACAGTCTAATCTATATCCACTATAATGTTGAATAGCAAAATTTTCAAGAAAATAATATTCCAATATTTAAAATTATCATCTAGCTGTATAAAGAAGTTGGTGACATCACTGATGTCTGAGTGGAGTTCTGACATGTTTTCCGTGTTTCTCATTTGTCTTACTGCTTGTTAATATAACAACCACCAGCTACCAACATCTGCTCGTTCCTCAGATCACCCATGGATTGGCTGTGGAACTGAGATTTGGACAAAAGTCAATGAAGCATTCTATGAGAATCAGTCTATATGGAAAATTTACAGTAAAGAGGATTATATATTTTATTATCAAGAATAAGTTCTGCACTACTTATAATTAATATCACTCTGATAGTAGAATTTATAAATAAATGTATATAGAAATTTATATGTATATGTGTTATCTTGGTAGAATCAGATGTTAAAAATGTTCTAGAACAACAATGAAACTAAAGATAATCTGTTATTGAACTTGCTTAATAACACATAACCAGTAAAGGTGGAGCTATAATTTCAGACTCTGACTGACTTCAGTTCCTGTGTTCTTTTATTTTTCAAATTATGGTTCTCAGACAATCCACTTCAGAATCCTCAGCAGGGAACAGCACTGTAGATTTCTTGGACCTTGCCCAGACCTCCTGATTCAGAATTTCTGGGGCTGGGGCCAAGGAACCTGTAATTTTCAAATTCATTCCAGCTAATTCATATGCAACCTCTACCATGAGAACCATTTGTTCTTCATCATCTTTCTTTTCAAGGGCAGAGTTACTATGCTCTTAAACAATAAGTTTTCCGAATCTGAAATAAGATGCCACTTTGGAGGATGGAGAGCAGAGAAAAGAGATGCTAGCAGGAAAAACAAATTTCTCTTTTCTTTCTTAGACCTACGCTATGACAGGAAAGTTTAGTGTACATTCACATTATAAATATGTATGTGTTATTTTATTTATAAACAAAGATATTTACAAACATGGTTGTGTTGTGTGTGTGTGTGTGTATGTGTGTGTGTGTGTGTGTGTGTTAGTATCTGTGTGTGATCCCCATGGTTTGCAGGAAATCTTCTAAACCTTGTGGAGAGATCATGTGTCTCCTAAGAGGAACATATTCTGTAAGATCCTCTGGATTTAGTCAAATTTAGATTGCAAAAGAAAACATACAGCTACCTCGTGTGCTTTTTCACAAGCCTAAAAGAATCATAGTGATTTCCCAAGGTCTGCAACCTTACTCCTTCCTATAGTATATCAACTACCAAAGGATTTTAAAGAATACAGCACCACAGGAGAGTCACTTAAGGCAGAAAATTCATCTCCACCAATGCTGAGCCTCCTGTTACAATGGATTAACCATCAAAGTCGATTATTCTGTCAAATTCTCCAAGGGTGAAATCACACACACATCTTCCCACTGGTGTGTGGAGCAGGCTTTGCCTTCATCTTACTGGCACAGATACAAACTGTGAGTAACTTTTATGCACTGCAGACGAGGAAGTGCTGATACATTTAAAAGGGAGATGCTTCTCCAGCAGCACCTGCCCAGAAGTTGCTGAAAAATTATACTCCATGCATGTCTTTCAATATTCTCTGCTGATAGGTCAGCAGTTAATACAAAACTGTCCTGATAAGAATCTGCTGGGAGCTTCTGGGATCATATTAACCCAAATGGAACCACTGAGTCAGAGAAAAGCAAAGAGATGCATCAGAAGAGCTAACTTCTCTGTCTTTTTTGCCTGTTTATATTATATCAACCTTCAGGACAAAATCAAATTCTTAACTCTTTATGAGATTCTCACCATTCCAGAGCTCACTCATCTTCATATACTCAGATAATGATAGAGTTGTTATTGTTTCTGCAGGACCTAGTATTTACTAATAGTCATCTTACATTATTAGCTCTCCCTCTATTTACATGTGTTTTAATTTCTCTAATCGGTTAGGTTATTTCATCCCTTAAGAATAGAAATCATGATATAATTTTTTCTTTGGCCTCTACAATATTGATCACAAGGTGTATACTTAATTCTAATAAATTGACTGTCAAGTTATATGAAAGTAAGTTGTTCTTGAGCTTTGGTGATGCATTCTAATATCTAAAAAGTAGTATACCCTTGAGAGTTATTGATTCCATTATCAAGAATTTACCATCCCTATAATTTAGTATAGATACAGAAATAACATTATTATTACATGGAATCAGATGAAAGCTATATACATTAAGGTATTAAGAATTACACAGTATACTATATGGTACACTTGGGGTTGTAGCACCTTCACATGCATTATCTTTTTTTATGTTGACTTTCCAAGTTGTGGTTGAGGCAATAGGCTCCCGAATTATAAGTAGTATGTCCACTGTGTTGTTAGGTTCAATTCCCAGCCCAGCTACTTCCTAAGTCATTTGACTCCTGCTTCTATATACTTATACCACCATACTTACTACCTAGAGATGGAGTTCTGATCTTTGACAGTAAAATACTGGGTGACCTTCGCCCAACTCACTAACTGTTCTTATATCATCTCTAAATAAAATAAGTAGGATTCAAAATTTAGTCATCAAAAAACTGGAGTCATGTTGTTATATAGTTATTGGTCACTGGTGTCACCCTGGCAGAGGGTCTAAGTAAATGTCCTATTCCCTGACTGCAGGTTGAAGCCACCTGTGACAGTCACTGCCTCTGGCTCTTGTATCTAAAGGGGATGGTCTTGGGTAGGGTGGCTGACCAGAACATCTCTAGTAAGGCTGAAAATTCCAGGAATTTTGGTTAGTTGGTGCCAGTTTATTCTGCTTAATGCAAAAAGCTTAATCCTAAATAATAATACTCTCAAATAGAAAATGAAAACTTTGGTGTATGTCCATTCTTTAAACACTTGCTGAATGAAGAATGAAAGTAACTCATCAATCAAATTATATCTGGATTTATGTGAACATCTGATATATTATTGCAAGATATAAGTGCATTCTGGAGATCTGTACTAAAAATCTAGTGAGATAATGTCTTTGCAAAGGGCTTCTGCAAATTTAAGGAACTAAGAGACTGCAAAGGAATATTATAAATAGGTAATTCCTTTATAGAAAATCATCCGGTGATAATAAGCGATATGGTATGCATTTTTTAAAATTTAAAACTCATATATTCCCCTGTTGTGCTTTGTCCTGCCCTGATTCTTTCTTCCAAAAAACATATCCTTCAAAACAATTTAGCATGATCCGTGGTTCAAAACTCTTCAATGATTCATTCCTCTCAACCCCCAATGCACATTACATGCAACCCCAGGACCTCATGCTGCTGTACTATGTAGCCTCTTCTTTCACATGTATTTCCTTATTTAGATTCCAGAGGAGCTCACATTACAAATGAGATCTAGTTATAGAGAGATGACTTAATAAAGATCAGCCATTTATTAAATGTCATAGTTGAGCCTCTAACTCCAAGTCTACTGACTACAAATATGTTTTCTCTTTTTTTCCTGATGATTTCTTTGTCTAACATTCATGAATTTTCATGTTCTTGCCCCAAACTTCTGTTCCATGTTTATTTCTCAGTACCTTCTAACATGTTGTATTGTAGAAATATGACTTGGAGTTTAAAATATTTTGCCAGCTATCACCTGTAAAGCTTATATACTTAGGAAAATCCACGAGATGGTAATGTCTGAATCAGCATCACCATCATCCTAATCACCAATTAAATTGTGCTAATAGCAATTCAGATGCCTCATAGTATAAATGCACTGTGTTAATTATGGGGAGATTGGAATCAACCATGCCTTTTCACTAGTCTGTACACCTGTGCGCGCGCTCACACGCGTGCACACACACACACACACACCCCCACACACACCACTTTGAATAAAACAAAAGCATAACTATAAATAAATAAATGTTTGATAGGGAAGCTGTATCTTATGGTATTTAATATCCTGGACTCAGATTCAAATAAAATTGAGTTTGATTCCTCACTCTTCCATTTATTAACTTGTTGCCTTGAAGATAGTACTTGATCTCCATAAAGCTCAATAGTCTCCTCTGTAAAATGGGAATGGTTATAGTAGAACCTTAGTATACAGATTTTGGAAAGAGTAATTTTCCAGAACACATATAGAGTGCTTACTACAGTGTCCGGTCAGTAGACAAACCCATTTTGTGTTAACAATTATGATTATTATCTTTAGGATTGTTACTGCTGTTCTTAGTCTTTACTGCTTTTGCTGAGTTTGATGTCTATGCAGGATCCAAGCCAATGGGCCTGAACAATGTAATTAGTAGACTGATAGGTGGCTCTATACTAGTACTCCTCTGGGATGAATGTATTATGATGAATTCCAATTTCAAATTAAATTTAACAACCTTGATAGCTATGTGGAGATCAATACTAGAATAGTTCTCTTGTTGGATAAATTGCATTTAGAAATAATGGGTGTCAAGTTTAAATGATTTCATTTTGACTTCACAGGGAGACACAAGCATGCTGAGCTGGCAGAGAAAACTTTTCTCAATTCACATGACATTTTTTTATGCTAAATATACATTAATTTTAAAGATGCAATAAGATCCTCTAGTAATCTGGAGTTAGTCTTAATTTTCTTAGGGAAGAAAACAAAGGGAAAAATGGTAAATTGATCATGCCCATTTTCTGCTGATGTCTCTGTGAGCTGTCCTACGCACCTCCTGCCCAGCCCACCCATGGTCTGTCAGTGTCCTTCAACCTTCACTTTTCCATGTTTTATATAATTCATAAGATTTCGATTCAAGTTTCCCCTAAATAAGTGCTGAAATATGATGAATTCCCTGACTATCTAAAAGTTTAATCACAAGTTTAAAGAGTTTTCAGTATTATTAATTACTAGTATTCACTACTATTTTATGATTAATTTACTACTAATTTACTCCTATTAATTCCTAATAATCTTCAGGGTACATTGCATTGTACATGTGCCTCCAGTATATTTGTATCAAAACCTGCAGATTCAGCTCAATATTTCATAAAAAGCATCTGCCGCATTGCATAATTGATAAAGAACGTCTTCACTCTTCTGCCAATCAGCCAGATCACTCACTTCTGTCAGGAGAAGTCTGACTTCATCTTCAAAGAGGCATGTTAGTTCATGCCCCCCGCCCTGAAAAAAAAAAATCATCTTTACTTCTGAGCTTGAATCCTAACATAGATACAGAGATAAGGCACAGAGCTGAATGGAGTAAGCCTCAGATGGTTGTTAACTTTCACCTGGGCTCTGAGGGATTTGAGTTTAGGACAGGGGATGCTGCCTAGAGGGGATCCTTTGATCTTTTACCCCAACTTGCAAAATTAAGACATTGCAGCAGGAATCCTTTTGTAAATGAGAAGGTCAAAAAGATTCAGTAAGAATGAGGACAATTTGCAATCTGCATTTGGGGTAAAATTGGGAGTTCATAACCCACTTCAGTCTATTGTATGAAGTATGATATGTCAAGTGCTTTGTAACGTTGTGAACAACCAATTTAAAAAAAAAAAAGAATGAGGACAATTTACATGTCAATTCCCTTGAAACTACCCATAAACGAAAGACCCCAGGACATTTCCATGTACTTTACACAGTTCATATCCCTCAGTTTAGAAATAGCTGTCCAAGGCCCTGCACCATCAGATTTGTTAGTCAGTAAGTTGGTATTGAATGTATGCATTTCATCATAATTTATTTAGCTTTCTATAATTGTATAATTCCACAGAAACCCAAAGTTTATCATCTTTCCCGTACACCTCAACTCTCTAACAAATATATGGTATAGTTTAATATCAAATCACGTTTTCTAACATATGTTCATTGGACCAATTTGAAAACTAGGGAGAGGTATGAAAAATTTCTTTGAATTCCCATTATTATCAGTGATAATTTTCTGGTATTCGTACTCTATTTTTAGGTGCCTGCGTTCCATATATTATTTTTAAAAAATAAATTGAAAAATTGGCAAAAAAGACTGTGTTTTTGTCCTTACCTTCTCCTGACCTTCTATGCATGAATATTGAGTTATCAGCTAAAGGATTCCCCTTAAATGACTCCAAAAGAACATATGTGGAACATGTTTTTCTTTTTCACATCTATTGCTGCCATCTCACATGAAATGCAGCAGGAGTGGGTGTAAGCTTATTATTTTTCCTTGAGTTCTCTAGTTCGCACTATCCAGTATGGTAGACACTCGCTGTTTGTGGCTGTTAAGCACTTGACATGTGGCTGGTCTGGATGTAGATATGCTGTAAGCATAAATCACTGGATTTCAAAAATATAGGTGTGTATATGATTAAATTTTTCATATAAGTTATAAATTGACATGATATTTCAGGCAGAGTAGGTTAAATAAAATGTGTTATTATAATAATTTACCCATTTATATTATTATATGGCTATTAAATAATTTATCTAAAATTATATATATATGTCCAGCATTAAATTTCTACTGGGGAACACTGATCTAGAGGTTACCAGATTTTGCAAGACAAAGACCTTATATTTATTTCTGTACCACTTTGAAGATTTTTTTTTGTGTGTGTGCTTGATGCTTGCAAAGAATTATTTAAATACATATATATTTTTTAAACCAGGCAGAACAGTGCAAACCTGTAATCCCAGTGACTCTGGAGGGTAAGGTAGAAGGATCACAAGTTAGAGGCCAGCCTCCTAATAGGGACCTTAACAAATTAATGAGAGCTTATCTCAAAATTAAAAAAAGGCTGGGGATATAGCTCAGTGGTAATGTGCCCCTGGGTTCAAGGTTCAATCCCCAGTACCAAAATAAAAAAATAAAATTTTTTAATATCAAAATACTTTTCAGAGTAGGTCTAGATCTCTTTTTGTTGGAACATGGCACATTCTTGGTGTCCTTATTCTATTGTTAACTTATTTTCTAATTTATTTTCCAATTATTCTGGTCTCTTCCTTAGATACAGCTGTACTCTTCATATTTCTTTCTTTGGCTTTGCAATGCAAAGGAATCAAACTCAATTTTATGCTTTTGTTTCTTCTTCTTCTTCTTTTTTTTTTTTTTTTTTGTGTGTGTGTGTGTACCAGGGATTGAACCTAAGAGAGCTTAAGCTTAACCACTGTGCCACATCCACAGCCCATCTGTCTATTTATTTATTTGTTTGTTTATGTATTTATTTAATTTTGAGACAGTATCTCGCTAAGTCACTTAGGGCATCTCTGAGTTTCTGAAACTAGCTTTAAATATGGGAGTCTACTGCCTAAGACCCCTGAACCACTGGGATTATAGGCATGTGCCACTGTGCCTGGCTTCTTGTTCACTGTTTTTTAAAAAAATATTTTTTACTTGCTTTTCTCAGAGAGAACTTTTCAGGTTTGTAGCTACATAACATTTTTTATTTTATGCAGTGTCGATTCTTTTGTCTTAACTCCCAAGAAATATTTGGCTTTTATAATTAGTTTCCTTAAATTTATTCCTTTCAGTCTTACCCAGCAATTTTTATATATCAACCTGATATTTCTCTAGGACTTTTTTCCTCTGTCATATATTTCTATGTCTTCTTAACTTTTACTGATGATGATATTAGTTATTTTGGGGGAAAAACACCTCTGATGCATATTGGAAATTATCTCCACATGTATGCTCTTTCTCTAAACAGAAGACATCATTCTATTTCTTTAGTAAATTTTCACAGGATGTTTACATTTACCCATGCATGAATGAGAAGTGAGAACTACCAAGAACTGATATTTGTCAGGAAATCATGACAATTGCTTTCCATCTATTTAGGGTACTTTGTGAATGAAAAGGGGTTCTGCTCATAATACAGTGCAAAAGGCATAAACTTGGATGCATAGTCATACATCTTAAACTCATGCTGTATCTCTTGGTCCACGGGCTAATTGTTTTTCAGATCAGTAGCATCAAGTAGGAGACACAGCTTGGAATCGTGTTGCTATGATTTTCTAGGTTTTTATATATTCTACATGTTTCACCAAAAGGTCTTCTTGTCCCAAAGATGGCTCTTGTTCTCTAAGCTCTCACCTCCAACAATGTGATGTCCCAAATCTCTTCTATTAATTCTCTTCACATGTCTCTCCAAGTAGCATTCCTTTCAATTTTAACTTAATTTTGTGGAAGAGAGATATTGGGTCTATGATCCAACATAGAGACAAATGTTCTTAGGAATAGAGATGGAAAGTAGTATTCTGATAATTTCAAAAAGTGGGTATAGAGTACTCTAACATGCAGAGCTTGTAGAAATACTATATTAAAAGACAGAGGGAAAATTCACATACTTAAGTCTATAAATCTCCTCAATTTCTTGTTTGTCTGGCCATCAATTTCTTTATTTAGTATGATTCCAGGAGCCTTTTAGCAAAGAAAATTCTATTGAGATTCTGACAATAGTTTGATTCTGGCTTGGTTATTGTGGGCTGTATTTTTTTTTTTCTGTTCTCACATGGGTACTCTAATAAATATTTTCTGGATAGTCTATAGTGTTATTACTAGACAGATGTTATTTTATTTTTTTAGTGGATTCTAAGTAACATAACTGTAGTACTTAACCATTGTATAAAGTTGAAATCATCTCCCTTTCCCCATTGTGGAGAAAAGAAAACTATAGGGAACCGATATTAATAATCCAAATTAATAATGATAAAGATGGAAATTAGTGTTTGTTCTGTATAAAGAAGTGATTTGGTAAAGAACAGTTAATCCCAGGAATTTTCTGTGCTCCTCAATCCTGCAAAAGAACACCCCTCACCCTAAGAACTAGTTAGTGAATAACAGCAGATGCTTTGTTTGTGTAGGGTTGATTGAGCAAGCACTGGTCAAGGTGATGAGGATCAAAAACACTAGGATGTAATCCCTAGTCATAATTGAGTTTATAATCAATCTCCCTATAGAGCGAGGACACATTTAAGTTTAACAGTCATCTCACATTCCGAGTGTTCGATAGATAGATGGTTCAGGTGATAAGTGGAGCAGAACCTAAGGGAAAGACCGCCTGCTGTGGGAGACCAGTAAAGTCATGTGCTGGAAGGAAATGAGAGTTTGGTTTTAGAGAAGTCCTCAGGTAAGCTAAAGATGGGCATTGCTGGGAAGCCATGAGTAAACACCAAGGGCAGGAGTGTGTGCAGGACATTGAGAGGAACACACCTAAGTTGGGAAAGTCAAGGGGAGTTACAGAAAGAAATGCGACAAGTTTGATAACATAAGTAAAAGGTGATGGAAAAAATGAGTCCAGTTATAGGGACTAATCTGGACATAAAAAAAAATCTCGAGAAACGTCAAGTCACCTATCAAAATAGTGCTTAATCAGGGCACATAAGTTTTACAGTTGTCATTGTCAAGTTTTCTTTGAAGCCTGATATTTTGACTGACCTTGCATTCTCCAAAAATAGCTTAAAATGAAATAATGTAATTTGGGATCTAGTATGGTGTTACTTAATTACTGGTTTATGATGTTCCTAAAACAAAAGGGTTTTTTTTCCCCCAAAAGTTATAAAAAGTGAAATAAAATAAAATTTTATTCCTGTTTATGCAATCAAATAACTTTTAACTATACTCTTAAAGGCTTTGAAAAATTAAGAAATTTATTTTTTGTTGTTGTTTTGTTTTGCTTTTTTGTTTGTTGGTTGGTTTTTTGTTTCTGTTACTGGGGATTGAAATCAAGGGCACTCAACCACTGAGCCACATCCCCAGTTCTGTTTTGTATTTTATTGAAACACAGGGTCTCACTGAGTTGCTTAGTGCCTCACTTTTGCTGAGGCTGACTTTGAACTCTCAATCCTTCTGTCTTAGCCTCCTGAGGCACTGGGATTATAGGCTTGCACCATCATGCTCAGCTAAGCCTATTTAACGAACAGATGTATAAATATCATTACCTTGCTCATACAAGACACTGTGCTTACCTCATTGCACTGGGGCTGTTAGGTGAAAAGAAGATACAAAGTCAGATACAGATAATCACCATTCAGTAAATCAGTATCTCAATAAACACACCTAGCATGCTGCCAAAAAAAACAAACAAACAAACAAACAAAAAAAAAAAAACAGGTAGGGCATGACAAAGTTTTCTAGAGATTTGCAGAAAGCATCAAAGAGCAACTGATGTCACTGCATCATGAAGGATGAGTACACATTCAACAGCAGACAATGGAAAGAGGTTATTCCTGACACAGAAACTTCAAGACAAAACACTAGCAATCCAGAAAGATCATGATTTGTTTAAATTAAAAAAATGTAATCAAGAAAACACAAGCAGCTCTGTGTAGCAGAAGTATCAGATTCAGAAAGAGATGTCATGGAGATGGATGGAAAGACAGTTTGAAGTCAGGTTATAATGAGTTGGAAAGCATTCCTTCTCCTTGAACAATTATGTAAAAGAGTTGTAAAGTAGTTCCATAAAAAATTGCAATAGCTTCACCTTAGAAACGACATCATAATTTAATAGAAAATATTAGTTGTAACTCCTGAGTTGGCTAAAAAAAAATATTAAGTCTATCATGGAATTTATACAACCAAAAAACTGGATTCCCAGTGGTTTCAGAATCCTTGATATTAATGTCCATATGAGGCTGAATGGATGGGAAATGGCTTCCAAAATCTCAGCGGCTGACAACAATTTGTGCTATATTATAGTCAATGAAAGTTAGATCTAGCACGGCCGCTGGAAGTCTTTACTTCGTGACCCAAGCTTTGAATGAAACTGCTTGTGTTGCAGCACAGGGTAAAGAGCATCTTAAAGCACAAGTTAGTTTTTAAAGCTTCCAACAAGAAATGGCAAATATCATTCATGCACACCTTTCCCTGGTCAGGATAGGTTTCCTGGACAGCCTGTCGATGCAGCAGGGAAGTACAACGGAGTCTTCCACCCAGAAAGAGGCAGGAAGTTCATGGTCGACCACATGTTCCAATCTACATCACTAAAAGATATACATAAAACATATCAAAGTTTGAGACTTTTGCATAATTCATTCATATTTTGTATTTGAAGGGAGTCTTCAATTTAAGGTCCCTAATGTGTTGATTTGCCACATACCATTCTGCCATTAAATGGATATGTGCCTTAAAAATTCATTTCAAGTTGTAAAAAGCAGCTCCTCTCTCTTCCCACCTTTACTGATGTTAAAAAAAATTAAAAAAAAAACCTGTGTGCCAGGGCACCAGGCTAGATGCTTTCAAATCTTATTTAATATGCAGAACTTTAAAATGTGTGTTGGATAAGAAGATTCTGAAAGGTTTCTAAGAACAAATGGTTAGAAAGTGAATTAAAGTTGTTTATAGGAGGCCCTCAGTCCTATATATCTGATATATTCATGAAAGTTTTAAATTAAATTTGAAAATGACCCCATTTCCCAAAAGTATATGTTTTGAGGAATTATATATGTACCCATTTATATAATTTGATTCTGTATGTATATATGCTTATGCATCATATATGTACGCACATTATATATGCACATGCATGTATACATATATAATGTGTTTACATATATGATGCATGTGCATGCATACAGAATATACATATAAATATGTGCATATATGTGAATATATAAATGTACATGTATGTGCATATATAAATTTTAATATGTGTGTATATATATATTATATATTGTCTCTGTATATAACTGTTGTGTATCATTTCTCTGAATTTTAAGTTCATTGATGTTCATCTTGTGACTGAGAAGTCTTAAAAAATTCAGATGTAATTTACCAAGCACAATTTAATAGTTTCTGATATTCTTTGTACCATTCTTTATGCAACACTTAATTTAATGATAGCATTTTGCATAAAATTTTAGTAAATTATTCCTTTACATTCTCCTATATGATTTCTATATAATGAATCGCTAATTATAAATTTATAGTGATAGCATTACTCTAAGCATCAATAGCTCCTATACAGTAATCACACAAATTTATTTAAAATTCCCCATGAAGAACTTAAATAAATGTTTTCAACCTATTGGACTCATATAACTCAACTCATGTTCTCCAAACTTCTGTCTTATGATGCATTGTTGTGGAGGGAGTTTTCCTCATTATCAATGCATTATTAAACATTAATGTTTCATTTTCTCTCTACTGGAATATCTTTCTCCCTGTCAAAACTCAGTTTGGGATTCTCTCAAGTGAAACTCACTTTCGTTATGTGTAAGTTTACTGGTGTATGTAGGTACATATGCACATATGTATTTGAGTGGGTCTTGTCTCCCTGAAGAGTTTCATTTAGTGATGTATTCAGTCATTCACTTACCTACTTATTTCATTAAAAATATTAATGACATACCTTCAACATTTAAGGCACTGCTCTAGTCCCTGGGAACAAAGCAATGTCAAAACGAATAAGACCCTGAACTTACAGAGTGTTCAGTTAGTGGCTAAGATTAGTTCTCTGTAATCTCTACAGTGTCATTTATAATGCCCTCCCTGACTTATGGGAGAACATGTAATGTTCAGGAATTTAAGAACATTTTTCATTTATGCATGAAAGTAGGATAGTTTTGTATTAAAAGCCCAA